>NC_133772.1:135571721-135935049 GCF_003597395.2 Chelonoidis abingdonii | reverse complement strand
CAAGTAATGCCTCAACAAATCCAACAGCATTGGCGACGCTATGTCATTTTCTGTATCTACTACTCTCTCTTTTTTCACAATATGATGGGGGCTAATTTAGCTACAACTAATCAGGAAAGAGATCTTGGAGTCATTGTGGATAGTTCTCTGAAGACGTCTACACAGGCAGTGTGCAGCGGCAGTCAAAAAAGCAATCAGGATGTTAGGAATCATTAAAAAAGGGGATAGAGAATAAGATGGAGAATATCTTATTGCCCTTATATAAATCCACGGTACGCCCACATCTTGAATACTGCGTACATATGTGGTCTCCTCATCTCAAAAAAGATATACTGGCATTAGAAAAGGTTCAGCAAAGGGCAACTAAAATGATTAGGGGTTTGGAACAGGTCCCACACGAGGAGAGATTAAAGAGGCTAGGACTTTTCAGCTTGGAAAAGAGGAGACATATGATAGAGGTATATAAAATCATGAGTGGTGTGGAGAAAGTGAATAAAATTATTTACTTGTTCCCGTAATATAAGAACTAGGGGGCACCAAATGAAATTAATGGGCAGCAGGTTTAAAATAAGTAAAAGGCAGTTCGTCACACAGCACACAATCAACCTGCGAAACTCCTTGCCTGAGGAGGTTGTGAAGGCTAGGACTATAACAGTGTTTAAAACAGAACTGGATAAATTCATGGTGGTTAAGTCCATAAATGGCTATTAGCCAGGATGGGTAAGGAATGGTGTTCCTAGCCTCTGTTTATCAGAGGGTGGTGATGGATGGCAGGTGAGAGATCACTTGATCATTACCTGTTAGGTTCACTCCCTCTGGGGCACCTGGCATTGGCCACTGTCAGCAGACAGGCTACTGGGCTGGATGGACCTTTGGTCTGACCCAGTATGGCCATTCTTATGTTCTTATGGCTGAACAAGCAGTAGGATTGAGTGGGTTTATAGACTGTGAAGTTTTATATTGTTTTGTTTTTGAGTGCAGTTATGTAACAACAAAAATCCACATTTGTTAGTTGCACTTTCATGACAACGAGATAGCACTATAGTACCTTTATGAGGTGAATTGAAACCTGTTTCTTTTGTTTATCATTTTTATAGTGAAAATATTTGTAGTAAAAATAATACCCACTTTGATTTCAATTACAATACAGAATACAATATATATGAAAATGTAGAAAAACATCCAAAACAATTAATAAATTTCAATTGGTATTCTATCTTTTAACAGTGTAATTAAAATTGTGATTAATAGTGATTAATATTTTTAACTGTGATTAATTTTTTTGTGTTAATCACAATTAACTCATGTGATTAATCATCAGCCCTAATCAAAATACATTGTTGTTATAAAATCAATTAAAAATCATCTGTAAAAGTCTGAATAGAACAGAATTGTGCTGCCTTTCTGGTATATTTCAAGTTAATATCTGAAGCTAAACTAGCTCCAAAAGCAGACAGGAAATCCTGATGACAGCTTCCTGTTTATCAGCGCTTTGCCTTCCTCACCACCTGCACTAAGCAGATCCGCAGAGAAGACGCACTTAGCACAACTCCAAACAGGTGCATGTGAGAAGAATAAAGGCTTGTGGTTGTGCATTAAGTTGAAAAGGCTGGATTGATTAAACTAAAGTCTCACCTTTAACTGCAGTACATTACTGGGAGAATACACTCTTTCCATAAGCAAGAAAGTGCCTATTATTGTGGAAACATCTTTAGTCATAAAAAGAAGGGAATAAATATCCAAAAATGAGCTATATAAATGAGAAGAGAAGAAACAGAGAGGAAAAGATGGTACCATTATAGTGATGATGTGATAAGTGTGTTACACAGATAGCACTGGCATGATGTTATAAATGGACTGTCTTTCCATATTTTCTGTGAAGCACCAGCAGTTCTTTAAATTCATTTAGCCTCATCTTTAAAGAGCTCTTCGTTTTCCTTGTATCGCCCGACCACAAGGATAGATTAGCAGGTAAATGATCTAATCCAGTGGTTCTCAAACTGTGGGCTGGGATCCCAAAGTGGGTTGTGAACCCATTTTAAGGGGATTGCCATGGCTGGTGTTAGACATCCCAAGTCCCACCACCCGTGGCAAGGGGGCTCAGGCTTTGGCTTTGGCCCCTCCACCTGCGGCACTGGGGCTTCGGTGGGCTCAAGCTTTGGTCCCTCATCCTGGGGTCATGTAGTAATTTTTATTGTCAGATGGGGGTCATGATGCGAAGAAGTTTGAGAACCTCTGATCTAATCAGTGAATTATGCATGATGGATGAACAGGCAGTACATGTTTTTCATATCCTAGGGAGAAGAAATTGAGCTCTGTGTTGCCTGGATCAAGGAGAATTCTTGTTCTGCATAGAGGGGATGGAGAAGAGAGAAGGCTCATCTCTTCCTTCTGGCCCCTCACAGTGTGCACCCAGGCAGGATGAGGACCGTAGTACTTCCTGGGTGCAGGGCCGGGCAGGGTTTGTGCACCGAAGGCCCACACTCCATGCTGCTAGAGTCTGGCAGCAGGCACCTGGGGATGTGAGGAACGGTATATACAGTGGGCTGTCCCTTCAGTTCCAGGAAACATTCTGCTAGGGTCTCTGCCCTTCTGGGGCACCTCTAGGCAGCCTCAGAACATTCCCATTCTGATCAATGCAGTTGTCATGATCTCATATCTCGTTCTGTAAGGCTGGTTAGGCACGTGTGTAAGAAGAAGCTGGCAGGGGAAGTGTCAGTGCAGAAATACTAGGATATAAAGAGCCTCCCTTGGGAAAGGCCAGGCTATCACAATGCTCCTCCTTGGCGCCCATCTACGATGGTGAGGTGGTTCATGGTGCCAGATGGTCTCTCTGAGCAGTGGGCTCTCCAAAGCCATTAGGCCGTGCTAAGTATGCTCTGAATCCATCCAACCCAGCTTGTTGAACCATCTACTCCCTTGTTCTTCCTCTCTGACTAATATTTAGGAATCCTCTGTGTACTGTGCTAATACACATTCTCTCTAACGTGAACCAGCGACTCACAGGGAGTTTACTGATCACTATCTATGGGAGGTAACTGGGGCGAGGGAGTAAACACTTCCTTCTGGTTGTGAACTTGGGGAGACTGCAGCTACATAGCAGAGGATCCGCTTTGAATAATTACCTGTCTTGCTGATGGGGGGAGGGTGTCACAGCTGAATAAAGTCATGTAGAAGGGCAGCTGGGATCTCTCCTATATAAACTGACGTGGATGGGAAGTTATAGGCGGAACTTGCTCTACTTGTTTCTTGGTCCTGATTCATTCCCTGAAAGCAGGGTCTGAACCCCCCAGAAAGTCTAATAGGAGTGTGACTGCAACGCCACAAGCCACCCACAATCCCTACGGCCTGGAGTTTGCCAGCACAACACAGCACAGCCTGGAGAGGGACCTTGGGAGTAACATGCTACACTATGCCATTGTAACCTTCAGAGCCTCCTCCGGCACATCGCTGGCCCAAAGCACCGTGGCTACAGGCAGCTGTAATTACCAGCCGAGGTGACTGTCATTCTGGGGATCTGTGACCCACATGGGAGGAGGGGCCATGTGCTCTGCTAAGAAAGCTGGGGGCAGCACAGAAAGCAACACTGCCAGCCATGCTGCAGCCTGTGCTGGAGGACTGGGAGCCGAGCAGGGAAGAAGCAGCTCTGCACTGAGATCCACAAGGTCTGACTTGTCTTGATCAGTGGATTTTAACCCTAAGTGGTACTTTTTTGGCTCTGTTCCCTGCTCACTCCAGAGCACTCCTGCTCCCTTTTGTTCTGAACTGAGATAGCTCCTTTTAAAGGCACAGATCTTTCCTGCTAAGTCCTCCTCATATTTACAGCATTCAGAATACCACTCCATTTAAGTTAATTTTAATTATATGGTTTTCTTCTATGCTCATCCAGCCACAGAAAACAGGCCAAGCCCTTCTTCTCTTTTTCAGCACGCCAAACTACTTAGTCACTTAAAGGAAAATAAATTATGGCTTTAGTCTTTCTGAAAACAACATCCACGGGCCTGATGGTGTTGGTCCTGCTTTGAGCAGCGGGTTGGACTAGATGACCTCCTGAGGTCTTTTCCAACCCTAATCGTCTATGATTCTATGATGCATCTGAACCTCCTCCCCCTCAATTTGGAGGAGTCTGCCTGCAACTTGGCTAACAGGGCTTCAAACGTGTTATCTTCAAGGGGCTTGTGTTAAACTAGCTCCATTGAATGAACAGAGTTGCAAAGGGTGAGTAGATTTCCAGCTAGCTGATCTTGCTGGAGGCTCAAACACTGGCAGGATAAAACCCATGATACCTTAAGTGGGAGCGGGGTACCAACCAACCAGTCCACAACCTCCTTGTAGTGCAACCCAGGTACCCTTAATGGGGAGCCAATAGGAGGGGGCTGCACACCTTTGTGGTGACCGGCAGTCTAGGTACTTACTCAAGCCAAGAAACCAAAAAAATGAGCAAGCTCGGCCCTACTTAACCTTGGTGTCTGAAGAAGGAGAAGATGATGATGACTGAAGTAACACAAATGAAACACCCTTTGCCCACCTCACCCACCTTAACAGACTCCTTCCTTCCTTCCTTCCTTCTATCCCCAGAGGCTGTGTATAATCTGATTCCTTCCTTCTTCCTCCCTCCCCTTTCTTCCCAGCACACTCCTTCTGTCTCTCCTCCCCCACCCCCAGCAGAATTTTAATTTACACGTAACAAAGTTTAAGCCATCTGGCATTTCAAGATGCAACTTGTTAACAGTTAAATTTTTGATCACCTGAAGAACAGAAATTGTTTGTTACCCAGCAACATGGAAAATGCTTTTGTAACTTTCTAAGACAATTATATTAACGTCTCAGCAGGACCTGCTATGAAAACTACTTCCACAGAGCATTGTTGGTAGCATTTTTGCTCCTTGCAAAAGAGGATGGTAAAATTGGCAGAAAGGAGAGAATACATGTGTCTAATAGCTGAAGCCAAAGCATTCTGCAGTCTTTTTCTTACACTGAAGCAAATCAGCTTCCTTTAAAAAAGCTGTGTAAAGTTCACTTCCAAAGCTCCATCATTCTTACCCTGTGCCAAGCAATCTTTTGCTAATAGAGGCTTAATCCCTGAATGTGTCTGAAAGTTGCGCTGTATCAGAAAGCTTGACAGGATGTCGGTGTTTATGTTTATGAAAATATTAGTCTTATAAAGCTTCTGATGAGAGAAAGCAAGTGCCTTTCATGTAAGCTACAGAAAGGGCTCAGTTTTGCTCTCTGATCCACATCAGAATGTCATTTAAATTCCTTTCTGCCTCATCTCTATCTGAAAAATAATACCTACCATACAGAGGTGTTCTTGTCTACACTACAAGCAATACAACAGCACAGCTTCAGCACTGCAACTGTAGAGTAGACACTTGCTACAGCAACAGAAGGGGTTTTTGTGTCACTGTAGTAAATCCACTCCCTTCAGACGTAGCATCTGGGGGTACGTCCAGACTACCCGCCGTATCGGCGGGTAGCAATCAGTTTTTCGGGGATTGATATATCGCGTCTCATCTAGACGCGATATATTGATCCCCGAACACGCTCCCGTCGACTCTGGAACTCCACCGGAGCGAGAGGTGGTAGCAGACCAGTGTAGACCAGGCCTAGGTGGCTGGGCTTAGGTCGGCTTAACTACATCTCTCAGGGATTTGGGGTTGACCCAAATTTTAGGTGGAGACCAGGTCTTAGAGTGTTTTTAGTTCTTTAGATGAATGGCTCTTTTTACGTGAAGAGAATTATAGTGATGATGACGGCTGACTCTGACACCTTCTCTGGAGTCTGCAGGTAGAAACATCTTGTAAAAATATCCAGCATTTAGACAATGAGCATATTAGCCAGGTACATGAATATTGGAATCCTACAGTTATTTCTGTACACATGGGAGTCAGACTGATCTGGAATGCATTGAACGTTTATGCCAGTATCTCTTTCATAGTCCAATCAGCTTCTGCAGAAATTAAGGTCTAATTCTGAAAGAAAAAGTTTCTAGCCTCTTGTGGCTGTGAACAAAACCCTCCCAAATGTGAGCAGGTGTAGTTGGAGATAGTCTGGAACAATAACTCTTAAAGGTATGGAATGCACCCATTCATTTCACTGTGATATGTTAACTGAAGCCTAATGATTATTTAAATGTCAACACTATCAGAAGGGTAGCCCTGTTAATCTGTATCCACAAAAACAATGAGGAGTCTGGTGGCACCTTAAAGACTTACACTTATTTGGGCATAAGCTTTCGTGAGTAAAAAACCATTTCTTCAAGAAGTGGTTTTTTTACCCACAAAAGCTTATGCCCAAATAAAGACTAACAGAATGAAGAAGTGGTTTTTTACCTATGAAAACTTATGCTCAAATCATTTTAGCAGAAGCCTCCAGCTATGATGGGGCTATGGACTGTGACTATAGTTTGAGAGCTATTCCCCCCTGTTCCCCTATCTGACCCATACCGCTGATAAATGATAAAATGATAAAAGCCAGAAATTGGCGCATAGTATAAATTCTGCCGAACTCATACTGCAAACATCTGTCTCACATTCCATGAAGGACCAGATCCTCAGCTGGTATAAAATGACTTAAGGTCTTAATAGAAATACACCAATTTACACCAGCTGAGGAGTTGGCCCTTTAGACTAAATTCAGTTTATTTTAACCAGAGTTGAATTTGGCCCAAGCCCTTTCTAAGCAGTGTAGTTTCACCCTTACAGTTCATTGTGCAGGAAAATAACTTTGCAAAGCATTTCATCCTGCTGTAGGAAACAGTCTGAGGCTTTATTTATAAAACAGAGGAGAAATGTTAATCCCTGATGGATTTCACCTCAGTAACTGCATTTTCGTTTTATGTTAGGCTCATTCCAGAGGTGTAATCCACAAATCCTGACAATGTCGGCTGCTGAGCCGATTCTTAAAGCAGAATTAGTTTCACAGTAGATTATGTTGACAAAAAAATATATGCAGAAAGGAATATTGATGTTGCAAATTCCATCCCTCACTGCTGCAAGACGAAATGTAAAGGGATCTCAACTGCCAAGAGACCTCAGTTTAATCCTGAATTGATGTCATTGTGCCAAAACTATTTGTGTTCATAGACGGAGGGGAACAAATAAATCCAAAAGCTCTTTGGCTGCTGACATACTGCTACTGGATGGATTGCAATTTCTATCTCCCTGCACCAGGAATACATTGCCAACGAAGGGGCAGGAGTTAAAAAACGGATCCCAAGCCTGTGGCTCGTCAGTCAGAAATGTTCCTTCCAGGTGACTCCAACACTGCCAGTATGGCTGCTGGCTGCGAGTACACTGACCATGCTCTGTCTTCTGTGATGAGTCTATGACGGCAGTTTCAAGCAACTTCCATTTTTAACATGATTTTAATCTGTGATGGAAAAGTAGCAAAATCCTCTCATCTGCAGACCTTACACCCCAGTCCCTTTTTTACTTGTATTGTGTATTGCCTGTTTAAAAGAAACAGGGGAATTCCCACTCTGGTCTACACTTAAAAATTTGTTTGACCTAGCTCACACTCCTGACATAGTTAGGTCAACCTAACCTCTGATATAGACAAGGCTAGGTTGATGGAGGAATTCTTCCGTCGATCCAGGTACTGTTACTCAGAGAGATGGATTAACTACAGTGATAGAAAAACCACTTCTGTCAATGTTGGAAGCGTCTACACTACAGTGGCACAGCTGTAGTACTGTATTTATGCCACTGCAGCAGCTGTAGTGTAGACATGGCCTTAGTTAGCTTGGAGTTAAGGTTGCCCAAGTGAACTTCCTATCAGCACAGTCACTAAGGCCTGGTCGACACTTTAAAGCTTTGCTGCATAGCTTTGTCAATTAAGGGATTGGAAAAATCACACTCCAACTGATATAGCTGTGGCAGCAAAAGCCCAGCTGTAGATGCAGTTATACGTGTATAAAAAAAAGTCCTATTGTTCAGAGAACAGGTATAAGCTATACTGGTAAAAGAACCCTTCTGACAGTATAAGCTATGTCTCCACTAGGAGGGTTTGCCGATATAGCAAAACTGGCACAGCTATACCAGCAACCCCTTCCTAGTGTAGACAAGGCCTAACCGTCAAAGCCACCTACTGTCCTCTATTAAATCTCCCCCTAAAACTTGCCTTTGCTCAGATGCCTACAAAAATCTCAACAAGGGTGAGGCAACTGATGTGTTGTGATCACTGCTTATTGAACTGATCATAGTCATCTCATTGCTACACCATCTATCTGTTGTTTCCACCTCTCGTTCTCGTTTTATACTTGGTTTCCAAGCAAGTTGGGACAGGAACTGTTTTTCTGTGTTTACAGCCTAGCATAGTGGGGCCATGATTCTTCACTGGGTCCCTGAGGCACTAGTGCAATACAAAAAAATACTAATAACAGTAGTCAAAGAGATCACCAGTTGAGACAACATTAAAATCCAGGCCAAATTCAACTTACAGGCCTTGCATCATAATAGCTACCTGAATTTATGCAAGCCTCAGCTCCACAACATAATAATAATAATAATTTTATTATTTATTAGTATTCTTTTAGTGCCTAGGATCACTAGTCATGGACCAGGACCCCACTGTGCTAAGAGCTCTACAAATACAACAAAAAGACAGTCCTTGCCCAAGGAGTTTCCAATCCAAGTACAAGACAAGAGACAACAGATAGATATAGACAGATAAGGGCATACAAGGCAACCATGAGACAATACTGGTCAGAATGATAGGCAACAGTCTCCCCCAACGCACTGATCCCATTGCTCAAAATCACACTGAAGCCATAACTTCATCAAGATTAACATTTCTTACAAAGGGGCCCACTCCTATTGGTAAATTCTATGACATGTTCTCAGCTCAACATTAAATTGCTGCTGCCTTGGTTCCCCAACTCCACCGGTTGCATAGAACTCCATCCATTCCCTGACCCTGTGAATGAGGTAGGGAGCAGCACCGGGTGTGATGCAGTTAGGTCAATCTAACCTCCACTGTAGATGCAGCTAGGTCGATGGAGGAATTCTTCCATCACCCTAGTTACCACCTCTCCAGCAGGTGGATTTACTACAGGGATGGAATAGCCCTGTTGTTGCAGTATTATGTGTCTACACTGCATCACTACAGCAGTCTAGCTGCAGCGCTGTAGCTGTGCCACTGTACGGCTTGTAGTATAGACATACCCCTAGTGCCTTCAGTTCTCCTATAGTCAGTCTATAGCACTGTAATGTAGACACTTCCTACATCAATGGAAAGCAGATTTTCTGTTGATGTCATTAATCCACCTCTTCAAGAGGCAGTAGCTGGATTGCCAGAAGAATCCTTCTGCCTACTCCAGGGGTTAGGCCAACCTAAGTACGTGCTCACACATGAACTTTTCACAGCCTTAAGTTACATAAATAAATTGATCTAAGTTTTAGGAGAAGACCAGACCTGATTGCAAGCTGCTCAAACTGTTTGTCAGGCAAATTTGCCTGCTACAGACGTCTCTTCCACTGACATGATGATGAGGATGGACCTGTGTCTGTGTGTGAAGTTTTTGACCTTGCGATTGTTTAGCCAAAAATGCAAGATGATCAAGATTAAATTTCAAGAGTGACTAATTTCTAATTGTTGTCTTGGGAATAGTTAGCAAATATTTTTTCCAAAAGCCCTTGCAGAAAATGTACTTGCTCTCTGAGCAGTAATTATGGTAAACTTTGGTAATTTAATTCAATCACTGCTGTGTGAAACGGAGAGACTTTAATCTTGCTTTAAGCAAAAAGCCTGGTGCATCCTTAACTATGGGATCTTTACTGCTGCCTCCATAATTTACCGTGTTACCTGGTTACACAATGAATACATGAAATGAGATAAACTAAATACAAATTAGCCAATTTTGCCTTTAAAAATTGGATTATTCTGAATTCTAGCCATCAGTGTCTTCTTGCCACTGTAGATTGACACGACTAATCGGCACCATCCAAGTGGTTCACATTGCTCTTGTAGGTTGAGTGTTAAGAATTTTAGAAACTAGATGCACAACACATTTCCAGCTAGCACAGGCCCAATAACTCAACAAATGCAACAGCAGTGTTCTGTTTCGGTGATCTAGGCAGAAGACTGACCTGCTGTCAAATACTGGGACAGACTAGTGCCAGAGAATTACAGAAGTAATATATATCTCCATAACCACAGAGGTGGGAGGGATAGCTCAGGGGTTTGAGCACTGGCCTGTTAAACCCAAGATTGTGAGCTCAATCCTTGAGGGGGCCATCTAGGGCAAAAATCTGTCTGGGGATTGGTCCTGCTTTGAGCAGGGGGTTGAACTAGAAAACCTCCTGAGATCCCTTCCAACCCTGATATTCTATGATTCTATACCCGGTCCTTAGTAATGGCACAGGAATGTTAGTTGTGTCTCTGAAACGTTAAGCCAGATCAGACTGAGTCAGTACTTGTTTAAGAGAGTTCCAGGGAAAAGCTATAGGGTGTTGCAGAAAGTAATCTTGGTGTTTCAGTAGATGGTAAGGTCTGCCCTCTGACTGAACCAATGCCTCAGCAATCACGGCCAGCCATGATTCAAGAGGGCTATTTAAATTAAGTGCCCTCTCTCCAAATGTTGATGGAGAGGAAACTGAGGGGGTACAACTCCTGCTACCTGCAAAGAAGGAAAGGAATGTGGTTTCCTTGGCACAACACCTCCTGCACTTCTCCTCTAGCACTCCCTCTGAAAGAGCAAAGAGGCAGGAAACTCCTTAGCATACTTGGTTGGGTGACAGTTGGGGAATGGCCTATGAGGCAATAGTGAAGATGGGGTATTTTCTAGGTTTGCTATCTGGCTATCTAAAGTCAGTCTGGTTTGTTTCTTCATTTATGAACAATGCATAAGGCTATGATTTTGTCATGGATATTTTTTAGTAAAAGTCAGGGGTAGGTCACAGGCAATAAACAAAAATTTACGGACGTCATGATCTGTCTCAGACTTTTACTAGAAACATCCCTGACAAAATAAGGTCCAGCAGCAGCTGGGAGCTACAGCCCCCTCCCTCCCAGTGGTTGGGAGCTGAGGCGATCACCCCACTGCCCGCAGGTGTGAGGGAACTGGGGGGGGGTGGGGGGTGGAACCTGCTGCCCACAACGGCTGGGGAGCTCCGGGTTCCCCCCCCGTGGCAGCTGGGATATGCGGGGGGTGGGGGAGGAGAGGGCCTGGTGCCTGCGGCAACTGGAAAGCTCTTGGATCCCCTGGGAAGCTGGGGGAGGATCTGGTGACTAGGCTGCTGCGGGACTCAATGTCATGGAGATCTCTAGAAGTCACGAATTCTGTGACTTCTGCAACCTCCATGACATAACCGCAGCCTTAACAATGTACTCTGAACACATGAGGAATAGGAAGCCTCAAGGAGGAACACATAGGGCTGTAAAGCCAGTTCTTCTCTGTGCCACCTCCTGAATCCCTCTACCTACTTTCACTTCCCTAGTTCCCTTGGAGATGAAAACCATGGAAAGGAGATTCTGACCTCTGTATGTGTTAGTACCGTGGTAACATTACGGCCCTCTCCTCACAACTATTTCTTGTACCACCTTTGGGTAAAATATACTCTGTATGTATGGAACATTATAGGAACAAATTGGGAAAATTCTTTATCTGATGGATAATTAGGATTAGCTGCAGTGACTTTACTGCTGCCAGAACGTACATGCTTCTTGGCAGTGGTTTTCTATTTACTGTCTGCTTTAAATGTGATACTTCGTAAAAAAAATCAGCATTTTTTTCAACTAGGAAAACATGAGATAACACATCCTGTTTTCGGGAGGGTACATGCAGCTGTACAGAAGGATCTTCTGCTTCAGTGCGACACTTTGGGCTTTGCTCAGCTTGGAATGGAGATTACAAAAATATCCAGAAAAAACAGAATCAGTGGTTACATATTGAGTGATGGACACAGTCATATTAATATAGATGGGAAACATTTACAAATTATTTTCAAAAAGATGTGCTCATGCCGACTACTAATACCTACACAGAGGAACAGTGGGGTAGTGCTGATATTTATTCAGTTATTTATTTATTCTGAATACATATATATTACATCCAAATTTTTGGGTGCCCAATTTGAGAAGCCTTGGTCCTGATTTTTCAAAGTACTTAGCATTATATGGCACTTTAAATGTTCAAAAACCAGCTCCCATTGACTTCAGTTGCAGCATGTCTGTACATCAGACCCCTGGAGTCTCAGGTTAGGTACTCAGGAAATGAAAAATTCACCATTCGTGGCTAACCTGTGAAACGTTTCGTTCAAGTGAGCTGGCCAGCATTACACAGGAGTGGCTGAGGTAGTGATAGAATCTAATTCTGCAGGGCAGCATTCAACTGCTTAAATAAACCATGAGACCCATCCTCTTTTCTGTTCTTTCAGTCCCCTTTCTCACTCACTACACACTTTCCAACTACTGAAAGAAATGAGGCAGGGGTCCACAGCCTCCTTCATTGCACAATCCTGATTCATCCCCAGGCATGTCCATCTTGTGCACTGAATTAGGCAGGGGGTCCTCTGGAAAAAATGGTATGTGATCATGTAATTAAATACATGTATCACAATGCACAGGCAACCTTAATTCTGGCATTTCATAGACATGTGCTGACAGCAGAGGAATTGTTGAGCTCAGCAGTCTTGGGTTCTATTCCAGGTAAGGTGACCAGATAGCAAGTGTGAGAAATCGGGATGGGAGTGGGGGGTAATAGCAGCCCATATTTAAAAAAGCCCCAAATATCCCTATAAAATTGGGACATCTGGTCACTCTAGGTTCTGGAAGAGATTATTCCCTAGTGGTCACAGATCCTTGTGCCCCTGCCACCTCTGGCCTATCCCTGTCCTACTCTTGTCCTTCCCCAATCCCTGGGGTCCTTGTCCCAGTCTTCTTGCCTAGCCAGTCTGTCTCCCACTCTGGGCTGCCCATTTCAGTCCCAGTCTTCCTCCCACCCAGTGCCCTGTCCTACTTTCCATCTCTGGGCAACTCATCCCGGTCTGTCCTCTAACTCCTTGTCCCAGTCTCCTGGCCCACTAGTCAGTTCAAGTCCCTTCCTTCAGGTTCCCTCTCAGATCTCAGTCCCCTCCACTCTCAACTGCCAGGTCCAGTATCCATGGGCAGCCAGTTCCAGTCTTTCCCTATCTCAATTCCTCATCTGATCTGAGCTTCTCATCAATCCCCATGGTCCAGGTCTTTTCCCTCTACACCTGAGTCATGCTATTCTTCCTTCACTCATAGTCTGGGCCCAGCATAGGAGTTATTGTGAGCACAGGAAAAGCAGTCTCCTTGTTTATATAGTTCCAGTGCCCAACACCACAGCAGCTGGGAGGAGCACATTGCAAGGGAAGTCTTGCTTGGCTCCTGCCACCCTAGGTTGGCTAATGCTCAGTGCAGACTGAATCTGCAGAGATCTTAGCTTTGAAGTTCTAACTAGTCCCTAATGAGCGTGTGAGATATGAGATTTGCAAAGGCTTATAGCTCGACCAAATCTGGTCCCTTTTCCCCGGGATCTACAAAAAGCACATGCTTGGCACCACGCAATAGTCCTGCCAAATTCCAAGCCTCTACTCAAAACCATGAAGAGGCTAAAGCTAAAGAAACAGCTGTACAGTTATTTTAACATGGACACAAAACAATGGATTTCCCCCTAATCTTCGAAGCAATTGAATCACTTTTACTGAACCTTAAAAAAAAACACAGCCTGAGGCAGACACCCAGCATGGAAAATTTTGGCCTGAATAGTTGGAGTTTTGCAAAGTTATAAACAACTGAAAACTAGGTCTTATAACTGAAAGTGTCAGGCAAGCTTAACTTTAAATGGAGCTATTGGCTCCTCCTATAAGGAGAGAAAGAGAGAGCTGGTCAAAACAGCATAAAAATGTTTGTGAACACTTCTACAATGATTTTCTCCTCTTTATTTCATAACAATTTGAAATGTCAGTAAAAAAAATCACAAATAGATTGAGAAATTTCAACCAGCTTCTATTATACATAAATAATAAGATTTTTGAGCCATCAAACTGTCCATATTATTTGCCTAATTAACCCTTTGATCATATTTTTGTTACACTCATCCTCCTACCCACCTTCCTGCCTAATGTTTGTTACATACTTTTGTTGTGACCTAAAATTAGGCCATGATCTTGCAAAGACTTTTTATGTGCTTTAACTCTAAGAACATGTGTACATCTTTCCAAGACCAAAGCCACAGATTGTAAGCTCTTCAGGGATCTTAGAATCATAGAAACAAAGAAGATTAGGGTTGAAAAAGACCTCAGGAGGTCATCTAGTCAAACCCCATGCTCATAGCAGACCAACCCCAACTAAATCATCCCAGCCAGGGCTTTGTCAAGCCTGACCTTAAAAACCTGTAAGGATGGAGATTTCACCACCTCCCTAGGTAACCCATTCCTCCTAATGACATAGTTTTTCCTAAATCCAACCTAGTTCTCCTGCACTGCAACTTGAGACCATTACTCCTTGTTCTGTCATGTGCCACCACAGCCTAGCTCCATCCTCTTCGGAACCCCCCTTCAAGTAGTTGAAGGCTGCTATCAAATCCCTCCTCACTCTTCTCTTCTGCAGACTAAACAAGAACAGTTCCCTAAGCCTCTCCTCATAAGTCATGTGCCCCAGCCCCCTCATCATTTTTGTTGCTCTCTGCTGGACTCCAATGTGTCCACATCATTTTTGTAGTGAGGGGCCTAAAATTGGATGCAATACTCCAGATGCAGCTTCATCAGTGCAGAATAGAGGGGAATAATCACTTCCCTTGATCTGCTGGCAACACGCCTACTAAAGCAGCCCAATATGCCATTAGCCTTCTTGGCAACAAGGGCACACTGTTGATTTATAACCAGCTTCTCATCCACTGTAATCCCCACGTCCTTGTCTGCAGAACTGCCACTTAGCCAGTCTTTCCCCAGCCTGTAGCGGTGCATGGGATTCTTCCGACCTAAGTGCAGGACTCTGCACTTGTCCTTGTTGAACCTCATCAGATTTCTTCCAATTTGTCTAGATCACTCTGGACCCTGTCCCTACCCTCCAATGTATCTACCTCTCCCCCTAGCTTAGTGTCATCCACAAACTTGCTGAGGGTGCAATCCATCCCATCATCCAGATCATTAATGAAGATGTTGAACAAAATCAGTCCCAGGACTAACACCAGGGGCACACCGCTTGATATTGGCTGCCAACTAGACATTGAGATGTTGATCACTACCCGTTGAGCCCGACAATCTAGCCAGCTTTCTATCCACCACAGTCCATTCATCCAATCCATACTTCTTTAACTTGCTGGCAAGAATACCGTGGGAGACCATATCAAAAGCTTTGCTAAAGCCAAGGTATATCACATCCACTGATTTCCCCACATCCACAGAGACAGTTATCTCATCATAAAAGGCAATCAGGTTGGTCAGGCATGACTTGCCCTTGATGAATCCATGTTGATTGTTCCTGATCACTTTCCTTGCCTGCAGGTACTTCAAAATTGATTTCTTGAGGACCTGCTCCATGACTGGAGGTGAGGCTGATTGATCTGTAGTTCCCCAGGTTCACCTTTCCTTTTTTAAAAAGATGGGCACTATATTTGCCTTTTTCCAATTGTCCGTGACCTCCTTCAATCGCCACAAGTTTTCAAAGATAATGGCCAATGCTCTGCAATCACATCAGCCGATTCTCTCGGATGCATTAGATCTGGACCCATGGACTTGTGCATATCCAGGTTTTCTAAATAGTCCTTAACCTGTTCTTTCACCACTGAGGGCTGCTCACTTCTTCCTCATACTGTGCTGCTTAGTGCAGCAATCTGGGAGCTGACCTTGTCTGTGAAGACAAGGCAAAAAAAGCATTGAGTACTTCAGCTTTTTCCACGTCATCTGTCACTAGGTTGCCTCTCCCATTCAATAAGGGTCCCACACTTGCACCTTCTTATCTTACTATGTGTTTATATAGCACCTAACAAAATGGGGGCCTGATCCTGCTAGAGTATTCTGGGTGCTGCTGCAACATGAACAATGAATAATTATGTCACTTTGGCTTAACAAAATGGGCTCTTCTATTAGGGCTGACCAAATTATTTACTGTGAATAAATTATCCAAGGTATCCTTTCATTGTGTTTACAACTTGTTTGCAAGCCAATCCAGTTTTCTTGCTAACACGTTCATGAGTTTTCACCGAAGAGTCTGATGGAAGAATTTTCAGACTATGGGTTGTTTATGGACTGTTCATTTTGTTTTTCATACTACTTTTGGTGTGTGATTGAAGCCTAAATCAGATGGTATTATTTCTGCCCCCTGACTGGAAGACTGAAATTTCTCAAACAAAGCAAATGGCAGGTGAAGGATAAAGAATATAAAGCTAATGTAAAATGAAATTTCTGTCTTGCAGGAAATTGTGATATTTTGACATTTGTTTTCATCCTTAATCTGGATGACAGGTCTAAACATCAAAACACTGTTCAGAAAAAAATTGATTCACAAATATTGAAATGTTTCATTTTGAGTTAGGTTGACACTCATTTCTCTGTGACTCAGCCACCGTGGTCACTTTTGGGAGATGTAGTTCTAGGTTCCTCTTGCATCCCTTCTTCTTTATGGGCCCTACTCTTGCCTGGACTACACCTCCCATGATGCACTTAAGTTTCTCCCTGTGCCTGAGCTGCAGCTGTGCCTCATGGTAGATAGTTTCATTTTGATTCTCTCCACAGAAAATTCCACCAAAATTGATCCTTTCATGCAGAATTTTGATGTTAATGAAACTGAATTTTTCCATGGAAAAAGTTTAATTCAAAACATTTGGACCAGTCCTACTCAAATACAAGATAGATATTCACACAAGAAGATGGACATTCATACAGAGAATAGCCACTCCCCAAACATCTGTGTGAACAACAAAAAAATGTGTATGGATGTTCACAAATGAATGGGGCAAAAATAGGGGTCAACCAAACAGCCACTCACAATTTGAATGACTATTTGTGGACATTATATTGAACCAGGTCTGTTGATGTCACTAAGCATAACCCTAAGTAACTTGGGAGGGTGGAAGGCCACAAGGGTATGGAGCCTTCCTGGTTTTAGGCCTCAGCAGACAAGAATCCCTCCATGTTTGAACTTTAATCAACCTAAAAGGCCAGGTGTAACAGCCATTATCAGCTGCAACAGTTCTAACCGGTCTGAAGCAGAAATAATGAGGCCTGTGCACCTTTAGCAGAAGGACAAGATAACTTGCAGAAGGAAAACTTACTAACGAGCTGCCGTGGCCAAGAATACTTAATGCACCTGCCCTTACGTAACTGCTACGGGGGGAGGAAGGAGAAGGGGGGGGGGGGGAAGAAAGAGAAAAAAAACTTGTAAAAAGGGAAAAGCCGCTTGTGTAGGGGTGCTTGATTTGAGGCGTCAGTCTCCCTGCACCGCTTTGAGATCTCAAATAAACTTTGCTTGCTTCTCCGCCCTGGTGCGTGTTCATTCGCGCTAGGCACTCTAGGCAACGAACCACTGTTGCTTGCCTCAGGCACCCTCTGTGCCTGCAACAGGTCTGTCAGTTATCTTACACAGCAAGTGGCCTAATTGCACGCACCCTCTATGTACACACACCCTGTTCAAACAAGACTAACCTTAGTTAGGATTTCCATAACACACCCACTCTTTGAAGTTATTGGATCCGTTCTCTCTTCCACACACTTTATTATTTGCAGCAGGGTTGTAGCTGTGTTGGTCCCAGGATATTTGGGAGACAAGGTGGGTGAGGTAATATCTGTTATTGGACCACCTTCTGCTGGTGAAAGAGAGAAGCTTTTGAGCTTACAGACCTGAAGAAGAGCTCTGTGTAAGCGCAAAAGTTTGTTTCTTTCGCTAGCAGAAGTTGGTCCAATAAAAATCACTACCTCCCCCACCTTACAATCTGTGGCTCTGCCTCTCGAATGCATTTTATTGGAAGCTTTGCTTGCATATGAACATTATGAGGAGTTGCTACTGAGCATGCTCAGTCACTAATTTTAAAAGTTAGGCATCTGAGCTGTTTAAAATGATTTCTTGCATAAAGTAGAAAAGGGGCTTAGTGTGCTTTAGAAACTAATCCCCTCCAGAAATGCTTTTAAATTAATCCAATTACTTTCTCTAGAGCCATATAGAAAAGTTTGAAGTCAGTTCAAAAAAATTATTTATGTTGCAGTTCTGTAATTCTAAAACATCTTGGCCAATTTTAACCCACAGGCTGCAGTTTGCCCACCTCTGCCTAAGACAGTGGTTCTCAGCCAGGGGTCCGGAACCCCTGAGGGGCTGCGAGCAGGCTTCACGGGAGCTTCCAAGCAGGGCCAGCATTAGACTGGCTGAGGCCCAGAGCAGAAAGCCAAAGCCCCAACGCATGGGGCTGAAGCCCAGATCCCTGAGCCCTGTCAGCCGAGGCTGAAGCTGAAGCCTGACCAATGTAGCTTCATGGGGGCCCCTGTGGCATGGGGCCCCAGGCAATTGCCCTGCTCCAGGATTTGTACCAATGGGGTATCAATTATTTCAGACATCAGTTCTGTGGGCCTAGAATTGTGTTTCTCAAACCTTTCCTTTTCAAATCTGTTCCAATGTGTAGTAATTGAAGTGGATTGAAAGCAAAGTAGTTTATGTGTAATTTTTATGTTCATGCTGGTAGCAAAATGCCTTTGCTATAAATATTGTTTAAAGTTATATATGGTGTGTTTCTATGAGTAGTAATAGTGTCTTGCTCTTCCATAGTGCTTTCTATGCAAGGATCTCAAGAACTTCATAAACAGTTTGTTGGCACTCTGTCTTTCCAAATAAATAGAAATGTGGGTTAAGTTACCTTGGCCAGATCTTCAGCTGGTGTAAACAAGCAAAGCTCCCTTGAAGTTTAAGAAACTGCACCACTTTACACCAGCTTAGGAGCTGTCTCTCTCTGCCTGGCCTAATATGTAGAAGACACTAGACTTGTCCAATATCTTTAAATGAATAAATAAAATGACATTTTTTATTAAAGCAGTCCAGCTCTACATGTATGAATTGCTCCAATGCTTTCTTATGAGTGCACCGAGAACAACAGTTTGGGGCTTGCAGACTTCCTAATCAATCTGAGAAAGTTTAAGCAATGTGACCATGTGATAGAGCTCCTCTCCCTCTCCTAGGGCAGGAGTTCTCAACCTTTTTCTTCTGAGCCCCCCCACAACATGTTATAAAAACTCCACGCCTCACTTGGGCCACAACAGCTGAGTTTCTGCATATAAAAGCCAGGGCTGTGTTAAGAGGTAGCAAGCAGGGCAATTGCCTGGGGCCTCATGCCACAGGGGCCCCCATGAAGCTTTAGTTTCAGCCCCGGGTGACAGGCTCAGGGACCTGGGCTTCAGCCCCATGCGATGGGGCTTTGGCTTTCTGCTCCGGGCCTCAGCAGTCTAATGCTGGCCCTGCTTGAAGGCTCCCCTGAAACCTGCTCGTGGCCCCTAGGAGGTCCTGGACCCCTGGCTGAGAACCACTGTCTTAAGCAGAGGGGAGAAAACTGCAGCCCGCGGGCCACATTCAGCCCACGGGACCATCCTGCCCGTCTCTTGAGCTCCCGGCTGGGGAGGCTCGCCCCTGGCCCCTCCCATGCTGTCCCCCAGCCCCCGCAGCCTCAGCTCGCTGTGCCGCCAGCGCTCTGGGTGGCGGGACTGTGAGCTCCTGTTGGGCAGCGTGGCTGTGAGAGCCGCCGGCCTGCCCCAGTTCTCTAGACTGCGTGGCAGTGTGGCTGCCTGCGGCCGGGTGGCACAGCTGCCAGTCCTGGTGCTCTGAGTGGCATGGAAAGGGGGAGGGGGAGTGGGGGTGAATTGGATAAGGGGCAGGGAGTCCCGGGGCAGTCAGGGGACAGGGGGTGGTTGGATAGGCATAGGAGTCCCGGGGTGCCTGTTAGGGGGTGAGGGTGTGGATAGGGGTCAGGGCAGTCAGAGGATAGGGAGCGGGTGGGGGGGGTTGGATAAGGGGCAGGGAGTCCCGGGGCAGTCTGGGGACAGGGAGCAGGGGGTGGTTGGATAGGCGCAGGAGTCCCGGGGGGCCTGTTAGGGGGTGGGGGTGTGGATAGGGGTCAGGGCAGTCAAAGAATAGGGAGCAGGGGGGGTTGGATAGGGGGCAGGGAGTCCCGGGGCAGTCTGGGGACAGGGAGCAGGGGGTGGTTGGATAGGCGCAGGAGTCCCGGGGGGCCTGTTAGGGGGTGGGGGTGTGGATAGGGGTCAGGGCAGTCAGAGGATAGGGAGCAGGGGGGTTGGATAGGGGTCGGGGGTTTTGAGGGGGGCAGTCAGGGGGCGGAAAATGGGAGGGGGCAGATAGGGGGCGGGGGCCAGGCTGTTTGGGGAGGCACAGCCTTCCCTACTCGGCCCTCCATACAGTTTTGGAAACCTACTGTGGCCCTCAGGCCAAAAAGTTTGCTCACTCCTGGTCTTAGGGTAAGTCTGCACTGCAATAAGACACCCACAGCTGGCCATGCCAGCTGACTCAGGCTAGTGAGGCTTGGGTTAAGAGATTGTTTAATTGCTAGTGCCCAGGATCTAGGACCCTGCAAGGTGGGAAGATCCCAGAACCTAGACTGCAGCCCAAGCCCGACTGTCTACACCACAATTAAGTAGCCTTGCGGCCCGAGTCGGCTAGCACTGGCCAGCCATGTGTTTCTAACTGCAGTTTAAACATACCGTTATAGACCTCGTGGGGCACATTTAGCACTCAGTTACAGCAGTGTAAATCCAATGTGATTCCAATATCTAGATAGGAATAATAGTAACATTTGAGAAGAGTAGAATTTGTCCCCAGGCTTTCAGGAGCAGTAAGTGCTCCTCAGAGGTGGATAAACACTAAACAGCTAACAAATACTGGACAATTTGTTCTGCAGTTTAGAGTCTGTGGTCCATTCTTGTATAAGCTTATGCTGAGAGCTAACGCCTGCTGTTCAGTGGGACCAGGTTTTGGCCCTTAGGAAATCAATGTAACAGAGAGAAATTGAATAATTCAGCCACGCTACTTATAGAAACTGCAACTGAATGGGCTAAAAGCCACATTTACCTGATTAAAATGGAGAGAAATGATGTAGCTATTTCTAGTCTATGACATTAGCTGTATTTATTCCTGTAGTTCAGCCAAGGGGAAGGTTTGATTCAGTGCCCAGCAGCGCATTAACTCGCATGACCAAGGCAAGTCAATCTTTACTTCACAATATCTTAGTGTGAATCACTAATATCCTGTATAAATATTGCAATCTACTTTTCTTTCTCCCAACAGGCTTTTTATTCCCATTATGTCTACATTCTAGATATGGCTGACACTTAAACCGAAGATTTCCAAAGTTTTTAATGGCAGAAGTAATTAATCTAATTGATGGAGTAACTAATTTTTGTCAACAGTCAGCCATTTTTGATCTAAGAATACACAAAAGGCGCAGATTGTAGAGCATTTGCAATGGCGAGCAATTACACACACAAATAGCCCTCTAGAAATCAATAGCGCTACTTATGGATATGCTCAGCAATATGAGCAAAATCTCCACAATCAGGCCCAGAAAGCTGGACTCTCTGGATATTTTCCATAGCAGATATAATTTACGAACAGCGGGACGGACCTCAGCGCAGTTTTGGGCTGCAGCATTTCATCTTGGCTGAAAAACACAATCTGCATCTTCTAGGTTGTAAACACTTTGAGGCAGAGACTGTCTTTTTGTTATCTTTACTCTGTCCCTAGCATGATGGGCTCCTGGCCATGACTAATCACTAAACTGTGTTAAATTAGATTGGTGGAATTGTATTAGACGTATGGAAGTCTATGGAGTTAGGTAACACCACAAAAACCTGCATTTTAAAACAGAAACTGTGACAGACAATGGAAGGCACCTCTCTAGAAGACTCCATTAATTCAGGGAAGTCTTATGGTCTGTGTTATATAGGAGCTCAGATTAGATTATTACAGGGGTTGCTTACGGCTTTATAATCTATGAATGACTGTGTCACATTACTGAAGAAACATCAGAAAAGTACAGTTCCATGGACCGGCTCTTTCACTGAGGTTTTGAATGAGAAACTAAGGTGGGGGGGGGGGGGAGTTGTTGGGTATGATTAAATAAACACGGTGGATACAGCCACTGGAGAACGGGAGAGCCATGCTTACGGAAGAGAGAGCTACTGACAACTGAAAGCAAAATATCTTCTCATAATTTACAGTAGGGGGGGAAAAAACCAAGTAGATAACAGTTCACATATATTAAGTAGTGATCTGGGAAGCAGATGCAAGGCAAAATATCTGGGTGTATCCTGGCCTTATGGAAAATAACATTTTGGTCTGGATCAGGTAGGGAAAGAAGCCTGATTTTCCAGTGTCCTGCACCTTCTGTAGTCATTTACACATGTGAAAAATGGATGTAAAATATGACCGAATCAGGGCTTGTCTATACACAGTGGTGCACTGGTTCAACTGAAGGTATGATTTTAAATTAATTAAACCAGTGCAAAAGCTGTGTGGACACTGATTTTGCTGTAATCCAGATTTTTTTTGGTTTACCTTAAATTGATTATGAAGATGTTTAAACTGAACTGAAATAAGACTCTCTTAATCTGAAATAAGAGTGTCCTCACAGGAGCTTGCACGAGTTTAACTAATCCAGTTGAATTAAACAGGGTCAAGTTGGTGTGTACTCAAGGCCTCAGAATTGTAGCTTTTTACTCCTGCTGTGCACTGCTGTGCATGACCACACAAAGGCAATGGAAAATTAGGCCCTTGGTGTTGAACTATAGAAGAAAATCTATTTACAAAAGTAAACTACCTTGTATTAGATAAGCCTGTGCTTCCATCTGGAGGCTCTAAGAATGGATGATGCAAACATCTTCTTCGAAAGAAAATACAACACATCCCTTTTTGGGCCGGATGTGCATGACTTAACAGAAGAGAATGCCATCCAAACAGATAAGCAGAAGACAGCTTGCAGATAGATAAAACCAATGTGGAATAAGAAGCACAGAGAGAGCTGCCTTGTTAAAAATAATTTAATTTAATTGCCAGTGAATGGAGTGTAATGAAGTTACTTCCCAGCTTTATCAAGACAAACAGACCCGGCTCAGCTAAGTTAAAAACGATGTCATCTTCATTCATTTTGTTGGACAGCTGTGAGGGTTGGGGCGTCTATGCGCATCTTGTGTTGGAAACGGTACAGAGACATGAGGCTGCAGGTAGACACAGGTGCTCAGGGAAGGAATGTTCTTCAAGCAGGCACGGGCTCACCTTGGTGAACATCCTTTAGGAAGATGCCACTTGTTCTGCTAGAGTGCTGGGAAGGCTAGCACAAAGAGGTGGGTATGATGGCCCCACCTCCTCCCTTGCCCTTTGGTAGTGGTGTATATTCCTGGGAGAACAGGAAGCGATTAGTTCCTATGCTGCTCTGGCCATAGGTTCTACCAGGAAGGGAAGTCTACTTCCATCCCTTCTTACCGATTGTCACCTGTGCAAGGGCCGGGGACAGTCTTGCTCAGTATATAAAGCATCCTGCATTGCACGGTATGGAGCTGGACTGCATTCTGCCCAACTCTCCTCTCGTGACTCCTATCCTTGGACTTTGATGTCCTGGCTCACTAAAACGTGGTTCAACTTTCCAAGCCAGAGACACTAACATGAGCAAAAACACTGCGGTGCTCAGATGCTTGAGATATTTATTACTGCCCCTTCTCCTGACCCCAGTCTCTGATAACAGCGTTGCCCCTCTACCAAGCAGTACCAGGTTGGCTTCCCAGTGGAGGAGAAAATGAATGAAGTAATATCTTCTAAGTGTAACTGTAACTGCTTTATTTACACATATATCAGACTTTCCCTTCTTATATTCCTCTCTTTCAGGAATCTCATCCTAACACCAATGCCCAGTTCTCAGGGAGTAATTCTACCTGAAGAACTAGCTTGGGTCTAATCCAGGTTATTGGGCTCAGTACAAGGGTGAATGAGTGGGCATTAAGTGGCCTGTGATGTGCAGGAGGTCAGAGTAGGTGGTCTTGTGGTCCTTTCTGATCTTAAACTCCATGGCCATGTCTACACCATGGGTGCTACAGCCGCACAGCTACAATGCTACAGCTATACCGCTGTAGCACCTTAGTGTAGACTCTTTCTACAGCAATAGAAGGAGTTTTTCAGTCAATGCAGGAACTTCACCTCCCTGAGCGGAAGTAGCTAGGTTGACAGAAGAATTCTTCCATAGACCTAACTATGTCTCCACCAGGGAGTAGGTTGGCTTAATGACAGCACTCAGAGGTGTTAATTTATCGCACTCGAAACCACCATACCTATCTCGATCTAACTTTTAAGTGTAGACGAGGCCTATGACTCTAACTGGACACCAAGGCAGAGAACAAACTCTCCATCTCCTGGCACATAACCTTATATATAAACCCCCAAAACTAATACCACCACAAGCATGTCTTCCAAGTCTAAAAATGTGCTCAAGTACTAAGAAAAATAACTTGAGAGATGATGTTTAACAGCGCCACCTGGTGACATCTGCCATAACTATAACCATAGTGAGCAGAACCATACTTGGGACCCTTTCAACTCCCAAATCTCACAAATCTACAGGTGCTTGTTGTTAAACTAGATTATTCCTAGTTTAATGTCTCTTTTGAAGGCAGCTCTCACTTTTAAGGCGATTTTAACATTTTGGGTGAAATTCTGATCCCACTGAAGTCAATGACAAAACTCCAGTTGACTTCAGTAGAGCCAGATTTTATCATTTGGGTCCAATTCCTGCCCAGTATAATTCCATTGACTTTGTTGTCAGGCCCTTTATTCATTCACAGCTTTCCTAAGGTCATTTTAAATATATCATGAAATCTTCTATTTTCATTTATTTCCGACTTCATTATTTTGAAGCATTTTGAAATGTCAGGTAAGGTGCCAGGCTGTTGGAAATAGCTGAACTTGGAAACAATATTGATCATTATGTCAAACGGAAAAGTTATCGTACTGCTAATCGACAAAGACCCCTCTGACTTTAAACTTTCTGTGGGAATAAAAGACTATGCTGACAAATCACAACCAATATTCAGCTGCCACATTATACAACTAGTTACTTTCAACTGCAATAACTCTTTATATGCATATGCTATGACTCAACAGCAGATGAATACATACACCCTCTTTGTACTTATTTCCACATTCAGTTCCATAGAATTGGCTACCCATCCATGCTGTCGACATCTGGAAGCAATTATGAAATTTGTCTGTTATACAGCAGTCACTTTCCCAGGGAAAACAGACAGTGTCCAGCCTCTGTTTACTTGGCTAAGTCACAGAACTATTCGGTCCACTTCTTTTGCAAGATTCTTTTAATTGTTCCTTCCTTAGTATTCTTCCAGCACAGCTCCTAAACTGGAACAACTAGAACATTGCATCAGAGCCCACACCCAAACCTACAGCAGAACTAACAGAAACAAAGCCAGCTGCATTAACTATAATCAAGGGTGACAAGCTAAATCTCAACCTTATTGGTCTAATTGTTTATGTAAGTATTTGCATGGCCCTTTACACGGTAGTATATGAGGGCCTTCCAAGTATCTGAAAAAAATTAATGTTTGCAAAATCCATGTTGTACTTTGTGGTTTCAGTGCTCATTTGTTCACCTTATCAGACAATGTCAATGTTGGCAGCACAGCACGTATAAGCATCCCTATAATAATCTGTTGTATGTATGTGAGTCCGTAAAACAGGTAAATAATCCTGAGTTCTAGTTCTAGCTGGGAATTAGAGACTCATGATAAAGTGTGCTGTGAAAATGACTAGGAAAATACTTTCATAATATTATGAGTTAAGTGGTAAGCCCCATGCCATGGCAAAGTCAGAATAGTGTTAAATCACATTGTAAGACTACAGCTAGGATTTACAATATATTTAACATTTGTACTCGATCAGGTAAAAAGTAACAAGATCATAAATGTAAAAAAGCACGGATAATTCCTAGGGCTCTGTGGTACGTCAACACTGCAATAAATCACCTGTGGCTGGCCCGTCAGCTAACTTGGGCTGGCGGGAGTGGGGGTTGGACTGCAGGGCTATAAAATTGCAGTTTAGACATTTGGGCTCAGGCTGGAGGTTGGGCTCTGGGACTTTTCCCCCTAGCATGGTCCCAGAGGCCAGGGTTCAGTAGCTGGCAGCCTGTTCTGAAACCTTACTGACAAGATCCCCATAACCACCTTTTTTAAGAACAGAGGCATTAACTCTGGCAGTTGAACGGCAGCTCAGATAATCATATTCTGTCTCCTAAAATATCAGGCCAACTTTAGCTGGATACATTGTTCATTCCTGATCTGAGCCATTGTGTAGTTATCAACAGCTCCCATCTTCTACAGCAGAGAGGGCTCCATTATATAGCAGTGGGAGAAATCCTTCATCTATTATCCTATACACAATGGTCACGTGAGACTTTAAAATTAATGTTTGTAAAGTGAGATCCTTTGATGAGAGTCTGATAGAACTATTCATTTATTACAAGACAGAAATAACTTTTCAGATATCTTGATAAATTTCTACATACCATATGTTTATAGGCCTTATTTGACAACACCTACATTCCTCTGCAAAATGGAAAATCAAGTCAACAAGGATCAAATAGGGTTGAGTCTGACTATTCAGAAACAGAAGTTAAAGTCCAGGCAAATGCAGTAGACTAAATTCATCCTTAGTGTAACTTCACTCACTTCAGTTCGGTTCCTTTACACCAAGCTTAAATTTGGCCAACAGTCTGACACCTGAGTACGGTGCAAGCTACGAAATATTTTGTTTGATCTGCTTCCCAAATTGGGGTTTATCCTCCCAGAGGAGTTGCCATGTCAGGCCTTTTGCCATGTATGTATGCCGAGTCCAAGGAACCCGTAGCAAGAGCCATGTGTCTCATAAAATGGGTACAGTGCTGGGAATTAGAACCTCGGGTGGGATTTGGAGAGTTTCTCCTGTCTGAGACTATGGGTAGGATGTCAGGAGAGCTCCTGGATTTTCCTCATGGCTCTGGAACACATCTTAGGTTGCTGATGCACTGATGAGGTTATCCCGTCACCGCATTGATCGGATGTCAGCGAAAATGCTCTTTGGGAAATGGCAGTAGGTGTGTTTAACGCGTGTGCCCGCAGGAATGGGTGGGGCAAGATATGGGGAAGCCTGGCCGAAAAATGCCAGACAGGATACTTTCCTGCAAAAGCAGTTTTCGAAACCATGTAGCTGATATGGTATGTCTCTAGATCTAGCATAGCAAGTAGAAGTAGAAATTTCCCCATACTCCACCACCAATGTGCCTCACCCTCATCCAGAAGGAATACATCTTTCAGACAGAGTATATCGGTCAGTTTATATTCAGTTTAGCCGTTCATCTAAGTAAATTATGATCAGATTTTAAAGCATGTAACTACACTGTAGCCCATCACAGCTAATGAGAGTATTTCTAAGGGACAGATGCTGACATCTTAACCTGAAATCAGTGGGATCCCAGCCCAGCAGAGTAATGCACGCTGAGTAGGGTGTCAGAATTTGGTCTTTTACATAGTAGCATTTTACAGAATACCTACAAGAACACCCCTGGCCATGCGCATTCAAGTCTAAAAATACTGCGGTTTCTTACCATATTTCTGCTAAAAAGCAGCCTAGGACGGAAGATACAAACTAGCCCTCAACCTGATTTTTTTTGCCGCACCGCGTAAGGTGGATGTGCCAGCCCAGATTTTGTTACCCTCCACTCTGAAATTCTTTGCATAGCGGAGTCGGAGACAATCAGATCTTTCACAATTCTTTCAAAGGAAAAACAAATTCCTCCAGCTGAATGCAGCGGGGTTTACTGCAGGGAGCCCTGCTCTATCCCGAACGCTTGCGGAGCTCCCCTGCCTCTGCTCAGAAATGATTCTGCAGCCCCGAGCTCGTGAGAAATCAAGTCACCGGTGACTCGTTCTTGCCTCCCCCTGTCTCCCGCAGCAGCCCCCCGGGAGCAATGGGAAAGAGGATGGTCTTACCCAGCTCTCCCTGCGCTTGTTTTTCTCTCCTTCACCGGCTGCTGCTGCTGCTGGCAGGAGCAGCAAAGATCATCCTCTCCCTGCTTCCCGTGCGTGCCCGGGGCAGCTCCGGGCAGGCGGCCACAGCCCAGCTGGTCCCAGGCGCGGTGCAGGCGGCGATCGGCTCCTGTCACTGCCCAGCGTCCCACGTGGAAGGAGCCGCACCCCGCCCCGCTCTCCCCCTGCCGATCGGCCCCCGGGCCCCACGCAGGGCGGGTCCTGCCAGCGGCAGCTCCGGAGAAGTGTGTGCAGGGACCCAGGCACCGCCCAGTCAGAGCCGCGGCTCCCCAGGAGCCCCGGGCAGCCAGTCCCTGCCCTGCGGCCAAACGGCCAGGGCCCCGCGGCAGCAGGCAGAGGAGAGACCTCGTCCCCCCGCCCCGAGCCTGGGAAAGGAGGGAGGTGGTGGGAGAGGAGGCAGGGCCGTCCTTAGCATTTATGGTGCCCTAGGCAGGATTATTAAACTGGTGCCCCTGTGCCTGTCTTGCTCTTAGCAGCACAAACATAAGTTTACACTATTGGAAAACTTGCCACATGCATGTTATGAAAACCAATTTAACTTACTTAAGCACACTGCCATGCTGATGGACTAGCACTAAAGTAGCAGTATAGAAAAATTCTGATTTGACAGAATGCTGCAAATAATATGATTTTTTAAAATTTGTCAACATTTTATTGGAAATTTATATGAAGAGGTATTGAAACAAGGATTTTTTTTTAATTAAAAGCAATCTTTCTGGCTTTTTGGGCTGCAAAATCAGTAATAATGTCATTGTATGACAAAGACAAAGTGATGTCTTGTATGATTGCAAGAATAGCAAGACCAATCAAGTGTTCCCGACCCCTTGCAGACCGGAGATAGTTTTTAATGAGCTTTAGTTTTGAGAAACTCTGTTCTCCTGATGCTACTGTTACAGGAATTGTCAGTAGACTACGACTGGCAATGTAGACATTAAGATATATGTCAACAAGTTTGCTGGTATGAGTAAACTGTACAATGTCCATCATCGATTTTGTATGTGGCAACATTGACAGTATACTCAATTCTTCATACAGTTCAAGTCCATTTAAAACAAAATGATCACCGTGCTTCAGGAGGCTCTCTAGGTCAGAGCTCCCCAACACGGTGCCTGTGGGTGCCATGGCGCCCACAGGGGCCTCTCAGTGCCCCTGCGTACTGGCAGGCGGACGAGCATCCGCCGAAATGCCACCGAAATTTGGCACCATTTCGGTGGTGACGCCTCTGGATGACACCGCTTGCCGCTGATAAGCATCATCATCCAGAGGCGTCGCTGCTGAAATGCTGCCGAATGCTCATCCACTGCCACGGTCCTTCGTCTGGCACGTGCCAGACGAAAAAGGTTGGGTACCACTGCTCTAGGTTCTTGCACTCTGTCATTAGTTGCTCTTGATTTCCTATTTTGTTGAATTTAGTCCTGCTTAGCCCACCTGCCAGCTGAGTGAATGGAACCCCAGGCCGACAGCGGGTTGAGTGGCTCAGCCGGGGTCTCAGCCACCAGCTTGCTCAGCCCGCTGCCGGCCTGGGTTTCCTTGGGAGTCCCCAGGCCAGCAGCAAGTGCTGAGTGGGGCCAGCGGCCAGGACCCTGAGTGGCAATGGGGCAGCAGCTGGAACCCCAGAGCAGCGGTGGGCTGAGCGGCTCAGCCCGCAGCTGCGTGCCATCAAAAATCAGCTTGTGTGCTGCTTTTGGCACATGTAGGGTGACCAGATCACCCAGGTCAAATATTGGGATGTGGAGGTGAGGCGGGGCAGGGGCAGAGGGGAAAAAAATGGAGGCAGAGCAAAAAAAAAAAAAAACCTGCACCCCCAATTCCTCCTACCTCAGCAAGCGCTGGAGGAAGGCCCGGGAGACTCAGGGGCGCGCAGGCCGGGGTGAGTGTGAGTCTGGCCTGGCCCCGAGCAGGCAGGACTTGGGTGTGGTACCTGGAGGGAGAGTAGGGGGCTGCCTGTGGGGCCAGGCAGTGGCTGTTCTCCTCACCTGGGCAGCAGGACTCGGGAGCAGCCGCTGCTACATCTTCCACTGCTGCGGGGAGAGGAAGCGGCTGCTGGCCAAGCTCGGCGACTGCGGCTCTGGCGCCCACGAACCCCCCGAGCCCGGGCCTGCTGCACGCGCCCAGCCCCTGGCCAGTCGCGTCTGAGCTGGCTGCCCAGCTGGTGCAATCCCACAGGCGGCCCCGGCGTGGGGGCAGCAGGCCCCAGCCCCCTCATCCCGCTCAGGTCCCACAGGGGAACGAACAGGGCTGGGCTGCCGATGACTCCACCGTGGGATTGCACCAGCTGGGCAGCCAGCCCAGACGCGACTGGCCAGGGGCTGGGCACAGCGTGTGCACTGCTGGGTCCCCGCAGCAGGCTTGGGCGCGGGGAGTTCGGTCCCAGGCGCCAAAGCCGCAGCCGCCAAGCGCCGCGTGCTTGGCCACTTCCTCCCCCCGCGGCAGTGGGAGCTGCAGCAGTGGCTGCTCCCGAGTCCCACTGCCCAGGTGGGGAGAACAGCCGCCGCCTGGCTCTGCAGGCCGCCCCGCTACTCTCCCTCCAGGTACCGCCCCCGAGTCCTGCCTACTCGGGGCCAGGCTGGACTAACACTCACCCCGGCCCCGTGCTCCCCTGCGTCTCTTGTGCATGGCGTGCTTGGTAAGAGGCGGGGATTTGGGGAGGGATCCAATGGGGGAAGGAGGGGGCGGAGTCGGGGCGGGGGAGGGCATGAGCCCTTCCGGGCTCGGGAGTCTTTGCACGTTTGTCCAGTGTCCCGAAGTAACATTGGTCGGGACGCGGGACAAACAAGCAAATATCGGGACAGTCCCGATAAAATCGGGATGTCTGGTCACCCTAGGCACATGTGCCGTAGGTTGCCGACGCCTGCTCTATACACTAGTAAGGAGATGAGCATATTACAGTTGTTGGAGGGCTCTATTTAGTAGTAACAGTGCTATAGGAAAGTTAGTCAACATTTTTTGTTTCTCTCATGTAAACGGGCCCACTCCCTTCCCATACCAAACTTGTCACAAATAATTGTCAACAACTTAATTTTTGGTTTTTGGCCAAGATATTGATTTTTTAAAAAAAATATATATTGAAATTGAATTCAGGATTGATAGCAAGCATTACTGGCAAACAAATTTGTTAAATGACAGTCTAAATGGTAACACAGCACTGCTTTCATGCTTGGCTCATCCCCCAGCCTGCTGGTCCAACAGCTGCAGTAGAGGAGGAGATAGGTGGAAAACTGCAGGACCCCAAAATCCACTTCTTGGGATGCAGAGTGGCAACAGCAGCAGCAAACCCTCATGTCCAACCACACACCAATGGGCACAGGGGTGGGGGGGAATAGGAGCCTATATAAGAAAAAGACCCAAAAATCAGGACTGTCCCTATAAAATTGGACATCTGGTCACCCTACAGGTGAGTTCTTTCCCCCACCCCTTCCCAGAGACCCCAGCAGCCAATCCCCTCCCTCAGACTGTGCTGCATTTGGATCTCTCTAGGACCCAGCAGCCCTGCTCTTACATGCTCCACTGCTTCCCATCTGTCCATGGTCCCAGCAGAGCGGTGCCCCCAGACCTAGTGGTGCCCTAGGCGGCTGCCTGTTCTGCCTATGGCTAGGGACAGCCCTGAGAGGAGGGGAGGGTGAGTGAGAGGGAAGGGAGATGATGGAAGGGGAGGGGAGGGTGGATGGTGAGGGGGAAGGGAGATGGTGGAAGAGGAGGGGAAGGTGGGTGAGGGGGAAGGGAGATGGTGGAAGAGGACAGGAGGGTGGGTGAGGGGGAAGGGAGATGGTGGATGAGGGGAGAGTGGGTGAGGGGGAAGGGAGATGGTGGAAGAGGAGGGGAGGGTGAGAGAGGGAAGGGAGATGGTAGAAGGGGAGTGGAGGGTGGGTGAGGGGGAAGGGAGGCTGGTGAAAGAGGAGAGGGTGGGTGATGGGTAAGGGAGATGGTGGAAAATGAGTGGAGGGTTGGAGAGGGTGAAGAGGAAGGGAGGGTGGATGATGGGGAGGGTTGGGAGAGGAAGGTGGATGAGAGTGAACGGAGGATGGGGAAAGAATCTATAAAACCTGATTCACAGGTGGCAGAAAATTATGGGGAACCTGTAGCATGCACAGGGTGCGAGCTGGGGAGCCAGTGTCTCTGCTTCCCTGGCCATAGTCAGGATAATTCTGGCTGTTTGCTTCTCTCTAGAGATGTTACCTTACTTACAACCCAACACATCCAACGTTATATTAGTCAAACACAACGTAAGAGCCAAAGCTGTGTGGACAGATTTCTTCTAGTCTTCCCTGCATGTCCCATGGACTTGTCTAATGCACCTATGGGAGTGGTGTCTAGGATAAAGTCTATCCTTTTCCCTGGTGCAGTTTTGTTACTGATCAGTGTACTGCCTCTGTTGGGAGAAAGGGTCGTTTTTTTGCTTCTGAGCGGAAGAAGAGGAGACAACATGAGCACAGCTTGACACGCAGCAGAGAATTCCATTGAAGAGTAACTTGTCCCCTGCTCAGGAAGTTCATGGGGGAGGGATAGCTCAGTGGTTTGAGCATTGGTCTGATAAATCCAGGGTTGTGAGTCCAATCCCTGAGGGGGCCTCTGAGGAATCTGGGGCAAAAATCAATACTTGGTCCAACTGGTGAAGGTAGGGGGCTGGACTCAATGACCTTTCAAGGTTCCTTCCAGTTCTAGGAGATAGATATATCTCCAATTTTATTATTTTTTGATCTCTTTGCCATTGACACCTAGAGCAGAGGGAGACATGATTCCCAGAAGTTGCTGCTGAGCTCATGGAGAGCCTTGAAGGCGAAGGACCTAAACCTGGGTCTAGTACTCAATGGGAGCTCAGTGACAGGGTGTCACCACTGCAGTGATCTGTTCTTCTCTGTCTGCTCAGTTCATCTTCCTCCCAAGTGAAATTGCCCACATCAGGGAGGAATGGGCTTGCACCTGTGTGCTTACCCACTACCTTGGCACTGACTCTCTCTTCTATTGCGCTCCCTCTGACTGTGGGGTCTGGAGCGCAATACCTTTATTCTGTTGCTGGCGGAGGGTTGTGGAGGAGAGAAAAAAGGAGATGAGGGGAAGTTGTGGAAGATTGGAATAAGCTAAACAGATGGTGTGAGGCCCAATGAGTAGGGCAGTGGATTAGGATTCTGGCAATGTGGGTTCTGTGCCCACTTCATACAACAGGCCAGTAGCAGGGATTATTTAGTTGGAATTGGTCCTGCTTTGAGCAGGGGTTGGACTCGATGACCTCCTGAGGTCCCTTCCACCCCTGATATTCTATGACCTTTGGCAAGTTACTTCAATGTCAATTTTTCCATCTGTAAAATAGGAATAAGGATTAATTTTTCTTCTAAACATTATCATCAAAGGGGGGAGGATGGGGGAAAGAGAAGGAAAGGGGATGCATGGCCCTTTTCTGCTTGACACAAAGGATCAGCAATTTTGTCTCCTTTCAATGGTGGAGATATGGAGGGGCTGACTCACTCAGTGAGTAGCATTGCTAGCCACAGACTAGAGCTCATGAGCATTTCATTCTACTCAGTGACATCACCCGACAAACAAACTTTGGAGAGGGAGAAAAGTTGAACTGAAAGTTGGGATGAAGCTGTTTTGCAATGTCTGAACGGTAATACCATTGCTGTGGGCTGAGAATAGCCAAGCCTTTTGACACTTGATTTAGATCACGTGATGATTACAGGATAAATACGCAACTGGGAAATCTGTAAAACGACTCACAAAAGTGGACGTGTGAGATGATGATGTTACCATTTGATTGTAAAAAGCAAGGTTTTTTTTGGGGGTGGTAGTGGAAGGGAGGACTTTAGTTCTTGTAGGGGAGAAGGAGACTGCAGCTCTTAGGAACGGCTCTTAATCTTCACAGGTCTATTGTTATTTTTGAAAAATTAATCCTTCTAATTGCTGTGGTTCTTCCCCAGCTAATACCCTGACGCAATAAACTTAGTCACCCCATCAAAACAAATTGATAGGCCCCCAAGAATGGTTTTCTGAAACAAATCGGTTTTAAGCTTGATTTTTAAAGGGCTAATTGTTCCCCAGGAAATAAAAGTGATTTATATCCTCAGGTACTGGCTGAAGAAAGACAAATCCCAGCTATTTTATCCTTCAGTATGTTTATTCTCCTTTGTTTGATCTCTTCTCTTCCTGGGGATTCTCCTGGGGTTTGGGAATCACTGGGATAGGGGGCTAAGGGAGGGCTGGCCCTTTCGGAGCCATTGAAGAGGGTGGTGTATCTGGAGCTTTTCTGAGCTGTAACGGGCTCACCTGGCTTCCTGCTCAGCTGATCTTAGTTCACCCATCCTACTCTAAAGTTCATACTGGCAATGCTGCTTCCCATTTGGGATTGGAGGTGTACACTGCACACCAGCTCAATGCATCAGTTAGGAATGAGAGGAAAAATGACACCGTGCAGAAGAATTTCTGTGCTGTGAGGGGACCTTTGTCATCTGATGTAGAAATGAGCGGCAAGGCTTGCCAATAGCAGGGAATGGAAAAAGAGTTCAGGACTATGACAATTATGAAGCTGAGCTGTGTCTCTTTGCAACAGACTTGGCCATTACCCTACAAAAATCTGTCCCACTGAAGTGAAATAGGAGGAGGAACGTTAAAGAACACAGGTTTCCATGTTAATTGATTGGACTAAAGTACTATCTGTGTGTGCATAAGAAAGAGAGAGAGAGTGTGAGTGAATAGGATGGGGAAAAGTTGTTTCCTTTTTACCCACATATGTACCATCTGAGCTCGGCTCCATTGTAATTTTATTTAGCCTTTGCCTTTCTTCTTATTATCCTACATACAAAAAAAGTACAGGGTCATATTTTCCTCCTCATCTATGGCTCTGATTAGTCTGCACGAGGTTCTGTAGAAGGGCGCAGATCCTGTGTGCATTTTTTTTATTTTTCAGCTCTTCATTTCATTGGCAAACATAATTCACTAGGTTTATGAAGCACACATGATCAGTTTACTCCCCTATACCTTTGTCATTGTTTTCTCAGTGTTGATCAAATTAGAATGACTGTGCAATTGACTTCTATCCTGCATTGTTCATTCAATAATAGCATAGAATCATAGAAACATAGGGTTGGAAGGGATCTCAAGAGGTCAAGTTCAGCCCCCTGTGTGGAGGCAGGACCAAGTAAACCTAAACCACTCCCAACAGGTGGTTTTCTAAGCTGTTCTTAGAAACTGGCAATGATGGGGATTCCACAGCTTCCCTTGGAAGCCGATTACAGAATTTAACTAACCTGCTAGTTAGAAAGTTTTTCCTAATGTATAATCGAAATTTTTGTTGCTGCAGATTAACCCCGTTATTTCTTGTCCTTCCTTCAGTGGAGCTGGAGAACAGTTGATCACCATCTTTATAACAGCCTTAACATATCTGAAGACTTTTATCAGGTCCCTACCTGAGTCTTCTTTTATCAAGACTAAATATGTCCAGTTTTTTTAACTTTCCCCCCCAGGTCAAGTTTTCTAAACCTTTTATAATTATTGTTTTCTCTTCTGGACTCTCACTAATTTATCCACATCTTCCCTATATGTGGCACCCAGAACTGGACACAGTACTCCAGCTAAGGCCTCACTACTGCTAAGTAGAGTGGGACAATTACCTTCTGTGCCTTACATATCACACTTATATGATCACACCCCAGAATATCAGCCTTTTTTTGCAAGTGCTTCACATTATTGACTCATATTCAGTTTATGAACCACTATTACCCCAAGAGCCTTTTCATCAGCACTACCACCTAGCCCGTTAGTCCCCATTTTGTAGTTGTGCATTTGATTTCTCCTGCCTAAGTGTGGTACTTCGCACTCGTCATTATTGAATTTCATCTTGTTGATTTCAAAGCAGTTCTCTGATTTGTCGAGGTTGTTTTGAATTCAAATCCTGTCTTCCAAAGTGCTTGCAACCCCTCCCAATTTGGTGTCATCCTCAAATTTTATAAGCCTATTCTCCACTCCATTATCCAATCATAATGAAAATAGTGAATAATTCTGGTCCCAGGTTGCTAGCAAACCATAAATAACAACTCTTTGAGTATGGTCTTTCAACCAGTTGTGCACCCACCGTACACTAATTTCATCTAGACAATATTTCTCTGGTTTGCTAGCACAAAACACATCACTGCTGGTTGCATCATATGTTTGCAAATGGAATGAAATGACATGGGCCGAATTCTCCCACACTTACACCTGGGCAACCCCACTGAAGACCCAACATGGCACCTGAAATGTCTGTAATCTTGTTCTCCTAATATCAAGAGCCCAATTTTACAAACTAATAAGGTTTGAATAAGCACCAAGGCTCTGCTCCTGCTACAATGGAATCAATGGCAAAACCCCCAATGATTTCAATGGGCAAAACTGGACTCTCCAAACTCTTGGCTGTTTATCTGAACGAAACCTGAACTCTGATCCTTTTGAAGTTCACCCATCACTGCTCATACATTGGTTCTCATGCTTTGCTGCCCACTAGGGTTCACTGTTCTTTTTTTCACTATTTCCATTTTGAGCTTTATTATTCAGTGAATCTTTCACTTCACATGATTAGTTTATCTGTACTTAAATGACCCGCCAAGAAACCAATCCTGTGTTTGAAACTAGGGGTGAAATTCTGGCCTCATTGAAGTTGAATTGGAGTTTGCCCCATTATCTCAGGCCAGGATTTCACCCCAGAGGTTTATGAAGGCATAAGCCTAATAATGAAAGACTTAGCCTATGCTGGGGAAATCCATTGGTTTAGAGAACCCATTAACTAGCACAATGTAAACATGATTGAGCACTTGGTATAGACCAGGACTGTTGTGTTTAAAATCATGTCTGTGGGTTACCCAGCTATTAATTTTAATGGGAATTAAGCATCCACATCTCCTAGGCAGCGATGAAAATTTCAGACTGTGTGTTTTTATAATGTGTTATTTAACAACGTATGATAATTGAACATGTTTTCTAACATGATGTCCTTTCCCAGTATAGACAATGCCCACCTGCCTTTATCTCCATTCAGTCCCACTTCTTCTGGTATGAAAAGAGCACAGGGCAAGAATTACGAGCACTATTTGCACTCAGTTTTGAAGCAATACTTAAAGCACCTTGTGGTAGTGTTGGTGATATGCTCTGTGAAATCTGCCTGGTGGAAAGTGACGTGTGCTATATTTAAGCAAATCTGACAAAAAGCTAATATTTATCTGGTTTGCCAGTTGTGATAGTCATCAGTCCTTAGGCTATATTGATTGCCGCTGGCACAAGGAGATGAAAACTGTGATATTTTGTATTAGAAAAGGCCACTCCAGAAGGCAGGCAGCATTTCCAGTGTTGCTCTTCCTGGGACAGGCATCTTTAGTTCCTGCATAAGAGCCCTGCTCAGTGCTTAATTTGTGGCAGTTTGTAGCCCCGGCACCTCTGGGTGCATCAGTTATGAATGTAAAAACATTGCTTGAGCCCAGCACTTAATTGCTTGTGCCCTGGCACCATTACAAATTAAGCACTGGCCTTACTAATGAATGCTGCTGAGGAGATGCATCTCTGCCAGTCACCCTTTTTGGCCAGCACTGCCCATTATTCTGGCTGCCAGTTCTTCTTCTGTGAAGCAACTTCACCCCATGGACATTTATTCCACAAGCTGGCATAAAGCAAGGCTGAATATAGCCTCTCAAGTTGACTTTTCTTCTGGACTGGGTCCTGCTGAAATGTTTGCTAAACATGCCAGTAAAACTTCCTCAAAATAAATAATTACTGGTTCTGGGTCACATAGTGCTCCCATTGGACAGGGGAATGTTGGGGCTAATAGGAGTTTTTCCATCAATGTGACTAGACACTGGATTGGACTGGGGAACTTTCTTAGAGGAGCACACTGGGAAAAGAGAGACTGTTGTTCCCAGATGTTACCTAGCCACTGTTCCCTTTTTAGTATTTATCAGTACACATATTTTGTTTGAATTGGAGTTTTTTCCCTTCCCACCCAGCTTATCCCCTTTTTTCTCCAGCAGTGAAATCTTGATTCTAGCACATTTTTTTTTCCAGAATTTCATTTTGAAGGAAATTTTGATTGTTTTGTGGTGGTTGTTTTTGTTTGGTTTTGAGAAACCAAAATTGCTGAATTTCCAGTTCCTGCAGAGCTTTGCTGTTGTCTTCAGAGAAGTAACAGCAGTGCAAGTAAGGTCTGATGTAGGCCCAGACTATTTTACTTATAACTGAATTCTCTTAGCCTTATGACTTCAGGGCAGGATCAAAGGAGCCAAGGCATGTCTGTGAGAGAACTATCCCTTGTTTGAAACGCCTTGGTAATTAGCTTGTTTAGAAAGGGATCTGACAAGTACAGCATTTCATTACTGCACAGCTTTATGAATTGTAGTCCCAAGGTCTCCTGGCATGAATCATATTTTATGTTCTTCCCTATGGATTACTGAAAGTTTTTGTTTTTTTTCAAACAGAAGAGGTCTCTAGCACTGTTTCAGGTTAAAAGTCATTTATTGTACAGAAACATTTCTAAAATGTTCTTTCTTTGTTTAATCCATGTGGAAATAATACTCAAAGTGAAGGTCAGGACAGAAAAGACTTCTCTAGTTTTCAGCTGCAAATTAATACAAAAATATTTAATTTCCTGAAGCAGGAAACACTGTAAGGGATATAGGCAAAGATAATGTCCACTGGTATTCCGTAGAGCAAGCTATGCTTTTTTTGTGTTCCCTAAACCACAGGAGATAAAATAAGAATAGCTTTGCTAATAAAGATTGCAGAGACATATCTGAATATCCGGATTTGGTGATCTCTCTCTCTCTCTCTCTCTCTCAAACACACACACAGATTGAGATACAAGTTTAGAATGTTAAAGCAGATGTTGAAATGAGTGGAAGATAGGAATTTAAACCATTTATAAAGCATGTATTTAAAGAATGGGTCAAATGCCTAAAAATTCAGATAAACCCTTTTAAAACCCACTCATGCCTCTATTGTATAACATATCTCGATTAGAGGTGATAATTAAAGATTTTTTTCAGTCATTCTCACCTCCCCATGTTTTATTTAAAAGATTCTGACTTGCATGGCAAGAGAGTCTTCTGTTTCTTCAGTCTTCATCTACCCCTACTGCTTAGCCCTCAGTTTTTGTGCACACCCAAAATATTACATCTCAAACATATTTCAAATGGGGTAGAAGTAGTAAGAGCCAGGTCTAGTTGATTTCAGTGCAGTTACACTGCAGATTAATTTCACATATTGTATTTCAAAGATTTTCACATTATTTACACCATTGCAAAGGAGACCAGAATTCAGCCTGGTGGATCTCTAAAGAACTGCAGTTATTACAATGCCAGGCTCTGCGTTCTGTTGGACACATCCAGCCTATTCTGAAGCATAGATTAAGTGAAGGTAAAATCTTATAGATTCAGTGCTCTCACCTCCTTAAAATCCTGTTATAATCAATAGTGCTTCTCCTGCTGCTCTCAAATGTTAGTTTTCCCGGCACACTGCAAAGCACATCTTTCTTTCTTTGTCCCCAGGCTGCTGGGGAAGGAATGAGCTAATGGTTGGGCTGGTCATATTCATAGGCAGTCCCATTGATATTATTTTGTGTGTTTTAACCTATGGGAGAGGCATCTACAATTCAAATTCACAGATGCAAGCCACATTTACCTTTGAGATAACTGTTTATTTTAGCACATGCAGGATAGCCTCATGCTTTTCCATACAAAGTCCTGCATTCAGTCCCTATTGCTGACCACCCAGGTAGTAGCATTGTGTTACATAAAAGTGTCTGTTCTCTAAGGTCCCAAAGAAAAGGTATTGCATACCTCGTCCGATATGTGATACCTCTGGCTGATGACTTACATCTCATATCTCAAGCTATCTGAGGCCATGTCTACACGAGGCCTTAAATTCGAATTAAACGGCTTTAATTCGAATTTATGGAGCACCCATCCACATGACGCAGCCCTCTAATTCGAATTAAAGGGCTATTTAAATCGATTTTAGTACTCCTACTAAACCACAGGAGTAACCCTAAAATCGAATTTACTAATTCGAATTTAGTGCAGTGTGGACGGAAATCGAAGTTAATGGGCTCCAGGAGCTATCCCACAGATCACCACTGACCACTCTGGACAGCACTCAAAACTCCTATGCACTGGCCAGGTAAACAGGAAAAGACCCGTGGAGGTTTGAATCAGTTTCCTGTTTGTCCACCGTGGGGCTCTGAGCAGCAGTTAATCACGCTGCACCTTTAAAAATGCAGTCTCCTGAGAATAGAAAAAGAGCTCCAGCATGGACCACAGAAGAGCTTTGGGATCTCTGGAGTTGCTCCTAAAACATGCAGGTTCTATGCAGAGCTACATGCAATTTTTGGGGGCTTGGCTACCAGTCGCCCATCCTTAATCGTGGATTCAGATGACCTGATTTCAGTTTCAACTGTGGCTGAGGATTCTGCAGAGGGGGAAGATCAGGAAGAGGTACATGAGGGAGACATTGCTGATAGCACACAGCTCTCAATTACCAACAGCAGCCAGGAGTTGTTTCTGACCCAAGATTTAACCTTGCAACAGGCTAATCAAGCCACTATCACAGAAAGTGAAGCCATGGAAGGGACCAGCGGTGAGTAAATGTTTAGATCAGTCATATTTAAAAACTAGCGTTTTTTAATTATCAATTTTTAAGCATGCGTTGTCATTTCTTTTTAGCCATTACAGTTACATGAAAAGTTCCTTAACATGTCTGGGGATGCAATGAAAATCCTCCCAAGAAATCTCCATGAATTGATATTGCAGGAAATCAAAGAGCCTTTTCAGTAAATTTCGGGGCAATGCTGCCTTAGCCGGTCCTCCAATGAAAGATGCTTTGCCCCTCCAGGCATGCATGACGTAATTTGGAATCATTGCTTCACAAAGCATAGATGCATAAGCGCCAGGACTCTGATCACAGGCATGAAACATTCGCTCTGCCTCTTCTGCTGTAACTCTCACCAGAGTTCTATCGTTCATTGTGACCTGGTTGAAATAAGTAATTTATTTGTAATTAGGAGAGCAAACATGGCCATTATGCTACTGTAATGCCACTCCATGTAGCTGGGTGGAGGGGAGTTGTGCTACGATGATGCTTTAGCAGGGAGGGGTGAGACAAACATAAAGACTTACCATGGCTGCTTGGAAGCAAATTTATAATGGCAGTACCAGCAAGCTGCATCTGTACTGTGCTCTGAGCCCAGGGACAGAGTCTCCCAGTATTAAAAGATGAAAAATGTGACCTTGGAGTGAAATCACATGTCCTGCGTAAGGTGCATAGTTTTGTGCTGTGTGAGTGAGTGGAATCATTGTTCTAAGAAATGTATCTTTTTACATACTTCTCTCTCTTACCTCCACCATACAGCTGTGCAGTGTTCTTTACTCACTACCCCATCTGCCAGGCTACCCAAGAGACAGAGGAAAAAGAGAACGAGAGACGAAATGTTTTCCGAAGTCATGGAAGTCAGCCACAGTAACACAGCTCATCATAGTGATTTGAAGGAACTGATAGCAAAATACAAGAAAGATGCCAGTGACCGGGAGGACAGGAGAGACGCTCGAGATGAGAGGTGGCGAGAGGAAGACCGGCAGGTAGAAGAGAGGTGGCGCAAGGAAGACAGGCAGGAAGATCAGAGGAGCAGGGAGGAAGATAGGCGCTGGCGTGATGGAACGCTGGAGCTGCTGCGTGATCACACTGATATCCTCAGACGCATGTTGATTGTTCAGGAACAGCAGCGGGGTTACAGAGTGCCACTGCAGTCCATGTTTAATCACCCTCCAAGCTCCCCAGGTTCCATATCTCCCTCACGCAGACGTGTTAGAACGCGTGGGGGAAGGCTTCCTGCACCAGCACACTCCACCCCCATGGAGAGCCCAACCAAAAGGCTGTAATGAAGCTGAAATGTATTTCATGGGCTTTTCCTTACCTGTGATCCTCCTCCCAAAGCACAGCTTTCAGGGATACCTAGATAAATCTGTGCCTCTGAATATAGTTCCTTTCTAATCAGACATACATCCAAAGGGGGGAGGGTGCTTTTATTACAGGGAATGATCCTTTAAAAATGAACGCATGTTTTTAAAGCAATAACAAATGAGTTTTAATAAAGATTAAATGATTTTTAAAACATACTGGCTTTCTTTCCTTCAGCCACATGTAATGAAAGGGTGGGGGGTTGATTTTGAAAGTCCTGCAGCAAGCTGTAAGTAAAGGGGGACGGTGGGTTGCTTACAGGGAGTCAATAGAGGCGGGAGTGTTCATCAAGGGCAAAGAAGCACTGCAATCACACCATACCCTGGCCCGCGACAAAACACATTTTCAGGGCTTCTCTGATGCGCACCGCCTCCTGGTGTGCTCTTCTAATCGCCCTGGTGTCTGGCTGCTCGTAGTCAGCGGCCAGGCGATTAGCCTCAGCCTCCCACCCCGCCATAAAGGTATCCCCCTTACTCTCACAGAGATTGTGGAGCACACAGCAAGCAGCAATAGCTACGGGGACATTCTTTGGGCTGAGGTCTGAGCGAGTGAGTAATGATCGAAAGCGCCCCTTTAAACGCCCAAATGCACACTCTACCACCATCCTGCACTTGCTCAGCCTGTAGTTGAACAGCTCCTGAGCACTGTCCAGGCTGCCTGTGTATGGCTTCATGAGCCACGGCATCAAGGGGTAGGCTGGGTCACCCAGGATAACGACAGGCATCTCAACATCGCCCACTGTTATTTTCTGGTCTGGGAAGTAATTTCCTTGATGCAGTCGTTTAAAGAGAGTACTGTTTCTGAAGACGCGCGCGTCATGAACCCTTCCTGGCCATCCCACGTGGATGCTGGTGAAACGTCCCTTGTGATCCACCAGTGCTTGCAGCACCATGGAAAAGTACCCCTTGCGGTTCACGTACTCGGCGCCCTGGTGCTCTGGGGCCAAGATAGGGATATGGGTTCCATCTATGGCCCCTCCACAGTTAGGGAATCCCATTGCAGCAAAGCCATCCACTATGACCTGCACGTTTCCCAGAGTCACAAACTTTCGTAGCAGCAGCCTAACGATTGCTTTGGCTACTTGCATCACAGCAGCCCCCACGGTAGATTTTCCCACTCCAAATTGATTCGCGACTGACCGGTAGCTGTCTGGAGTTGCAAGCTTCCAGAGGGCTATTGCCACTCGCTTCTCCACAGTGAGAGCTGCTCTCATGTCAGTATTATGGCGTTTCAGGGCAGGGGAAAGCAAGTCACAAAGTTCAAAGAAAGTGCTCTTACGCATGCGAAAGTTATGCAGCCACTGGGAATCGTCCCACACCTGCAAAACTATGCGGTCCCACCAGTCTGTGCTTGTTTCCCGTGCCCAAAATCGGCGTTCAATGGGCAGAAGCTGACCCATTACCAGCAGTAGCTCCAAAATGCTGGGTCCTGCGGTTAGGGAGAGATCACTCTCTATGTCGTCATCATCACCATCATTAACATCGCTCCTGTCGGTGCGCAGCTGCCTCCTCAAACTCCAAGTCCTCCTCCTGTCCCTCCTCCTCCACCTCCTCCTCCCCCTCTCCTCCTGAATTTTCAGGTCATGGCTCAGCATAGACAGCACGAGAGTGCGCGAGCTGTTTAAAACTTGCACGATTGCATTACTGGTCTCATCATGGTCCATGGTCTCAGCAGGGTCCATGGTCTCAGCAGGGTCCATGCTTGCTGTGCTATGGCGTTTGCTCTCTTCACCCAGGAAAAACGGCGCGGAATGGTTGGCTGCTGCTTTCACAAAGGGGGGGGTGAGGCTGTACCCAGCAGCACCCGGGACAATGTTTTTGGTCCCAGCAGGCACTGGGCTGAAAACCAGGAAGTGGGAACTATGGGATAGCTGTGTCACAGCTACCCACAGTGCACTGCTCCTGAAATCGAAGTAAGACATGGGCCATGGACGCACAACTTCGATTTGAGATTCGTGGTGTGGACGCTCTAATTCGAATTTATAAATTCGGTTTTATAAATTCGATTTAGATAACTTCGATTTACTTCTGCCGTGTAGACAAGGCCTGAGTGTGCCTCACTTCCAGCTCAGCTTCTCGGCTTATATCCTCTGTCCAGGGCCTTTTCATGCATTTTGAAAATGACAAGAAATTTTCACAGCATACTTGGGTTTCATAGCCCTCTACTGCAATAGCACCTATCTTGCAAGCACCAGTGCTTGCATGTTCTTTGTTTTCTTTTCCTGCACCGTGTAACTCTGTTTTAAACTACTCAGATGCCCTAGTTTCCACTTTTTGTAGGACTCTTTTTTGAGTTTCAGATCATTGAAGATCTCCAGGTTAAGCCAGCGTGGTCTCTTGCCACATTTTCCTACACAGTGAGATTGTTTGTTCTTTTGCCCTTAATAATGTCTCTTTGAAAAACTGCCAACTCTCTTGAACTGTTTAGACTTGTTTCCCATGGGATCTTACCTACCAACTCCCTGAGTTTGCTAAAGTCTGACTTGGTGAAATCCATTATCTTTATTGTACTGTTTTCCCTCCTACCGTTCCTTAGAATCATGAACTCTGTCGTTTCACAATCATTTTCATGTAAGCTGCCTTCCATTTTCAAATTTCAAATACATTTGAAACTGGATCTGTTTTTACAAAATGTTCACACTAAAGCCCCAGTCATACCCATGTAGCAGACCCTTGATGTCACTAGGGTCATGTCTATATTACCACTTTTGTTGGAATAATTTATGTCCCTCAGGGGTGTGAAAAACCAGGGTTACAGTCAAAATACCATGTTTGTGACACAACCTTCCCAAAATGTCACGGGATACAGAAATGAACAAATGTAAACTGCATTATATTTCATGGAAAGTGTTTTGCAAGGGCTCAATCCTGCAAGTTTCTGAGAACTCCAGCCCTGATCCAGCAAAGCACCTTTTTACTGAAAGTATAATTAGACTGTATATTTGCATCCACACCAAGGACTGTACCTGTTTAACTACACCAGAGTAATTAAAGCAATTGGTTTATGGACAAGGCCTTAGATATAAAGCTAGTGTTTTCAATGAAAAATCTGTGCCAGACTACGGTTGGCTTTAACCAGCTTAACCAAGATGATAGAAGAAGTAAGTATCATCCGAAATAAAGGAACAGCCTTCCTTTTTTCAGATTGCTATCTGTTCCCATCATCTCAGTTTGCTGAGATGAAGCAGAAGCAGCATGTTCTGCATTTTGAGCCATCAACATGTCACTGTATTTCTTGCCCAGTTTTGCTAAATTGAGTCAGTGTTTAAAATGAAGGCAACTGAACAGAACCCCTTTGTGTGTGCGGTACTTAGGCCTAGTGTATGATTAGGGGAAAAATGTAACCCTCCCTCCCCCCTTCATTTTTGGGAGGGAACTGATACAAACAGCAATCCTTTTTCACATACAAGGCTGCCCTTTCAAAGCTAACGCATTCAGCAGAACAAAGGCTGACCTTGCTGCTCATCTGGAGTGGCTAATAGCCTGGAATATTTATGAATTTGGCACTTCTTTACATGCATACATCATGTGTGATTGTAAATGAACAGGCCTACAACTGGGTCAGACTTCCTAATCACACTTAGATTTCTGCAAACAAATATTCAGAAAAGGTGGCTGCTCTTGTGTCTTTGCATCCTTCTCGCCCAGCTTGATGCCCAGTCTTGCTAGGGTTGCAGAGGACCCTGGATTCCAAGTCCCCTAAATGAGTAGCTGTGGATTCTCCCAGTTAAAGGAGGTACAAAGCCTGCTTTTACACCACCTGCTTCATCCCTCATCACAAGGGAGATGGCGGGGATATGTGGGAGGGACATAGCTGGAACACTCACAGTACTCTGACCAACTCTCAGACAGTAGAACAGTTCCTGTTCTTGTAAATTTAGAGCAGTCCTGAGGCTGCTCTAAGTTTACACTGGAGGCTACATTGGCCCTCTGACAACCCAAGGGATCAGAAAAGGATGTAATAACACCTCTGCCCCTCCTTTCTATTTCTCAGGTATGCCATACTAAAGTCAGGTGCCCTGATGAGTGATTCCATTATAGCTAATCTATAATATATACATTGATGTATATAAGTTATAAATGAACACTCAGGAAAGGAAAGATGGTCCAGTTGTTAGTGTACTGGTCCAGTACTCTGCCACAAATGTCCTGTGTGACCATGGGCAAGTTGCTTAGTCTCTGTGCTCCTCAGTTCTCCATCTGTAAAATGGGATTACAGAGCTTCCCTATCTCACAGGGGTGTTGTAAGGATAAATACATTTTAGATTGTGGGATGCTCAGATGCTATGATGATGGCATCTGTACAAATCCCTAATATATATTTACATATGCAGCATATACATCTGAATTATTGTTCATGTCAATGGTTATCTGGATAGGTGAACAAGGTCAAATGATGGGGGTGTTTTTAAATTATCTGGTGTTTTATTGAGTAAAACCATTTTTTACATGGAAATTGTGATCAGACAGTAAATTGATTGGGGCTAAGTGAGAATCAGGCTTCTTTCTGTGGACATCAGCATATGACATGAGTGAAATAATTACATGACTCATGTACTGCACAGAAGGTCCCGTGGGGGAACAATTGTCTCGTGCTGAAGAGTTGTCAGGAAAGAAAAGAAGGGTGATTCCTATTGCAACAGAATCTTTGTGCATATTTTCTCATTTAAGCAAGAGTAACAAAGAGGACATTCATACAAAATGGCTGCCTAGGAAGGAGTACTGTGGAAAGGGATCTGGGGGTCATAGTGGAGCACAAGCTAAGTATGAGTCAACAGTGTAACACTGTTGCAAAAAAAGTGAACATCATTCTGCGATGTATTAGCAGAATTGTTGTAAGCAAGACGCGAGACGTCAATGAGCATAAATTGCATCAAGGGAGGTTTAGGTTAGACATTAGGAAAAACTTCCTAACTGTCAGGGTAGTTAGCACTGGAATAAATTGCCTAGGAAGGTTGTGGAATCTCCATCATTGGGGATTTTTAAGAGCAGGTTAGACAAACACCTGTCAGGGATGGTCTAGATAATACTTAGTCCTGCCCTGAGTGCAGGGGACTGGACTAGATGACCTCTTGAGCTCCCTTCCAGTTCTAGGATTCTATGATTCCAGCAGCAGGGCCGATCACTTACATTGCAGAGTATGGAATATCCTCTGAGTAGCTCAAGAATTCATCAGCACCTGCCGTACGGCCTTCTGTAGTTCCCATTACTCAACTTATGATTAATTATTATCACTGATTTGTATTTCACTCACGCCCAAAAGGCACAAGTGCGGTCAGTGCCCCCCTGGGCTATGCACTGTACAAAGGAAGAGACAGTCCCTGCCCTGAAGAGCTACCGGAAGAATCTACATAGAAAACACAGATAAAGGGCAGGAGAAAGATATTATCTCAAAAATACTGATGGGAAACTGAGGCACGGAACGATTTGAAGGCTAGGTTTCAAAAGAACTCAGCACCTGCAAGTGAGGCCAGGTTTTCAACAGAGCTCTGCTCCCCCATTAAACATCTAAATGAAATGTCCAGATTTTCAACAGAGTTCAGTGTATTGGGTGCCAAGCGCCTTTGAAAAAACTAGCTTCAGATTTGATGCTGAGGCCTCAGAAATCTGTCCCCTGGGTTCTTGTCCAAGATGACACAGGAAGTCTGTGGCAGAGTCAGAAACTGAGCTCAGATCTCTCCAGTCCCTGTCCACTGCCTTACCCACAAGACCATGAGTGGTTATTACTAGGGTGTTAAGTGCTGCTCCTGTACCATATGCAGGGCTGGCCTTAGGGAAAATGGTGCAAACTTTCTTTGACACCATTAAGTACTACTCCCTGAGCAGCAGGTGGTGGCTCAGCAGGCAGAGCAGTAGCAGCGGCAGTGCTGCAGGTGTCATGCTGCTGGCAGTATAGAGAGCGGACACGTGTGAGTGCCTGGCTCCCGCCCTGCAGTTCCCTTTATCCTCTTCCTCCCTGCTTCCTGAGTGGGCATGGCCCTTCTGAAGCCTATTGACCTGCTGAGCATCCTCCCAACCATGGCACCCTCGGTGGTCACCCACGTGTAAGGCCGATCCCGGTCATATGCTCCTGTTACTGTCTAAGTGCTTTCTTACATTGTCAAAACATTTATCCTACTGCTGCCGCTGGCCTCTGAGCTAACTGTGGTGTAGCTGTGATGCTTGTCATGCGCTCTATCCATGCAGAAAGCTGCAATCACAGCAGCTGATGCGCTTTGGGAATTTCCATGTGTGAGGTAGAAACTCGCTTTGGCTAGACACTGCTGGGCTTCTTCTGACTCAGTTACCGGTGTGAGTGACTCTTGGGACTTCACGGCTCCAAAAGGAAAGAAAAAAAATTTCTTGACTACTGTAATAATCTCAGATAAAAACTTGCTGGGCCCAGTCTGAGAGTGTATCAGGGCTGGGTGAGGGGGTCTCTGTTAAACTGGAATGGCTGGGTGTTTACTCTAGGCTAGAGTGTGACTCAGACCACATGCCTGTTTAAGGGAGTTGGCATTCAGGAGTGCCTGCTTGCTCTCTGTCCAGAGCAGGTGGGCATAGAGTGAGTGGGATGAGCATTGGCTTCCTTCACTGGCCAGCTCAGCTTGTGTGGGGTGTTAGGGTGATCAGATGTCCCGATTTTATAGGGACAATCCCGATTTTTGGGTCTTTTTCTTCTATAGAATCATATTCCCCCACCCCCCAATTTTTCACACTTGCTGTCTGGTCACCCTAGGGAGTATTGTAATTTATTGTTGGTATAGGCCAGCAGTACATGATTGCTCCCTTCTCATCTCCCATAACAAGGAGGAAGCATGGAAGGGAATTGTGACTCAGGGCTGAAGCTCTGAGTCACCAGGCCTCCAGGGCTACTCCTGTAGTGGAGCAGTTTACGTGTTGCCCCTTTCTCAACCAAGTGCCTAAAGTCACAAGCTAGCCCTCTGTTTACTGCTATTTGCATACTGTACTGCCCTGGGTCTGGCTATGGTGACGTGCAGTTAAAATAACATTTGTGGTCATGGTACTATGCAGTAAAGTGCAGTAGTGGCGCCAGGTTCAACTTTAGCACACTGCAGAAGCAGAAGTGGTTAGTCTCTCCTGAGGGGGTTCATATCTGCAGCTACAGGATGAGCACTTGACATGCAGATGAACTCAGCACAGGGGAGTTGCAGGTCAGAACTGCCCACCCTCGCTCTGTGTATCCTAGCATGGCAATGTTTTGCTTGGGCACACTCTGCATAGAAAAGACCAGGACTGAGTCCAGTGGGAGAGAAGTAGAGGTGGGCTGGAGAGAAACACAGGCAGACGCCAAATGTTACATGCTTTCTTCCTGAGCTCTAGAAGGACTGGGGCCCATCTCCTCAAATGGATTTAGGCATTTAATTCCCCTTGATTTTCTGTTGAAATCAACGGGAATTAGGCACCGAAATCCCTCTAAGGATCTGAGCATAAGGGGCTAATTCTGACTTTTGTGATTGATTTCACTGGGAGAAGGATCAGGGCCTGACAAAGAAAGGAAACAGGATAATGCCATGGAGGCTGAAGCCCACAATTCCACGCCTATTGTTTCTGCATTCCAAACACCCCTGGGTACACATGGACATTGCACATGCCTGATGACTACAAGTCCACGGCTTTTAGCACCTGAGGCAGAGAACCCTGCTGATTGTCACGTTTCCATTATATACCTACAGAAGACCGGGGCCCCGTTACGCCGGGTGCTATATAGACACATCATGGCACAGTAAGGGGAAGTGATTTACCAAGGTGTCACAGCAGGTCAATGCCAGAACCAAGTCTTCTGACTCCCAGTCCAAGATCCTATCCATAGGATAACCCAGCCTCCCACAGGCTTGGGGTTGTGACGTGCTCACGTTGTTCTGGAAAGGAGCTTGCTCATCAGACGCTCAGTTAGATTTATTGTACCAGCTCTTTGGTGGGAGGCACAGTCTTTTTGCTCTGTGTTTGTACAGTCCCTAGCACAACGGGGCCTGGTCAATGGCTGGAGCTTCCAGGCACTACAGTAATATAATTAATAAAGATAGCGTCACAGTTCAGGAAGACTGCAACTGTATTTCCCCTCGGTGGCCCAGTAAGAATGAAGACTGGGAACTCCTGCCACAGGCATGGAAGGAGTTCTGGGCATGCGTGTAGTAAAGATCTGCGTGTCAGCTAAGAGATCCACAGTGTGGATTGGGGAGAAGAACTTTGCTCTTAGTGTTACGGTAAAGCATTTAAATTTAGCAAAAAGGGTTCTTGCCATGTCTTTGTGCTGGCAAGCCACCAAAGTGCTGGCCTCTAACACGCAGGGTCATAACTATTTAGGCGACAGCAGCCTTGTGCAGGGACATAAGAAGGAACTTAATTCTCCTTATGCCGTTGCATGAGACATCCAGCTCCTGAGCCTGGGTGCACAGGGGTCAGTTGGGTCACCATGCCTGTTACTCATTCTTCCTCTAGCAGGTTCAGGGAAATGGGAGGAGCTTTAGTCTTGCCCCAGTGCACCAGCCAGTTGAGATGACCAGTGTAAGGAGGGTGGGTAATAGCTTACTGCTGGTGCTTGTACACAGCAAATTGCTACCTCTGGGTTGTTGGAACTGTGACTCCCTGAACTATGGGTCCTTCTCTGGGGATGGTGTAGTTATGAGCTCCTTTTGTATTGGCAATACAAACAATTGGGGGGCCTTGTGATCTAGCCCTCAAATTATCATAACTATTATTTCCATTTTATTCCTATGGATTGAAACAATTATGCCAAAGAAGTAAAAACAGAGGCTAAGAGCCGTATGATGCCCTGGTTTTTCACTTCAGGTCTGAGAATCTTCAGTGACTTCATAGTGAGCACGACCTAGAGCAGACACAAAACAGCCTTGGTGACACTAGCTCAGAGCCTATAAAACTAGGGAGAGTTTAGCACTTAATTTGTGCCAGCATCTCTAGGCTTGGCAGTTTATAGCCCTGGCACCTCTGGGCCTGGCAGTTCGTAGCCCCCGTATCTCTGGGCTTGGCAGTTCATAGCCCCAGGACTTCTGGGCTTGGCAATACATAGCCCCGGGACTTCTGGGCTTGGCAGTACATAGCCTCGGCACCTCTGGGCCTGGCAGTTCGTAGTCCCGACACCTCTGGGCCTAGCAGTTCGTAGCCCCGGCACCGCTGGGCTTGGCAGTACATAGCCCTGGCACTTCTGGGCTTGGCAGTACATAGCCCTGGCACCTCTGGGCCTGGCAGTTCATAGCCCCGGCACCGCTGGGCTTGGCAGTTTGTAGCCCCGGCACTTCTGGGCTTGCTGCATCAGTTATAAATGTAAAAAAAATTTCTTGAGCCCGAGCACCTCTTTCATTACAAATTAATCCCTGAGGGAGTTGTAGGTGTTGAGACATTTTTCAGGTTCATGAAGGAGCAATATTGCATTGGAACTGGCTAGACACTCACCTAAGTGTGAGTAACTCAATTAAACCAAGGGCCCGATTCTCTGCTCTGTTGTGGCTTGTGTAGCCGCCGGTACCTGTGCAAAATGCTGCCAAATCAGAATAGAAGCATGGCTTTACACCCACTTTGCATAAGTGCAAATGACAACAGAAGGGATCTAGCTAGTGGAGACTATGGCCCAAACTGTTTCTTATAGAAATACCATGGAACTTGGAGTTTTTTATCACTTCCTGAAGCAGGATGATAACTGCAGACATTTCAGTATGGTTTCCCATAGGAAATGAGCATGTCATTTTCATTTAGTTTCACTTCCAAGTAACCCTGAAGCTAAGAATAACTTGAGTCAAGAGACTCAGTTCTGCTGAGATATTTATTTTGTAAATTTCAAGAGTGATCTATTTCAGTGCAACCTCATATACCCTCATAAATACAATTTACTCCCCCACCCCAAATCTATGCCATGTATTCAACTGTGCTTCCTTCAGCAGCAAAGGAATGAAAGAAATCCGTTTCTTGTGTCTGATCAAAAGATAAAGATCAGAGTGAAATGTAAATACTCAGCTTTCTCTGCAAACATGGAATGGGCTAAACACACAACACAGTGAACCACATAGTTACCTCTGGGGTGAAAATATCAGCATGCAGGACTGGTCCAGCTATAGCGGGCAAACACCCAGTTCTCCTCCTTGACTCTCAGCTCAGCTGGGATGAAACTATTAAACAAATGTAGTAAATTGGGGATTGAGTTTTGAACAGATACATGTGAATGTGTCCAACACACACACTCTGTGGTTTGACCAACGTGTAATGCTAGCACCTTGGTGCAACTGGTATGCTTGTAATTTGTTGGCACAGGAAGTGTAGGACCTGAGTCAATGACTGTTCAAATCAATTGGCGTCTTTCCACTGACTACAAATGGGTGTTGGCGCACACCCTTGGAAAGCTTTGTTTGCTTTTGAGGTTTGGTTGGGGCTTCTGATGTTTAATGTGCAGAGCAGGGAGATGTTGGCAAACATTTTAAAACAATAGGCAAGGTGGACAACACTTCCCGTGTGCTGTGCTTGGTCTGAATACTCGGTGCTGCGACAGTGTGTCATTCAACTGCAGTTAGCTACAACTAATCAGGAAAGAGATCTTGGAGTCATGTGCATAGTTCTCCGAAGATATCCATGCAGGCAGTGTGCAGTGGCAGTCAAAAAAGCAAACAGGATGTTAGGAATAATTTTAAAAAGGATAGAGAATAAAATGGAGAATATCTTATTGCCCTTATATAAATCCATGGTACACCCACAACTGCATACAGGTGTGGTCTCCTCATCTCAAAAAAGATATACTGGCATTAGAAAAGGTTCAGAGAAGGGCAACTAAATGATTAGACGTTTGGAACGGGTTCCATATAAGAAGAGATTAAAGAGGCTAGGACTTGTCAGCTTGGAAAAGAAGAGACTAAGGGGGAATATGACAGAGGTATATAAAATCATGAGTGATGTGGAGAAAGTGAATAAGGAAAAGTTATTTACTTTTTCCCATAATATAAAAACTAGGGGCTGCCAAATGAAATTAATGGGCAGCAGGTTTAAAACAAATCAAAGGAAGTTCTTCTTCACACACACAGGCAAGGAGTTCCACAGGTTGACTGAGGAGGTTGTGATGGCTAGGACTATAACAGGGTTTAAAAGAGAACTAGATAAATTCATGGTGATTAAGTCAATTAATGGGTATTAGCCAGGATGGATAAGGAATGGTGTCCCTAGCCTCTGTTTGTCAGAGGATGGAGATCACTTGATCATTGATCATTAGGTTCACTCTCTCTGGGGCACCTGGTATTAGCCACTGTTGGTAGACAGGCTACTGGGCTGGATGTACGTTTGGTCTGACCCCGTATGGCCATTCTTATGTTCTTAATGTACAAGCACTATAGAAAATATGTATTTACTAGGTTCCCGCACATCTGATGCACCCAAAAGGGTTGATGATAAACACATGAATATATAAGCAATAAAGAGAATCCACTGGAGAACATGCTGTTTTTTTGAACTCTGAACCCTTACATTGAGTCTTAAAGGAAAAATACAAGATAATAGAAAACAGGGGCTCTAATCTGTATCAAATTACAAATAAGAGTCAGTCACTCAAATTTATTATTACAGTGTCCGAAACATAACACAGAAACTTACGGGCCAGATTCTGATGTGAATTACACCTGTGGAAATCTATAGGGGTCCCACTGATCTTAATGAGGTTACTCTAGATTTATGCAGCTGTAGATGAGATTAGAATCTGGCCCCAAAAATCAAAGAGCAAGGTGTGATTTTGACCACTTCCTGAAGCATAAAACATATTAGGAAGGAGAAAACTCAGGCCCTGTTTAAAAACAAACAAACAAACATATTTCTCTGTGGAAAGGGGAAGCAAATGGTCAGAAGCAAGAGAGTCAGACGTGATGGTCATGGGACATCGCTGGTATTGGAATATTGTCAACAATATGCCTCTGTGGTGGTGTCTCAGGATACACAGTTCTCCTAGAAAGATGCATCAGCTGGACCAAGTTAGACTGCTTGGCTTTCATCTCAGACAGATGCTATCAGAGCATCTCTCTGCAAGACAGACATGTGATCCAGTAAGTAGGGCCCTGGCTCTGGAGTTAGAAGGTCTGAGTTGTAGTCCTGCCTCTGACTTACTGTGTGGCCTTGAGAAAATCACTTAAACTCTCAGGCCCAGACCCCCAAAGATATATCGGATTCCTAAAGTGGTTTACACTAGCTAAGGACCTGAATTTCAAGGCATGGAATAACCTAGTCACACAGTTTGCTGGTGCAGGATTCTCTTGCTGTAGGAAACCATAGCAAAAACCATCTTGCAGAGAGCTGTCCTATTAGAATTCTGCACTATCAGCCAATAATGGAATCACTAGTGCATTTCACAGCTGTAACTTTACTTGAGTTCCAGGGCGGCTCTAGCTTTTTTGCCTCCCCAAGCACGGCAGGCAGGCTGCCTTCGGTGGCTGGCATGCGGGAGGTCCCTGGTCCTCGGCTTTTGCGCCCCTGCCACCGAATTGCTGCCAAATCCGCAGGACCGGCAGACCTCCCGCAGGCACGCCGCTGAAGGCTGCCTGACTGCCACCCCCGCAGGGACCGGCAGGCCGCCCCCCACAGCTTGAGCCCAGGCATGCACTTAGAGCGCTGGTGCCTGGAGCTGCCGCTGCTTGAGTTCACACCAATTTAAAAAAGGAACTACCCAGGCTGTCTTGGATCAATGTGCTGAAGACATGCCCTGCCAAGTGCCTGCTGTTTGTTCCTTTGTAAGTACCAGCCAGCACCACTCTCTGATATTTTTTGCTTTATTTGTGACAGTGTGTTCTGTGATGCCAGCCCTAGGTACAGAAGCCCATCAGCAGAGTTAGGGTTATGGTACACAAAATATCACTGCAAAAGCAAGAGCAGTGGGCTGGAAACCTGTGTGCATGGAGGGGGAGAAGAAAGTAGCAGGGGAAATGAATAGCTGTTGAAAAGGACAATGGAAGCTGTGTCTGATGTAGCCAACTGTAGTACAATCAGCTTCTCATTTGGCCTGATTCTCTTACCACTCCCACTAGTGTAAATCAGGAGCAACTTCACTGAAGCTCATGGGTCTTTTACCAAGGCAAGAATTGCTGGGAGAAGAAACTGGCCCACTGTCCGTAAAACAGACCTGCACTTGCTTGGCAACACAATAGAGCATGAGCGAATAGCTAAAGGAAGGATGGTTCTGTGGTTAAAGCATCAAACAAAGAGTCAGGTGATGTGGGCTCTATTCCTGTCTCTGCCGCTGACTTCCTGTGTGACTAATATCCTGATTTCAAAGCTGCTGAACACCTGCCACTCCCATTGCAGTCAGTGGGAACTCTGGTTGCAGGCCTTCTGAAATTGTCCCATTAACCCCCTCATTTACTCCATCTTTTGAATGGGCATACAAGTACTCACCTCCCTCACAGAGGAGCTGTGAAGGGATGGCTCCTGCCCTTCTCACACCAGCTGAAAGTCCTATGGAGACTAAGGAGAGTTCAAATGAGCAAGGATTGTAGGGTTGGGCCTATTATTGGCAGTAGCAGCATGGTGGCCAATTGGTATAACTCTGAAAACAGGAGCCATCCCTTGGGGAAAGAGAGCTGCCAAAAGAAGATTTTTCCATTTGGTTGGATATTCATAGCTGAAATGTGAGCATAATTGGGTCCTATTTCTGTTCAGGGACCTTTGGACAAAGCACGTAGCACAAGGAGTAAACTAAATACATTGATATAATATTTGTTGCTGGTAGACTTCCCAGCTGCTGATGAACAACAGTGAAACGAGCATTCCATTTGCAGTATTGCCAGTTCCAAGGGTTCAATAATCAGGAATCAGGTCCTCCTCAAAAAACATGAGTTTTTTTTAAAATAGCACATTTTAGGTTATTTGCTGTAGCCTTTGGGTTAATGAGCCTACAGGCTACACTTAGTTCATGTTTTCAAGCTTTTCTCTACAAACAGGAGGATTAGAAATGTGACTAATGTGAAAACAGAGATTCTCAAGTGCTTTCTTGTGAATTGCAAATCCTCACTGGTGTGACCACTGCTGAAGTACTGTGTCCAGTTCTGGTGTCCACAAAGCAAGAAGGATGTTAATAAATTGGAGAGAGTTCAGAGAAGAGTCATGAGAATGATTAAAACTTTGAAAAACATGCATTAGAGGGGAAGATCTTAAGGTGCCCAATCTTTAGCTTATCAGAGAGAAGGTTAACTAGTGACTTGATCACAGTCTATCAGTACCTAAGTGGGGAACAGAACTCTGATAATAGAGGGCTCTTCACTCTAGCAGACAAATGTATAATGAGTACCACTATTTGGAAACTGAAGCTAGACAAATTCAGACTAGAAATACATTTTTACCAGCGAGAGTAAGGAACAACATTGGACCACTGGAAATGTTTAAATTAGGATTAGATATATACAGCTATTGGACCTGAAGCAGAAATTAATTCGTGGAAGTCCTATGGCCTCTGTTATGCAGGAGGTCAGACTCAGTGATCAGAATAGTACCTTCTGACTTTAAACTGTATGAATCTATAAATATTCCACCAGTTGGGGCTTTAAGCAGAAAACCACCAACTATTGCAAGACTCATAGTAAAATCCAAGGGGTGGCAACACTGCAACACTGGGCAGGTGAAGGATGATTTTGCACATGGTGCAACCAGCTGTAGGAGGAGAGGCCCAACTTTAGGCCAAAACATGAGCAGGACGTAGCAGTGTTGTCACAAGGGGCAGGGAGAACAGTCTCATGTAGAAAGCAGAAGACTAGAAATCAGGATCCTTGGTTCTGTTCCTTCTGGTAGTGACTGACTTTGTAAGGCCTCACTCCAGAAGATCACTTAAAAGCATGCTAAACTTTAAGGATATGAGTAGGTGCACTGAAGTCAATGGAATTTTCCATGTGCTTTAAGCTAATCACATGCGTAAGCACTTTGCTGCAACAGACCACAGTCATCTATTCTAATCTCTTTGTGCTACATTTCACTCGCTGACTGGCTACGTAGCAGTTCTCAGAAAAGGACGTGGGGATTACAGTGGACGAGAAGCTGGATATGAGTCAACAGTGTGCCCTTGTTGCCAAGAAGGCTAATGGTATATTGGGCTGTGTTAGTAGGAGCATTGCCAGCAGATCGAGGGAAGTGATTATTCCCCTCTGTTCGGCACAGGTGAGGCCACATCTGGAATATTGTGTCCAGTTTTGGGCCTCCCACTACAGGAAGGATGTGGACAAATTGAAGATAGTCCAGTGGAGGGCAATGAAAATGATTAGGGGGCTGGGGCACATGACTTATGAGGAGAGGCTGAGGGACCGAGCTTATTTAGTCTGAAGAAGAGATGAGTGAGGGGGGATTTGATAGCAGCCTTCAACTACCAGAAGGGGGTTCCAAAGAGGATGAAGCTAGGCTGTCCTCAGTGGTGGCAAATGACAGATCAAGGAACAATTGTCTCAAGTTGCAGTGTGGGAAGTCTAGGTTGGATATTAGGAAAAACTATTTCACTAGGAGGGTGGTGAAGCACTGGACTGAGTTACCTAGGGAGGTGGTGGAATCTCCATCCTTAGAGGTTTTTAAGGCATGTCTTGACAAAGCCCTGGCTGGGATGATTTAATTGAGGTTGGTCTGCTTCGGGCAGGGAGTTGGACTAGGTGACCTCCTGAGGTCTCTTCCAAACCTGATCTTCTATGATTCTATGATCTCTGGACCCAGAACCTCTCCAGCAGAATGGGGGTTTCAGGGAGTTTATGCTTCTATGCCCAAGATCCAAGCAAACTTACTAGCATGGGGGCCAGGCCAGCAGGCTGTGTTGTGAGTCTGGCCACATGTTTATAATCCTGGAAGTAAAGCACTACGTACATGCAGACTCTCTTTCCGTTATGCATGTCTACATGCACTCCAGTAACCACAGCCTGCTTGACTTTATCCTGTTCAATTTCCCATTTTGGCTACTGCTGCTTGATTTTCATGCAGCTATGAACTTGATGTGGGCTGCAGCCCTTCTTCTCACTTACTCTGGCCATCATTTAGAAAGTTCTCTGTGTCTCTCGGGACTAGACATTTGGCTGCAGGGTGCAGCTCAGAAAATGTTGGGCCTCCAAAATGAAATATGAATGAAAATGTTTGCCCAGGATAGTTCAATAAAGCATTTCAGTGCATGCTGAAGTCCACCTGCTGAAATGTTTTATAGAATGTGAGTGGCCAAAAGTTAAGTCCGCTCCCAGGATACAGCAGCTCAGCAGTGCGCTACTATGACACAGTGGGATTGGGGACTTTTGTAAGGGGTCCAGTGCCTTGGGGTCTGGGCTCCATAGGATGAAGCGGCCTAGCAAGGAAGATGGGAGGATGCCATTCATACTAGGTTTATGCACTACCATGTACTAACACTTTTACCTTGCGCACCCAGTTCCATTGATATTCTGTCAGTGTCACACTGATCTGGTTGTGACTCTGTATCAGTTTAATGCATTAAAGGGCATTTTAACACTTCCCCTTGGCAAAGGTGCTATTTACTATCTGCCAGGATTACAAGAGGGCGAAGTGGCTCAGGCTAACCGTGCAATGATGTTTACAGATCATTTGTTTCCATAGATGAGAAAACAGCAATTATGCTATTTATGCCACAGTTGTTTTGTTTTACAGTCTAATATGTTTATTTCCCTGTGACAAACTAGTGAGGAAAAAGCCCAGTTTTATCAGTGTCACTCAGCTGTATAATTAAACACAAAGTGCCTGATTTACCAGGCAGCTACATGGGACTTGTTCAGGTTTCCCTGCAGTTTAGCTAGTGGAAGGGAGAATCCTATCAAAATTGGAAGGATTGCGCTAGACTGAGATCCATTAAACCCATGAATGAGTGCCTAATTAGTTATCCAGGGTCCGGGCGGTCAGAGAGCGGGGAACAACATTGTTGAATGGGGGCAGTAGGTTCCAGGAGGCAGTCAGAAAGGATGAGGGGGTTGGATGGGGGGGCAGTCAGGGGCAGGGGGAAGGGGTGGTTGGATGGGGCAGGGGTCCTGGGGGGACAGTCAGGAATGAGGGCAGGGGTTGGATGGTCCAGCAGGGGGCAGTCAGGGGACAGGGATTCTTGCGGAAGTCAGAGGAGAGGGCAAAGGGGTGGTTGGATGGGGCAGGGGTCCTGGGGGGACAGTCAGGAATGAGGGCAGGGGTTGGATGGTCCAGCAGGGGGCAGTCAGGGGACAGGGATTCTTGCGGAAGTCAGAGGAGAGGGCAAAGGGGTGGTTGGATGGGGCAGTGGTCCCAGAGGGGGCCATCAGGAAAGAAAGGTGGGGTAGGATGGGGTCACAGGGCGCAGTCAGAGGACAGGGAGTGGGGGGGATGTGGATGGGGCAGGGGTCGGGGGGGATTGGGGATGGATAGGGGGTGGTGGCTGGACCATGACCCCTTCCCCTAACCAGCCCTCCATACGATTTTGGAAACCCGATGCGGCCCTCAGGCCAAAAAGTTTGCCCACTCCTGTCCTAGATCCAAAGTGCAAGGTGCAAACAGTCAAGTTGTGCTTCAGAAAATCCTCCTGGGTTTCATTTCAGCATTGTTGCTCTAACACCATTTATCAGAATGGAATAATAGGCTGTTCTGACACACTGCTTTTTAAAACACAAAACACACAAAGATAGTCCACAGAGGCAACTTTGGGCTACTAAAGTAGCCCTAACACCAGTGAGTGATAATATGGGTTCAGATAAACAAAAGGCTTAAAAGGTTTGAGCTCTTTAAGCCAGTTCAAATTCAGACCTCAGCAGGGGTTGGGTTTTTATTTAAAGGTGTGCCTGTCTTTCTTTAATCTCGTTTAATGGCAAATTTGATTATTTGTGATACCAACGCAGCACCCTCTGGTGGTGAGTGATAGGGACTGTTACAGGTCGTCTCTGCTTGCAGCTTCTGAACTAAATGGGTGGTGTCAGAATTTAAAATTAAAACAATCCTGACCTCATAACTATTACAAATTATTTCAGAATTAAAAATCTAACCTTTACCATTAATATTGTTTGTTTGTTTTGCTTCTGATTCAGTGTGGACAGCGTACCTAGGCTGGAATGATACTTCTTGCCCTTTGTAAAGTGCTTGGAGATCTACTGATGAAAAGCGCAGTATTAGAGGTAGGTATTATAAGTTGGTTACAGTCAATGTCATTTTCTGATTTATAATCATTTTCACTTTCTGATTCTTAAAACAAATCTGTTTGTTTTAATTAATAATGCTTCTAAACAATGCTAGACGTACTATATTTTGTAAAAACCCTATTTTTTAAACAACACTCAATTTTGAGACTTGTCTTTTACTCTTTCCACAACAATATACTGAAAACACATGGGTACAGTTGGATCCCAAAAAACTGTGTTTGCTAAATATACTAAAAGATGTAACATCCAGCTACATACATACTGTGGCTCTGACTAGTTTTTTGTGGCTTCCAAACCACAGGACAAAGTGAGCACCACTAGAAGGCTTACAAACTATTTAAAGGGATACTACCTTATTCTTATATAAGTTAGAGACCTGAACTGTTAGATTCACACCACACTTAGATAGATTAGTCCCTTTGAGAATCTACAAAAACAACAAGGAGTACTTGTGGCACCTGAGAAACTAACACATTTGTTTGGGCATACGCTTTCGTGGGCTAAAACCCACTTCATCAGATGCATGGAGTGGAAAATACAGTAGAAAGATATATATTTGTATATAGAGAACATGAAAAGAATGGGGTTGCCATACCAATTCTAATGAGACAAATCGATTAAGGAGGACTATTATCAGCAGGATTAAAAAACTTTTGTAGTGATAATCAGGGTGGACCATTTCAAACAGATGACAAGAAGGTGTGAGTAATAGTAGGGGGAAAATTAGCATGGGAAAATAGTTTTTAGTTTGTGTAATGACCCATCCACTCCCAGTCTTTATTCAAGCCTAATTTAATGGTGTCCAGTTTGCAAATTAATGCCAGTTCTGCAGTTTCTTGTTGGAGTCTGTTTTTGAAGTTTTTTTGTTGAAGAATTGTGACTTTTAGGTCCATAATCGAGTGTCCAGGGAGGCTGAAGTGTTCTCCGACTGGTTATTGAATGTTATGATTCTTGACATCTGATTTGAGCCTCAGCCAGCTTCCCACAGTGATTGCACAGCCTATGGCTGACTTGGAGTGACAGGAAAAAGATTCCATTGACCCAATGTGGGCCATTCCTATAGGTACTCTGTTCACTTGGGCTGAGTGCAAGGGCCCTGATTTCTCCCTTAAGCCCCACTCCTATAAGATATTGCATGTGGGAGACTCCTGTACCCCAGGTGGATCAGTTTGTAGGACCAAGACCTCACATAGGAAAGTTTGTAACTCTTATCCTGGCTCCTTACAACCCCTTGTTAACTTTTTCCCTGTGGACGATCTGTAATTGAGCTGGTTGAAAATTTTCCATCAGAACATATTGATTGGATGAGTTTGAAATGTTTCCTGGGAGTGCATTGATTAGGATTTTGTTGAGATTCTCAAAAAGTTTCATTTAGATAAGGTCCAAATTCTTTGCCTCAATTTAGTTCAATGGTAATTTATAATATAATGTAATAGAATAAGGCAAAAACAAAATATTTCCGAATATTTCATTTCATGAACAATTCAATGATTTTTTTGATTTTTGGGATAAAGCCAAATGTCAAAATCTCAGAATTTCCCATGAGAAGGAAAGTCCATTTTGCAGGCAGCCCTTTTTGCTGCTCTGTGCTGAAAACTTACATTGGCATAGCTATGACTCAGAGGATCATGAAAAATCCACACCCCTGAGTAACAGCTATGCCGAGCTAACCACTGCTGTACACAGTGCTAGGTTCGTGGAAGAATTCTTCCTCACTATTTCCTCTTGGGGAGGTGGATTAACTACAGCCATGGAGAGAACCCCTCCCGGCCCTGTAGCGAGTGTTTACACTGAAGTGCTACAGTGGCACAGCTGTTTTAAGTGTAGACATAGTTAGCCCTAGGCTTTAATCAGAAGATTTCTCTCGGTTGTGGATTTGGTTCAGCCTCTGAGTCCTCCTGTGCCACAGTGATTGAGGTTGCACAAATGGAAATGAAAGCTGACTTCGGCCGTGTCTATCTAAACATGCTGTTTAAAATCTTATTTTAATAATCAGCTCTGTGCCCATTTCTCTCTTCAGTTCAGCGGAGTAAGGTATATCAAGATCCGATAGCTGGAAGCTGAAGCTAGACAAATTTGGACTAGAAATAAGGCATACCTTTTTAACAGTGAGAGTAATTAACCACTGGAACACTTTACTAAACGTCGTGATGGATATTCCATCACTGACCATTTTAAAATCCAGATTGTTTTTTTTTCCTAAAAGATCTGCTCTAGAAATTATTTTGGGCAAGTTCTCTGGTTTGTGTTATGCAGGAGGACAGCTAGATGATCACAATGGTCCCTTCTGCCCTTGGGATCTATGACCTACTCTGTCCATTCACAGCTGCAGATACCTAGGAATCGATTTTTGTAGATTTTTTTTCTGTCACCATAATTAAAGAACCAATTATTTTGCTGGTGTGAATGTGTGCAAATCCATCATCTCCAGTGGAATTTCACCTTTATTCCAGCAGAGGATTTGATAATCTTTGTGTTACAGAACTGCCCTTTGCATGTATGAGATCAAAGAAGGGAAGGACATTTCTAATAGAAGCAAGATACGACTTTATCCTTTTCGTTCCAAGTTCTGCTGAACAGGAATTGTGAATAATTATATTTAATCTTGCAAGTGCACATGTGCATAAGTGATAAACAGGCACATATGAAAAAAATATTGGCAATGAGCAAATCCAGGTGTCTCTACTAGAATATGGTTACATGCCTTAAAGAAGCTACAGTATCACCAAATCTTTCCAAACATTTCTCACTCTTTGACATGCAAACTTCTGTCCTTTTGCTTATCTAGGCATGTTTCTTCAGCATTTACATTTAAAATACCTTTTAAATATTTCAAGAATGGTCCTGTTTTTTTTATGCCAAGTTCTGCCATAGATTTTCAGTGTGACCTTGGGCTAGTTGCTTACCCTTTCTGCAACTCAATTTCCTCATCACTAAAAAGGAGAAAAAACTACTTTTCTAATCCACGGTGGGCTTTTTTGAGAACTGAAATCCTCAGCCACAAAGGTCTTCTTGTATGTGTGAACCTAATCCAAAAAGGTCATTGAAGTCAATGGAAAGACTCCCCTTGACTTGAATGGACTTTGGATCAGTCCCTAGGCACAGCATTATTACCACCTTTACATTAGGGACTAAATTGGTTTCTGAAGATTAGCTGTCAACCTAGGCGTTTGCCACATTACAACCAATCTATTATTCTAGATTACTATAGCATGTGTAACGTGCCATGGAAAACATTAGTGCATACGACATAGATAGTAGATATGCATGCCCACATAAACGCATGTATTCTTGATAGTATTTAAGGGTCTACTTTACGTCTTTATGTCCAAATCCCTGATTTTACACATCCACATGGGTACACTGATGCCGCTCTAGTTATTTCTGAGATTTCAAAGGTAAACATGGAAACAAAGAAATGTGCTTGGATAAGGAAAGCAGCCCAGTGATTTGCCTGTAGAAGAGTGAGAAGTGTTCTGTGAGAGATAGAGATAGACTTTGTCAGACTTCCGATGAGTACTCCTTTACTCTACAAGTATCCCATTCAAAATAATGGGACTGCTCGATGAATAATGTACTACTTGACATGAGTAATGATGGCAGACTTGGATCCCATAGTGACTGTGGATTCTTCCATGCATGTTTTATACATATCACTCACACAAAAACGAAGTATATTAAAAGAATGTTACTAGGGTTGCAATGTCAAGCACTCAAAAGTTAGGAAAAGCCAGAATTAATGTTACCTGTGCACTATGACACAGACTTTAATTACATGTTCACATGCTATTTTTAGTGCCGGATCTTTGCCTGAGCCTCTCCGAGAATATCTCAGTCCAGAAATCAGTGTTTGTTCAATGCCAGTATATTTTTCTTTAAGGCGTGCTTGTTGTTTAGGCTCAGGTACATTTATGTGATTAAATATACTTATCCACAAATCTAATTAAATACTCCTTGAGTGGGTGTGGTATTTTAAGAAAGAGAGTATTAGTTCAGTTCTGTTTGAAATCCTCCACCCTTCGTTCTTAGCCTTTTTTTTTTTTAAAGGACAACAGAAAAATAAACCACAGAAGCTGTGTAAGCTAGAGCATAATTATCACTTAATTTACTGTGGCATCACAGCAAAAAAAAAAAAAAAAAGGAAAAAATGTGACATATCATTGAGTACTTTTCTTCTTATTTAAGAGAAGAGTCCACATCTGAGTTAGGATTTTTTCACTACATCTCCCGACTGATCTATTTAAAAAAAAATAATATCAAATTTTATATGTGATTGAGAAACTTTAATGAAGTTGTTTTGTGAGGGACGAGCTTTGGTGAGAAAATATATTTTGGTACCAGAAATCAAATATAACAACATAATGATCAAATGCAACCGTGCATGTGATTATGAATTGAGGCCTTGGGCCAGCTCCCATTTAAATCCCCATAAAGATTCCCACTGAGCTGAGCAGGAGTTGATTGTGGCACTGAAATGGAAATCAAGTGAAATAGTCCAAAAGTCAATGTTTATATCAGATACGCAGTGCTCAAAAGACACCTGAGAGCACACGCCAATTAACTAACTCCATTGCCAGATCTGCATTGGAAAGAAACAAACCAGTACGACATTGATTCATGCGTCTTAGAAAGGCTGGAAACTAATGTATATATTTGCTACATAGCAAAAGCAAAACTTAGTAGAGGACCATCTTCCATTAGCTCTCAGGCTGAGCAAACTAAATTTACCTTGGGACAACATGGTGAATTATCCATCACTTGCCAGCTTTAAGACCAGACTGGATCTCTTTCTGAAAGATGTCTGATAGCTCAGATAGGAGTTGGGGGTTAGGGGCAGAAATTACTGGGTGAGGTTCTTTGACCTATGTTATACAGGAAGTCAGACCTGATGACCACATTGGTTCTGTTTGGCCTTAAAACCTACAAATATGCAGCAAGCAATATATTTATTAAAATAATTAAGTCCCCTTTTCTGTTCATAATTTATCTATGAACAGACTTTAATTTTTACATAATTGGTTTTTATTTGGAATTATCAACAAATGGTTTATGCAAATATATATTTAGCTTATGGATGCTCAGGACCTAAGTTGTTGTTATTTATAATATAACATTGCCCAGATGTCTCAACTGAGATCAGGCCCTCATTGTGCTAGGTGCTGTACAAACACATACAAAGGGACCAGCTCTGCCCCCAAAGAGTTTATAATTTTATATGAGAAGAGAGACAAAAGTTGGGAGGGAAAACAGATGAAAATGACTTGCCCAAGGTCACATAGTAGTGGAGCTGGGACTAGAATCCCACTCTCATGAGTCTTAATCCAGTACCCTCTCTACTGTGTTACCTGGGCACAGTACCCAGCCTGTCTGACTCACAAAGGACATCCCGCTCCCACCCCCCCAGCCTCTGCTTGAACTAAAACTGACCAGAAGAAAGACTTACAAAAGGCAATGAAAAGGCAGTGGGATACACACCTAAATCCCTAGGACAAGGATGACAGGATTAAGGAAACTTCCCTAGCCTCATTTGCATCAAAGATGGGACAGGGAGGCATCTCTATTAGCATACAGAATGGAGAACAGAGATTCCAAGGCAAGAACTGCACAGAACTCTGGAACCAGAAAAGCACGGAAGCACTGCATGATGGGGGATCTCTGCTCCAGATGTTAATGAACCCATGCCTGCACACACCCAGCTCAGTAGCTAGCAGACCAATTCTAGTAATAAATCCTTTCCTGATATGCAAAATAGTGAAGCTGCCTAATTGTATTGTGAGGGACATGACCCAGAGCCAGGAATGATCAGCTCCTATTGTCTAGGCCAGGGGTCAGCAACCTTTCAGAAGTGGTGTGCCGAGTCTTCATTTATTCACTCTAATTTAAGGTTTCGTGTGCCAGTAATACATTTTAACATTTTTAGAAGGTCTCTTTCTATAAGTCTATAATATATAACTAAACTATTGTTGTTAAAGTAAATAAGGTTTTTAAACTGTTTAAGAAGCTTCATTTAAAATTAAATTAAAATGCAGAGCCCCTGGACCAGTGGCCAGGACCCGGGCAGTGTGAGTGCCACTGAAAATCAGCTCGCGTGCCACCTTTGGCATCCGTGCCATAGGTTGCCTACCCCTGGTCTAGCCTGAACAAAACAACTTTGGTATACTCCCTTGAGCTGTCAGTTTACCCATAAACAAATCTAGTGTTCTCCCTTGAACCATTCTTGTTTCCCTACAAAAAAAACTCTACCCATGCTTAAGGAAGTGTTCTGAAGCCTGGATCCAAAATCTGCATCAGTTTCTGGGTTTTTTTCTACTCTAGGTATAGCTTTCTAACACTGACTTTTGTAATCAAATTTAAGCTAGATTTAATATTGTAACTGTTTTGTCTGTTTGGCTTTCCTTGTACAACTAATACCTAGCAATGAATAGCTTTTATGGTTAAGCTGGTTGCTTCCTCCCCCCACCACTCTCTTTTGTGTTTTTGATTTCCCCATTTGCTCTGCAGCAACTCTCCTCTTATCTAAAAATCCTTATGGCACCCAAAAATCCTGTGGGGTTTGCTCATCAAGTAGGTTACTACCAGAACAATTGTAATGTAAAAGTGGGGATAGGGACGTGCTGAACCTGTGGCATAGGAGGATGGCAGCTTGAAAGCGCTGCTTGACCCAGCCTGCTGAGTCCAGGGACATATAAAGGGTCAGCTTGGGAGTGCTGATGGACCCAGTCTGCTCAGACATGCTCTGTTAATGTGTGTGTGTTCATCTGATTCTGGGGATGGAGGAACCCAGGCCTGGGGACCCAGGTCTTGCAGGATAGCTCCATTGGGAAGGAACTTGAAGAAGGGAGACTCCGTTTGAGAACACAAGTGACGCAAGCAGTACATTGATAGAATTGCAGATCCCTCACCCCCCAAAAAAGAATAACCTGAATAAAGAAGCATATCCCAAAGTAACGGGCAAATCTGGTAACAACTGGACCTTGCAACCTGTTAACATTGGTCATCCTATTACTTTGGGAATGTGTTATTTTAATTCATTATTCATGACTGATCACTAAGTACTGTTTCTGCTTCCTACTTGGATGACTCCTAAACCTCCAATATGCATTCATTGAGAACATTCCCAATATTACAAATTCTCACTAGGGTTTGCAACTTTCTCATATGCAAACGTTCTGTGAAAGTGAATAATCAAGGCTGTAAATACTAGGAGTACTTGTGGCACCTTAGAGATTAACACATTTATTTGGGCATAAGCTTTCATGGGCCCAAGAAAGCGTATGCCCAAATAAATGTGTTAGTCTCTAAGGTGCCACAAGTACTCCTCATTCTTTTTGCTGATACAGACTAACACGGCTACCACTCTGAAACCTGTTGTAAATTACTATCATCCTGAGGTTTTTTGAATGAAAGTTTGTGCTGAATTTTTTGCAGCAGTGCTCAATAGCATGAGTCTAACTATTCAGATTGCTGAGGAAAAGAGAAATTCTAACTAGCAAATATCAAGTCTCTGGCCTGAATTAGCTTGTCCATAGATATGCTGTAATGACATGGTGATTTTAAGATCCTGTATCTTGTCACCTTCCATGACTAGAGGCAACTATTTTATGATCTTATCTTTATACATGTGATGGGAATTTCAGTCTTAGTTATAAGTGTAGAGACCTAATGAAAGAAATTGTTTAAATTGACAGTGGGGTTAATCTGATTGTTTTAATACAGATGAGTGCATAACCACAGCTTGTAACTCAGTCTCTCTCTAGTCCTATAATAGATGATTTAGCAGCCTGAATACTACTTAGGGTCATAGAATATCAGGGTTGGAAGGGACCTCAGGAGGTCATCTAGTCCAACCCCCTGCTCAAAGCATGGCCAATCCCTTGACAGATTTTTACCCCAGTTCCCTAAATGGTCCCCTCTCAGGATTGAACTCACAATACCGGGTTTAGTAGGCCAATGCTCAAACAACTGAGCTATCCCTCTCCCTTGAGTTTTAGTTTCCAAAGGATGAACTGTTCCTCTGAGCTAATATAATATACAGCTTGCCATTACAGTCCAGTCATGGTCTTCTGCTTAGGGGATGTAGAAGCAGGCCAGGGTCTGATGTTTGGCTTTTCTTTGATAATTGAATGATCCCCAGCTTGGAATAACATTTTCCGTCCCCTAGATAACATAATGCTGTAGGGGGCGGAGGGAGTTAAATCAGTTCCAGATGTTTACCCAACATGCCCTGCAGTGTGTATTCTAGATCAGGCGAGAACTGAGAGGAAATGTTCCAAAAGTCAAATTAACTTTACTGCTGGGCCTAATCCTGAGATGTACTGAGCCTTCAAACCACTGGGAATTGAGGACATGCAGCACCTTGCAGAGTTAGTCCTTATCTTTGCTGTCAGCAGAGAAGACGGAGGACATTTAAAAGTAGGTAGGCAAAGCTAAAAATGGAGGCCCAGATTTTTAGACCTGAGTGCAACTGGAGTAGCAGGTATTAACTGCCCTGAGAAGCTTCTGTTATCAGATGGACTGTAATCCATCAGTGCTTTTGAGCACTTCACTACAGTTATTTTATTTCTACAATTTTAGTGATTTCTCTTCTTTGACTTGTGGGTCTTTGTTAAAAATTTCCACTGTATATCTGGCCTCAGATTCTTGCATCACCATTTTGGAGACTGTACAACAGTGGGGTAGCTCAGTGTAGCTGATTTCTAGGATTTCTAGTAGAGCTGAAGATATCAAAGACAGCACTGCTTTGCTATTTAATCTAAGCCCCTGGCAGGACTGTTTGTTTTCAGACTGGTACAGTATACAGTTTCCATCTAGAGGAAATCAGTTTTTAACACTGACACATAGAATAATAATGTAAGAACAAATGGAATATGGGGTGGAATAGCAGAGCAAGATCTAATTCTAACCTCACTTTCACACCAGTGTAACACCATTGAGTTTCTCCACATTTATATTGGTGTGAATAAGAATTTTATTTAAATGACAGGGCTGATTCTGATCTCCATTGTAATGCATATACCCTGATGTATCCAAGGTCAGACTCTGGCCCAGTCTCTGAATATTCTAGAATCTGAATAATTAGCTGTTTCCAAGATGTTCTTAATATGGTTCTATAAATCTCACGTATAGAATCATCATACTATAGATAGGATCATGGTAGTTTGAAACTATTTTCTTAGTTCTGAGGGAAAAATAGGCTGATATATTACTGTACATTACTAGTTTACAGTATTCTTATCCCCTTGCTTGCAGAGAAATCAAAGGGACTTTCTTGGTTTATGCTGCCAATCAGCATGGTGTAATCTGACTCTTAAGTATCAGATACAAGATACAGTCTCTTCACTGAATGTTTTTTTTTTTTTTAAGTTGTAAAGTCCCTGTTTAATCCAGAGACAGAGCAGCTGAGTGAGTTTAGAATTTAAATTACAAAAAGAAAGCACTAGAAAATAATCTTGATACAAGAGCAATAATCTGTTGAGATTTCCTGCCCTGCGCAGGAAACCTCACTCCAGCACATTTGCCCAGCGCAGCTAGGATGCTACTGAGGTGTTTCCTGTTCCCAGGGCATGCTGGGATTCCAAACTGTCCATGATGGAAGGTATTTGGGGTTGTCCCCAGGAGTGGAATTAAGATGCTGCCACCAGTTCTGGCTTGGCCCTGATCTTGACAAGTGATGCTTCTGGGATCTTTTCCGGGAGTGGCTCAGTGGGAATTTCAGGGAGCTCGAGCTGTTCCTGAGTAATGGCATTTAATTCTTCTAAAATGGCATCTTCATCTTCTTCGGTGAAGCTGCCAGCCAACATTTCATCAATTTGCCTTTGATATTCCACAGCATCTTGGGTTTCATCTATTATTCTTTCCACTTCTTCTATTGACATGACCTCATGCATTTTATTCAGACATTCATTGCCAGTTTTCAGGCCTTCAATCACCTTCATTTCAATCTGGGTGAATTCAATATCCTGGACCATGCATTCCAGGTTGCTGATCTGGTTTTCTGTTTTATCCAGCAGCTGCTCTTGGTAGCGCTTCTTCTTTAGCAATAACTTGGCTTTTTCTTTCTTGCCATCTCTCAGTAGCTGCCAGGCAACAGATCTCTCTCTTTCCAGATTCAGAGTTATCCATTTCTGATATTGCTTCAGTTTATCCTGCTGCTGTTTCAGTTGCAGCATGGCCTTGTCCTGCTCCGTGACGCGGCTCCGCCGCTTGCGGCTGAACAGGTTGGCCTGCCCAGACATGTGGCTAGTATAAGTTTCACACTGGCAGGGAGCAGCAGGTGAGAGGGATTTAGACATGAGAACACTGTGGTTATGTATGCAAGTTGGTGGGAATCACACTTTTTGCCTTGAAGCATGATTACATGTAGACATCAGGGATTTGTGCATCCCCATGTGTAATTATGTAGCAGGAGCAATGAATGAGAGCAGCTGCACAGCAGCTGGAGATAAGGAATTGGTGTTAGATACACATGGCCAAATCCTGTCCTTGCACATACTGTTCAGTTCCAGTGGGGGCGCCCAAGTGTAAGTGAGGGTAGAAACTAGATCGCTTCAGTCTCTCTCTCTATCCCACACTCCTTTCGTCCTCTCAAGTGATTTTTTTTATCGATCATTATTGTTATTTGTATCCAGGGCCGGTGCAAGGATGTTTCGTGCCCTAGGCGAAACTTCCACCTTGCACCCCACCCCCCGTGCCCTTGCCCTGAGGGCCCCCGCAGCAGCTCTGCCCTGAGGCACCCCCTTGCAGCAGCTCCCCACTCCCAGGCACCCCCTCTCACCCCAGCTCAAGCCTGGGAGGCAGGGTAAGTGAAGCGGCCACGGCATGCTTGGGGAGGAGGCGGGGCAGGGGTGAGCTGGGGCCGAGAGTTCCCTTGTGTGCCGCCCCCTCCCTAACTTGCTGCAGGCAGCCCTCCACACGCTCCCCTGCTCCAGCTCCCTCCGCTAAATGCCAGCAGTGACCGGGGCGGCCAAAGATCCGGCCGCTGCAGTCGCTGCCGAAGAAAATGCCACCCCCCAAATCCCAGCTCCCTAGGCGACCGCCTAGGTCACCTAAATGGTTGCACTGGCCCTGTTTGTACCATTTTAGCACCACGTAGATCCAGCTTGGATCGAAGCCCTCTGGGTGCTATGTATACATGGTAGAGACAGTCCCTGTGTAGAGACAGGACAGACAAAAGGAGCAGCATTATTCCCACTTTACAGATGAGGAACTGAGGAAGACTGTGACATTCCAAATCTGGAACCTTTATAACACTGACAGACCCTGGTCGCTGGCAGGCAGGATCAAGCCAGGCACTTCTAGAGCTTAGTGCGTGAGCCTCTACCACATGAGCTAAAAGCCAACTTAACTCTCTTTAAGTGGTCTCGGTGCCACTAGATGGGGCAGAACACCACACCCAGCAGGTGTGTGTGTTACACCTTCACCACTAAATCATCCTTCCTCTGAAAAGAAAAAAGAAAAAGAAGGAAACTTGAATGATTCACATGAACATAAGAATGTCCATATTGGGTCGGACCAAGGGTCCATCTAGTCCAGTATCCTGTCTGCTGACAATGGCCAATGCCAGGGGCCCCAGAGGGAATGAACAGAACAGGTAATCATCCAGTGATCCATCATATGGAACGATTATTTCCTTCAGACCCATTGCTGGCCACTTCCCAGAGAGGAGACTAGGCCTGCTTGAAAATTTTCCATCAAACCTTTTATTTTCAAAGGGAAATTGGATTTTCCACAGAATGAAACATTTTGCAGAGGGTGACTGCTCTTGTCAAAAATGTTCACATTTTCACCTGAAAACCAAAAGCCCAAAATGTTGCAGTTTTCTGTGATTTTGGGAAGAAATTGTTCAGTTTTCTGGCACCAAAACAGAAGTTTTTGGTTTTTCTACAACATTTCTACAGAAAAAAACCAAACCCATTTTCCAAACAACTGTGCAGGAGACTGTGCGGGACAAACCATTGATCTAATCAGTTTGGTCAATTCCTATCCTCCTAAAGAAACAAAGCAATTTATTATAACTGTAAGTACCAGCCAGACTGGCTGGTGTTTGAAGATTGTTACTATCTTCTCTGTGAGCTGTGAGTCTCAATCCAGTGCCTAGTGCACTGGTGTCTACCACACAACCCTGCCCCTCCCACCCCAAACCTCTGCAGTTGGCATTGATGGCACCTGAAGATTCAGTAGTGGGGCCAGAGATTCAGTGGATAAGGAAGCAGAATTTCTTCAGGATTTAAGGAAATGTTGATGAACTTGTATGTTCCTGCTTTGTACAGAGAGAGGATTTCAGCTTTCAGGGCTGTTGGGTTTGCCTCTTTTGTGAGCACTAAATTCAGTTTCAAACAATAGAGTGCCATTTCAATGTGTATGTCTCTGTGGCTACCTGGGATTTCAGCTCTGCCCTGGCATCCCAAGAAAGCTGAGATTCTGGGCTTCCCAATCCTATTAAAGCACCAGCACAGAGCGCAGATGGCTGCTGAGATGGGGGGTGGGGGCGGGGAGGGCAAATGTTGATCTCAGTTCCATCTGTGTGAAACAGGAGTAGCTCTGAGTTCCGGTGAGTTACGCTGTCATAGCTAAGCTCAGAATCTGGCCCACTGACATTAAGCAGCTTCCTGTAATTTTTTTTTTTTTTTTTTAAAAACACAATTTATTTTTAGAAAAATGAGGTCACCCCTTGAAATAAAGTTAATGGGGAAACATTGCTAAGGCAGGTTTCAGAGGTGTAGCTGTTTTAGTCTGTATCAGCAAAAACAATGATGAGTCCTTGTGGCACCTTAGAGACTAACACATTTATTTGGGCATAGCCCATGGAAGCTTATGCCCAAATAAACGTGTTAGTCTCTAAGGTGCCACAAGGATTCCTCATTATTGCTAAGGCAGTTTCTCCTGCTGGCAGGTTCACAGGGACACCATTCAGGAGCAGGGATTCTTTTGGCTCCAGCCAGAACCTGTTGGCAAATTTAATTGACCCATGTTACGAAGCAGCCATCTTAGACTGACATCCCAGACCACTTTGTTCTGTGTTCCTTCCCTCTTGGTGAGCTGCAAGTCCTGTGCACATGCCGACATCATGGAGGAGCCTGCCTGAGAATAGTCAGTGCTGTGCCACTGTTGAAGAAGAGGGGTAGTCTTCAGGGACCTCAGACAAGGGCCTTGCATCCCTGATGTGTTCTGCGAGGGTGCACCTCAGCATACTGGAGAAGGTACAAAGGTTGGTCCATTTTATCTGTCATTACATGAGTCCACCGCCTACCACCCCACCCCACTGATGGAGTGGGGTACCTTCTGCTTCTGCTTGCCCCCAGTGGAATTTCCCAGAAGCACAGCTGTTTCATGGAACGCTGCGGCGCACAGGGAGATGCAAGTTCTCTCCCTGCTGCCTGGGCAGCAGCAACACAGGGTTCCCATTGCTTTGGGCCCTTTGTGTTGCATTGAAATCAGTGGGACTAAGCCTGTGAGTTGGGACTATGTGTGTGAATAAAGGTTGCAACATTTGATTCTTAATTGAAAGTTCTCTTTGGGGAGCTAGTGTGTGTCAGTAGCACTAGCAAAGGATTACCATTAATAGCAGTTATAGGTGTACAGTGAGGGAGAAGTAGATCCTATTATGTCAGGGCTGATCCGTCAAACAGCATGAATGCCTCTTGCAAAGAGATGATCACCAGGAACTGAGGGTGGACTGTACTTTGCTGGAGGCGCTCACTGCTTGCAGGATCAGGCCCCTTGTGATCCTGCAAGCAGTGATAACAGAATGAAGTCATCTGATTAGCCAATGAGGATTCTGAACTGTATGTGCAACCGTCACACCAGCATGGTCTGGAACTTCTTTGTCTTATCACTGGACTATCCCTCCTCCGCTGAACAGTTCAGCATAAGCAGTTAGCTAAAGAACTCTCAAACACAGGAGCTGGAAGCCCTGTTCTAGTAAGAGAACGCACTGGGATGAAGGAGGAAATTAGCATAGGCCAATCACTGAGTCTCCATATTCTGGCTCTCCATTGTTTGATGGTGAGCTGTTTAAAATGAAGAACTGGGCTTTTTAGGGCCAAGCAATTTTTCTGAAGAATTATCTGTTCAGGTGCAAAACCTGCCCAGTTCTGTTGGCTCATTCAGTGAAATACAGTTAATGAGGAATAAATTCCTAAGAGAGGAGGGATATCGCTTCTCTGTTTTTCTCCAAATTACTATATTTGCAGCAGCCTGTTAAACACCAACAATTACAGCCTGTAGTTTTGTGCTGCTGCTCTATACATGCTTCTCATTATGTAAAATGATGATATGTTGTATGTTTTAAAGGAGTGCTCTGTGAAAGCAAGATGTCTGTATGCACATAGACAATAAGCCAGTGGATGATGCTCAAGAAGAAATTGTTCATGAGGTTGTTGTTCATTGAGGATGATTTTCTGAGTGTAGCTCTTTACACGGAACTCTTAAAATACATACAGTGTAGCTTGAGGTGGGAAGCAAGGATATGTGGTTAAGGCCCTAGGCTATGTCTCGGAAGCTGGGGGTTCAAGTCTTGATTCTGTCTGATGGTCTGTGTCACCTTGGCAAGTCAATTAATTGCTCTGTATTTCAGGTCCTTCTCCATTCAATGTTCAAGCACGCAAAGAGAGACCAGATAGCACAACATGCAAGTTTGATTCCTTTTTGCACATACACTGTCCGCACTCATCAAGCACTTCCCGAAAGCAGAGTTTTCTAAATTCCTAGACATTACTTGACACGTAAGCATACTTACCCCATTGGGAAACTGACAATCATAGCATTATTCCTTTTTGCCACGTTTGTCTGAGAAAGCAAAATTAAACATGAATACCATAACCTGTTTACATATTTAACATTATACTCCATTAACATACATATATATATATATATATACACTTCATATATGCCAATAGAGCCCTCATGACAATCCCTACTACCACCATAACTCAAACCAATGAACTGGTATACACTACAGCCTCTGGGTATACAGAGCAGCGCCGAATCCGGAGAGCTTGCGTACTACGATCAGAGAAAAATAACGGATGTACTCCACCTGGAAAATGAGGTGAGAAGGAATAAGAATCACGGCGAACTCGGAGAGAAAGTAGTCAGCTGGTGGAACATACAAGCAAGAGTGTAGAGATTTAAGAATACGAATCGGCTACTGAAAAAATACAAGGGCCTGACTCTCATACGAAGCCCTAGAGAACTGCTAAAACAAAAGGTCTCACGGCAGTGGCTGACCAGGCTTAAGGAGATACACTTAGAGAAGCAGAGCCGAAAAAAGTAAATGCCCTGTTCTCCAAAGAACCATTCCAAGGTGTAACATCCCAACTGCCAGTGCAATCAACACACAACTAATACCAGAGCCACAGCAGCAGAAAACTGAACGGGGGAGTACTGGTCAAAGAACAATATGGGAGAAAGAGAAGAGTCATAAACCAGTGCAAATGGCTGCCCAGGACCTGAGAACAGAGCACAGCAATCTCCCAGACCAGAAACAGTCACCATCACAGTAGAAGACATCAGCAGCGGTCAAGAAGCACAATGAAGAGGCTGGACAGCACCTGGACCAGTGACATGATCCACAGCCTAACTGGCTAAAGAACTAACAGCAGTGCCTATGAAACGCCTAAGCAGTCACAGCCTATGACCAGCTGCTAGCAGCAGGCTCCCACCCAACTGGCTAACACAGAAGACAGTGCCTTGAGGCATGAAAACGACCCTGCAAGGGAACAGAACGTCCAACTACGCAACCAAATAACCTGCCTCCCACAACCTGGAACGTCTTTCAGGGCCATCATAGCTGCCGCCCAGCTACAGGACCATAATGGGCCAATACGTGAGCACGCTCAGAAGGCATCGGAACAACACAGAGCTCAAACACCAGTGCTCATAGATGGAGCAAGTCGCCCAGATCAAGGTCTAGAAGACCAATCTGAGCAGGCAGCCTGGGAGTATGGACTACAGGAAAGCCTAATGACTCAATGCCAACCGCCACATGGAAGTCGTGTGAATGTCTGGCAGGGTGCAATTATACAAAGTCAACAGTGACACTAAGCGACCTTCCTCAAAGACTCAATGGTGACATTATGGAGAGACACACTGGAAGTCAACTCAAGGCAGCTTGCACAAGTGGCCATCAAGCTGTGGCCATATATACCAAGTGATGTAGCTGTCCCGCTGCTGTCCTTGCATAGGCTTTTAGAACCCCCTCAGCCAGATAATCACAAGGACTGGATTAATCGGGTACAGGTTCAGGAGTGGAACTACCATCAGCCCCTCCTCTACATGATGACCTATCAAGCTCGTTATGCTAGAATGAACGAGACATCGACTCGCTAATCCACCTGATGCAGATCTACAAGTGAGGATATCGGGATGATTCATGCTCGGACTGGAGAAGTAATGGCCGGATGTTAGTGAAGAGAGGGAAGGGTAGTCATTCAGACTGATTTGAGGTGGATTCACAACACAGCGGGCACATTAGCAGACATACAGACCAGACCACAAGTATCTGGCATCCCACAGTCACATGGAACCACGTTATGAAGGAGGCAAGGAAGACAGCAACATGCCAAGTATCACCAAAGGATAGACAGGTCCTGAAGAGCAGCTCAGTGGGGAAGAACAAGATCCACGCCATCAACAAGATACGCCCTGCTTGTCATAGATACCCTGCCGGCTTATATTGTGAGCTGGCCAAAGGAGGGACATGGAAGCTGCCGATGTGAAGACTCGGAAGCTCCTGACAATGCAACGGAGGGTTTCAACCCATAGTGCACACCCAGAGACTGTAAGGTCACAAATTATACCAGGTGGAAAGAAGGCGGGCGGGGCTTGGTGAGCGCGTCAAAGCCACTGTCCTGGCCGAAAACCGGACATCCAGGAGTACAATCAGCACAGATGGCCCCCAAGATGAGCTGCTGAGAGAATGCCTGAGGCAGCAGAGACATGGGAGGTAAGACCAAGCAGAAGAAGTGCCATGGCAGCACAAGACCACTTGCATGGCATGTAACCTAGCGACAGATAAGCTGAGGTGGCGACACTGGTCAAATCCCTACCAGTGGCTGGAAAGGGCTGGACTAAGAAGCAACCATGAGGCACTGATCATAGCCAGCACAGCAGAACAGGCACTGAGCACCAGATCCATTTGAAGCAGGGTCTACCACACATAGAGAGGAACCCAAGGTTTGAGACTCGTGCAGAGAGGCCTCAGAGACAGTCCAACACATAGTGGCAGGATGTAAGATTTGCAGGCCGAGGAACAGCATACACCTGAACGGCACAACCAGAGTGGCTGGCATGTGTGATACAGGAACATCCTGCACAGCGTTATGGGCTTAGACCCTCCAGACCAAGATGGGCGAGATTCCACAGAAGGTTAGTGGAGAATAGCGGGGCTAAGAATTCTGTGGGAACTTCAGATCCAGACGGACAGGCAGTACTGGCCACTATCAAACCAATACATCGGTCTAGGTAATTAGACAAGGACCAGAAGACAGTCTGGTCTAGGTGATAGATAATTAGCAGTGCCTAGTGACTAGCAACATCATTTGGAAGAAGGAATATGAGAAGCTGGAGAAGTGATACCCAGGGCCTGAAAGAAGGAACTAGAGAGGATGTTGGAAAGTGACGGCCAACGTATGTCCAGTGGTTGCAGGAGCACTCGGGGCTTGTGACTCCCTAAGCTGGGCGTGAGTGGCTCCAACAGATTCCGGAACAACATCAGAGCTCTCTGTGTACCAGAAAGATGCACTGCAGTGCTAGGAACAGCTAAGATACTGCGCATAACCCTCAAACTCCCAGGCCTCTGGTAGAGGACCCGAGGTTGAGGAAGACACATACCACCCATAGGGGTGAGAGGGGAATTGTTTTTTTTCTTCATATCAACTTTTTTTCTTTCTGTTTTTCTTTCCCTCCATCCCCCACAAACTCTTAACTTGCTTGGGAACCCGGTATTTTCCTCTGGGTTTTGCAGGGCTGTTCTTCCAGGCCTTAGTATTGTACACAATTTTATATGTAACTTGCATGCAACTTGATATTGGTTCTTCTGGTGGCATGGTGTATGAAGACTCTGTTCTAATATCTATCGGTTACTAATTGGCCTATGTTCCTTCAGTGTCCTGCTGATCAAGTCTCAGCAGAGTGAATATTTCACCATCCTCCTGTCCATGCTTATGTCTTGTGTTTGCAGTAGGTGAATGTATTTGTGATTTTGGAGATGCCTTTCTGTTGCTACATTATATGAATGAAGATTTAGTTGTTCAACACATATAGATTGCTTCCAAGTGCATAACTTGTCCCAGGGAAATAATTTGATTCTGATAAGGTCTTCCATTTGTAGTTCTGGGAGGACTTTCATTTGTTGGTCCTAATAGATTTTGACCTTTGTGTGTCCCTCTTCCTTTTTTGTCTGTTATTACTTCCACTACTCCTTGGACTATAGATGCATCCTGACATCAAACATTGTACTGGGCTTCTATTATGGACTTCTGCAGAATCATTTCTTCATTCAGGAATGCCTTGCCATATATGTTCTTTGCGTGTTGTGGCTTTCTTTATTAGAACTTTAACACATTTAACTGTGATTCAGCTTTGCTACTTGACTGATAATGATGTGGGTGTGACTGAATTCCCATTCCCGGGTAAATTGAACGAATGTGCTGTAAGTGAACTGGGGTCCAGTTGTCTGTATGACATGCCTGGTGGTATAGCATGCTTTCGTTGCTTTGTCTAGGATGGTCCCTGCGGTAGTGTCTAATAGTATGCCTAATCTACAATAATGAGGTAGTTTGTGGTGAAAAGATCCATTCCTATTTTGCACCAAGGTCTGCTGGGAATGCTGTGTATTTTCATTGCCTCTTTTTGCTGCTTGCCCTGCATTTCTCCACATGTATCAAAGCGGCTCACCAGGACTTGGATATCTTTGTTCATGTTTGGCCAGTATACGGCATCACTGGTTTTCTAGATACAGGCTTCTATTTCAAAATGGTTCCAAAGTATTCCTGAGAGAGTTTCTAGTCTCAGTTATCTGGATATTTTGCTTTTACTGCCTTTATATAAGAAGGTACCTTGTACACTCATCTCACCTTGATAGTTCCAGTATTCTTGAGAGGCTGGTGGGCCTCTCTCTGGGGTCTGGCCATCCTGACAGAATGACAGATATTAGCACTTGTTAATCTTTTGTCTTGCAAGGTCCCCGTGTACATCTCAGCTCCTTTCTTGTGGTGTACATCTAAGTTGCAGCTTCGCAATGTCAGTAGCGTTCACTGAAGGTGTTTTGGGGCTGCTTGCAGTGGATTTTAAAAAATGCGATAGTGATTTTTGGTCACTTTCTATTCAAAGGTTTCCTGTCCTTAAACATACTGGTTGGACTTTTCACATGAGAACGCTACTGCAAGACATTCCTTTTCAATTTGGCCACTCTCAGCCATCTGTAGCTACCTGCTGGTGTCCAAACTGTGGTAAAGTAGCTGCTTTCCTTATCCAGTAGCTCTTGCCAATATCTATCTTTGGCACTGAGTACTGAGAATATTTTTGCTTTTGCCAAGTCAGGTAATATTTCTTCAGTTGTAGGCATTTGGTAGTGAGCTCTTTTTAGCGCTTTATTTAAATTGCTTGGGTCCATGTAAATATATAGCATGGGTGGCTTGCAAGCTCCGTGACTTTAGCATTAACGCCTTCTTTTCCACTTGCTTTATTGCTCCCATTATTTTTTCTCTTCGTGAAATGGATACTCTGAGAGGCAGGTGCTGTAGTGGCATAACTGTTGTATTTATTTCCAGGCACAACATGCCTGGGAAGACACCATGGTCCTTCAGAAACATCTTGGTAATCTTTCAACAGCTTTGCTGCAGGAATGCCAGAGTGCATTGTCTGCTCTGGCTCTGTTTTTTATTTTGCTTGTGTGTCTATTACAGAGGTCCCCATAGTATGTGGTGCACCCCCCTAGGGTGGCATGGGGGACTGTCCAAGGAAGTGTGGTGCAGCCTGGGCCAGTTCCCATGGGGGCAGGGAGGGAGCACCACTCAGCCCCTCCCTGCCCCTCAGCTCTGCTCTGGTCTGGCCCCTAACTGTGTCCCCAGCTCCCGGCCCTGCACGCACCTGGCCTTGTCCCCAGCTTCGGCTGCTGGCTGAGGCTCTGTTCCCAGCCTGGGATTGAGGCTGGGTCAAGGCCGAGAGTGGAGCTGCACCTGGCTACAGACCTGGCTGCAGGATCCCACTGCAGCCCATCTGTAGCTCCACTCCTGCCCTTGCCACCATCTGTGGCCATGGCCCCTGACCACGGCCCCAGACCCACCCCCCGCTGCAGCTCCAGCCTTGGCCCCTTTACCCCATCCACATTCCCTCATATGAGCTGGGGCCCTGCTCCTAGCCCTGGCTCAGGGGGTATGAAGGGGCTCAGATGGGGTAAGGAGGGGTGCGACCCTCAAAAGTTTGGGGACCACTGATCTATTGTATTAATTGTTTGTTCCAGGTCTAGTGTTGCCATGTTCATGAATTCACACGTTTGAGCTGACAGCACTGACTTCTATGTTGTCTGTAATACTGAAATTTCAGCCTGTGTGCTTTTCCTTGGTGTTCCGCTGTTACATTGCCCCAGTGATCTTATGATCGTGCTGTCATATAATTTTAATTTGGCTTTGCTTGGTTTTAACTTCACTTTCTTCTTGCATATGCTGAGGAAGTAATTGTAACCTTGTGTGCTGCTCCCTTGTTGTTGTATCAGGTGCTAGTTTGAGCCTTTCAAACTATTTATGTTTTGCTGTTTTTGCTCTGCCTTTACATCAGATACATGAAAGGCGTCATCTTCTGAGTCCCTGCTTGCTGCTGGTTTGGCAGCTATGTACATCTCGTTTCCTTTCTTGTAGTGAATATTTAAGCTATAGCATTCCTTGATATGGTGCTTTTATTTCTTTGCTTTTCTTGTCGGCAAGCTTTGACACAATGATTTCTCTGGCCACAATTATGGCATATGACTCTGTATGCTGGTAACCGCCCTCACCCAGTGCCACACCCAAGTCTCTTTCAGGCCCTTTCTTCATTAATTCAAACACAGACTCCCAAAGTAACACAAACCAAAGCTCTTCCCCCATGAACACTGGCTGCAAGGTCCCAGAGGCCTGTTCCTTTGCACCTCTGCCCCTAGAATAAGGACATACCCCTTCCTTTAAATCCCTGCTGACTCAAATGTCAAGCAGGCATCCTTAAAGCATCTTTGTTATTTACATATTTGCGCCTAGCTCCAGCTCAGGCTTCAGCCCTGTAAATACCCCTGGGCATAATAGCTGTTGGGCTGCAGTGCAGCCTAGTGGGTAGAGCAGTGCACAGGGATTCAGGAGACCTCTTTTCTATTTCCAGATTTGTTGCTTGCCTGTTTGATGACTTTGGTCAAGTCACAGCACCACTCTCTGCCTCAGTTTCACCATCTGTAAAAAATGGAGATAAAAGTACTCTACAAAGGAGACAAGTAGCATTATGATGTACTGATGAAAAGTGCCATATAACAGCTAAGCGTTATTACTATCACTGCCTGTACTTCAGTGGGGCTACTCATGACAGTAAGAATGACACCCACTCATAACTGTATGCAGGATTGCGCTTTTAGAATCAAACCCCGTTGAAGTCTGTGGAAGTCCTTCATGAGCTTTGTATCAGGCCCTTACTGGCTTGGTTTCCTGTCTAATTCATAGGATTTATGATAAAAATTGCTTTGCCACCTCTTTTTTAATGAAATTTTTAAGGAACAAATGGAGTAACTTGCTATGAATAATGGCTGGGTTAACAGAACACTATGGCAGTGTGTGAAATAAAGACAAAACCCAGCCTCCTTTATATCCACCTCTAAGACTGGGAGGTATTAATTTAGAATCGCATATTAGTAACTGTGACGTTGATGTCTTATTACTACATCAACAGTATGTGGAAAGGAAAATTGCAGGTTTCCTGCGTTGACATGGTTATGGTGATAAATTAGGTATACAGAGGAGCTAATGATGAAACTAAATGGAGATATGGATATGTATTAGGTATCTTTCTCAAGGTTAGCTTTGGATGACACAGCAAAGAGATGGTCAGTCACAGGAAATCTTCAGTCAATGACCTTCAGCTATAACTCAGGCATCAGTATTCATTAAGAAAATTAAAACACAGGCAAGGAGAGGAAAGAGAATATGAGCTTTGTGTTGGAATTCAGCAGAAAGACTAAGGAAGAGCAAATCCTAGATACATTATGAGCCTGATCTTTTAGAAAAACATCCAAACTTGATTTAAAAATCGCCAGTGACAAAGAATCCGCCATGACCCTTGGCATGGTTAATTACTCTCACTGTTAAAAATGTGTCCTTATTTCCAGTCTGAATTTGTCTAGCTTCCATTTGCAGCTGTCAGATTGTGTTATACCTTTCTCTGCTAGATGGAAGAGCCTGTTATCAAATATCCGTTCCCCATGAAAGTACTTATAAATTGTGTCAAGATGCATGTGCAGCTGCACTGAGGTCAGTGCACCAAAGAAAGCTGTGCCTGGATAGATAGGTTGTTTAAAGCTGGGAGTGAAGGCTCTGGTAGCGCTGTGTGATGGTGGTCACTTGTACTGTGCCTGACTCCAGTCCCTGCTTCACGAGTGCCAAATTCAAGACTGTACAGAAATGGAGGTTTACACTATTGGCTCTGACAGATTGTAGCAAAGAGGTGTGGCCTTGCTCAGAGATTGACAATGCCTACACAGCCCTATATACAGAAGTGTAGACTTAACCCCTACTGAAGTCAATGGCATTTCAGCCTTGTCAGTTTGAGCAGAATTGATCACCATGGCGTTGCACCACATCTGAGTTGGATCTGGGGGTTCTGACTCTGGGGAAAGCTCCTTGTGGCCTTCATAGGCATCACACTCACAGTGAGGGCTGAGCTGGGGCCCATGGGATTGTAAAGGGCATGTGTTGGCTCAGAATTGGTCTCCATCTCCAAACATGAATTAATTAGAAAACAGCTAGTGGATGTAATTAATGAAAGGCCAGAATCTGCAACCCTTAGCACTTCCACAAGTTGTTCTACTGGCTTTGATCTTGGCAGGTGCTTACAGGAGGTCGACAAGCTGATCACATTGATCCCTTCTGGCCTTGTAATCTATGAATTTATAGAGTCCACTGATTTCTGTCTAACTCTATGGAGATAGGCTGATGCAAGTATCCTTAATGCACATAAGGCCTCAGAGCAGAATTGGTCCTGACAGCTGTCGAGCATGAATAAATATGTTTTTAACTGGGGCAAATTCTACTCCTGTTTCCAATTGTGTAGCCTCATTGACTATATTGCCGTTAAAGTCTGTGCAGAGTTGTACTAGTAAAATGAAGAGTAGGATTTGGCCCAGGTGCGTCAGTGTATTAACACAATTACATGATAGACACAGTCCATATGGGTTTAAAACTCTTTGGAAATTTACCTGCTATGTACTCAGATATGTTTGTTATTGAGGTAGGCAGCATGGTCTAGTGGGTGGAGTACTGGGATTCAGGAAACTTGGATTCTATCCCCTAGAAAAGTCATGTTGCCTCCCCCCTCCCCCTCCCTTATGGTCTGTATAGATCAGGGGTCAGCAACCTTTCGGAAGCGATGAGCCAAGTCTTCATTTATTCGCTGTAATTTAAGGTTTCGCGAGCCAGTAATACATTTTAACATTTTTAGATGGTCTCTTTCTATAAGCCTATTATATATAACTAAACTATTGCTATATGTAAAGTAAATAAGGTTTTTAAAATGTTTAAGAAGCTTCATTTAAAACTAAATTAAGATGCAGAGCCCCCCGGACCAGTGGCCAGGACCCGGGCAGTGTGAGTGCCACTGAAAATCAGCTTGCATGCCGCCTTTGGCACCGGTGTCATAAGTTGCCTACCCCTGGTATAGATTGTTAACTCTAGTCTGTTTCTGAATGTGTCTGTACAGCACCTCGCATAATGTGTCTGTGATCTCCATTGAGGCCCAAAAGTGCTGGTGTAACACAAATAATGACACACAGTTGGTACTTAAATATTGACAAAATTTACTAGCTGCTAAAATACAAATATGATTTTCAGGGGAGCCCAAAGGAGGTGGCAGCCACCCAGTGCCCATGGCTCCTTTTGAAAAATCACAGCCCTAATAATAAATTAACCAACCATGGAATAGCTCAGACCATCATGCTGCATTCAGAAGTCAGGCAGAATCCAGATTTAGTGGTGAGTAATGAGGCTGATGGTTCAGTGCATCTCTGACACCACAAATGCACCCATCAGGGTGCTCTTGTACCATGTAGGAAGGATGGTCCAGTGATTATGCTACTAGACTGGAACTCAGGCAGCATTTCAATTCCCTGCTCCACCACAGACTTCCTGTGTGTGACTTTGGGCATGTTACTTAGGCCAAGCTTTTAAAAAGTGACTAGTGGTTTTAAGTGCTTCAGATTTTGGGTGCTCAGCTTGAGGTATCTTGAAGGACCCTGATTTTCAGAAAGTACCGAGCAACCCATCCTCTGAAAATCAGGTCCCTTTAAGATGTCTCAAAAAATGGTGTACTCAAACCCACTAATCACTCTGAAAATCTTGGCCTCATCCTCTCTGTGCCTCCATTCCCCTTCTATAAAATGGGGATAATGGTATGTCCCTGCTTCACAGGGCTGTTAAGCAGATAAATACATTAAGGACAGTGAGGCACTCAGATACTATGGTGATGTGGCCAGATAAGTACAAGAGTTTAAGAGATTATTTTTGAAGATTTGGTTTACAAATTCTCTCTGATACAAGCTTGACATAATATTCATGTACCCCTGCCACCCCTCTTGTTGTTAACCCAGTCCACAGCACTGTATACCCCATAAAGAGGTGCTTTGTGTGAATCTGTTCTTAGGAGACATCCTAAGACCAACACGTGGATGTCTACTCATGTTGCTTGCACTGACCTTGCTGAGAGTCGCCTCTTTGAAATATAACTAAAATCCCAACACACTCTGCAGGTTGTGCACACAGGAAAATGTGGGGATTACCATACTTCAGGCTGTGATAATTCCCCTAAAGAGACTCACGTTATTTGATCAAATTCCTCCTCCCCCACCTGCTTTTGTTTGAAATCTATAAAATAAATAAATAAACAAGAATAACTTGCTTAGAGACTGCTTTTCTCTCTAATGGCATGTATGTATTTGCTTGCTTTGCTTCTGATTTGCTAGTATAGAAGTCTGTTGTGGGGTTTTTTGTGCTTCAGTCTTGCATTGGGGTGATGTGGAGCTGCACCACCCCAGTGGGAGCACTAGGGGGCTTTGTGCATCCACACAGGGAGTGTGCACCCACTTGTTGCTGTACAGCCCTTCAGGGCCATAGTTCTTCCTCCTTGCCCATCTCTTTGGGGCCGGATGGCACTCCAGAGGGTACAGGGACAGTCACTACCCCACTACGAGCAGAAGCTCCTTGCAGCCCAGCCCAGGCCTCCTAATTAGAGTTGGGTGAAATTTCTCATCTGAATTAGTAAATTCTCCCCAAAATGCAGTTTCAGGGCTACCCAAACTCTTCGTGAATTCAGGCAGAATTTGGCCAACTTCAAAGTCTAAATGCTTGTTTTGACATTTTAGAAACAAACGGCTTCCCTCCAAAATACCATTTTGCAACAATGACCAGAATGTTTTGGTTGACCCCAAATGATTTGTTTTGTTTGTTGGGTTTGGTTGTTTCTTGTTTTGGCAAGAAAACTGCCCCAAACTCAGTTTTGGTTTGAAATGAACTGATTTTTTTAAAAATATTTTTATTTTTTGGTTCATCTACCAAACCAAAAAAATTATTATTAGCTCAGCTGCATGCCTGACTCATGGCCCAGTGCTTTCTTCGTTGGATCAGACCCCTGTCATCTCCAACTTGGCCCACAGTTTGAGGTTTACTTGGAACTATCATAACTGAAAATTTTTAAGCTAACAAAGTCTTGGGAGGGGGAGGAGGAGAGGGAGAGTAGTGTGTTCAGCCAAACAACTTTAGCACACTGTGAAATTAAATGCAGGGCTAGAATTTTATGACGACTAGACAGCTACATTTGTAGAGTAATTTTGTGTGGACTACTTTGAAATGTGGAAGTAATTTCAGATCATATCAGTCTGTCTAAGGAAGAAAGGAGGGGCAATTTCATCCATACTCAATTCACTGTATGTTGTGAATGATAGAATCTCCTTTTGCTGCACTTCATGTTTGCAGAAGGTGTTTGAGTTGATGACGAGAGAATCCAGGCAGATTGAAATTTGGGCAGCACAGATCTATGCTTCAAGTTCAAAGATCCTGACCTAGTGCCCCTTACTTAATGAGCAATGGGGCACCAGGAGCTGGGCAATGGGGCAGCTTCTCTGAATTTGGAGAGGAGCACGTTTGAAAGAGTGATTCAAATCCTACAGGTAGAATCAGCTTTGCAACTCTGTTAAACAAGATGCACAAGACTATACTGCATTATTTTGTGATCTAAAGCACTACCTCTTATGGCACTGATGCAGATTATTACTATAGATCAGGGTAAGCAACCTATGGCACGCGTGCCGAAGGCGACACGCGAGCTGATTTTGAGTGGCACTCACACTGCCCAGGTCCTGGCCACTGGTCCAGGGGACTCTGGATTTTAATTTAATTTTAAATGAAGCTTCTTAAACATTTTAAAAATCGTATTTACTTTACATACAACAATAGTTTAGTTATATATTATAGACTTATAGAGAGAGAGCTTTTAAAAATGTTAAAATGTATTACTGGCACACGAAACCTTAAATTAGAATGAATACATGAAGACTCAGCACACCACTTCTGAAAGGTTGCCGACCCCTGCTATAGATTATTTTTACTACACTAGTGGACCCAAGTTAGAACAGTGCCCCGTCATGCTAGAGGCTGTACAAACACATAGTAAGACAGTCCCTACCCCCAAGACCTTGTGCTCTAAATAGACAGGGAAGAGGAAACAGAGCTGGGATGTGACTTGACCAAGGCCACACCGCAGATCAGTGGCAGAGCCAGGAATACAGCTCAGTTCTCCTGAGTCCCAGGCCACTATCTGATCCACTAAACTGTGCTGCTTCTTGGTGGAATGCTGCAATATGTCTTACAGATGTTATGGATCAGACTATTAATGCAGCAAGAGCTAAGCATCCTAATAAGTGTTACTAATATTAGTGTAGTTCACATAGACGCCCGTGGAAAGTTCCAGTAGTCAGTGGGATTGCAAGGGTGCACATGAGAGCAGAACGTAGCCCCCACTTTGCATTTCTTGCAAATACATTCTTTAAAATAATTCATAGCAGGTGTATTTTATTCACCTGAATCTCCAGTGCTGCAAATAAATGTGCAATATCCTCTGGGCTTGTGGCAGAGCAGATGACTTCAGCAGAATCATTTATCTGGCCTATGAATGCTATCGTTGCCAAACATATTCCTCCCATTGTTACGCCGATGCCTCTTTTTTCTCTTGTAAGTCATCCCTTAGCCGAGCCCAGTGGCTTGCTCAGTGAGGGGTGATGGCAGTAGCCCACTTTGAACACAGGAGGGAGACAAAGGTCCATCAACAAACATGCTGATGTGAATGGGTTACAGGAACTGCTGAAAAGACTTAAAATATTTTGCAAAGGGCAAACATCAAAGATTGTGCTTGTCTAAAGGAAACGATTGGTGAAGTGTTGCATGCTGGCTTGCCTACAAGGGGAGCATCAATGTCTGAACCAAAGGCGTGTCTCTATCAGGTTCTTAAATGACCCCTTGGTATTTTGGTTGCAAACAGCACATCTTCGCTGCCATGTTGGCTCTTTCAAAAAGTGATTTAGAGGTAAAAAATACTTTTTCATTTTCCTGACAATGTTCTAGGCACTGTGAATTGAAATGCTGTAGAGACTGTAAATTAACCCTTTCTCTGGGCTTCCCAGCTTCTCCCAGTTGTCTCCTAGGGCCCAGTTCTGCAAACACTCCTGCATGGGACTGTGAGTTACTTTGTCCAGGGCCTTTTTCATCTGTTGGTCTCAAAGCACTTTGCACAGTTCTGTAGATATCATCCCAATTGTACAGATGGGGCAACCGAGGTACAAAGAAGCACATTGATTTGCCTGTAGTCACATAGCACAGGTCTGTGGCAGAGTCAGAACCGAGATCTCCTGGCTCCTAGTTCAGCGCTCTTTTAACTAAATGTGTGGATAGGGTTAGTTCCTTGCACTGTAAATTCCTTGGCGCACTGGGTCATTGCACAGCGCTGAGCATGTTCTTGGCCTTTAAATAACAGTATGGTTTTTGCATATGTTTCTTAGGAAAGGTATTATTAAAATCCTTGGCAGATGACAAACCAAATTCTACTGCACCATGTGAAGGAACAGCATTTAGTGCTATAATTTCTGAGGGAAAAAATAAAAAGTTCAGCGCAAAACTCCAATATCCCGTTTGAGATCACAGCACCGTCATCAGAAAGGAGAAAGAACACAGACTCAGAGGACTGTACCAAACTACACTCCTGCCTGGGGAAGTAAGACTCTTCCTGCATGGGCTTCCTACCCATCATTCTCACCCCCACTCCCAAAGCAGGAGGGTGGGAAGAAGTGTCATGTGGAAGGAGTCTCAGCCCCCTCGTGCATCAGCCAGAACAGCTCAGGAGCTGTGGAAGTTTGCTAAGGATGCAGACTGGTTTCCTGCTTCCAGAGCAAGGAGAAAGTGGGAAGGGTGTCCCTGAGATGCAGTGCAGGATGGGACTACTCCTGGGGTGCAGGAGTTCATGTGCCACGCTTTGCTTAGCACTGTACCTAAAGGCGTCATCTAGTCTGTGGAATTTAGAGATGGAAGGACCTGTTAAGTCACCTAATACATCCCCAGCCTCACTGTACTTCCAAGCTCTCTGTGCTGCTCTGTCAAGTCTTGTTCGAAGGTAAAGTGCCTCTATCTTCTAGCGAGAAATTCAGAATTAATATGGCCTGTCTGCAGTAATGGAGCACATTACTTGAAAATGGCTCAATAATACTGCTACTTTGCTAGCTTTTTGCCCCCCTTCCTCTTATGTTTAAGTCTCTTTAGGTCCTAGATGGAATTTCTTTGACATCTCTCTCAAATTGCATTGTTTTAAGACAACTTTGCATTTTTATTGGCAGCCAGCTGTAATAGAGGAATCCATATTGCTTTGATGTCACTTTCTAGAAGCCGTCTGGTAGCTGTGAAATATAAAGCAATAAGGTCTTTGGCTACAGCTTAATCTTATCAGTGGTGTTCAGGTAGTGCCAGACAGAAATTGTTCTGCTAACAAGTTTTTCCAGACATTGCTGGTCTCGATGAAATGAGATGGAAAATCTGAAAATATGAGCATGTGCATAGACACATGCTGGGTGAATCAATGAGATGGGAAATTCTAAGTGTGCTGGGCAGCGACCCATTAATTGAAATAAATAGCTTTCAGGTGCTCATATTCTTTACCACTAACACTCTTCTGACTTTCCTCCCACTATTTTGGATAAAACAACAACTCAAAAGACAGAAGACAGGTGCCTCAGGAATTAGGGACTTGTGATCCTTCATAGTCACCAGAGAGGAGATAGTGACTGATGGTTTTTGGATTCCTCAGGTGCAAATCAGCATGTGTATTTCTCTCAGTTTCCCTTAGAGCAGAGGAAGGTATCAAGGTGCAAAGCCATGGGGAGACAGCGCCTTAGATGCTGTAGGATTTGATCTCCAGAAGCTATATAATACCTGAGCTTGAATGTTAATAGCCAATCCCAAATGTGTGTGAAAACTCAGACATGTTCTTGGGCTCTCTGAAAGCCTGCTAACTCCATGAAGGCTGCTGAGTCCCTATCCCCATGTCTGATGTTATAAACAGTGATGCTGCATGTTCACCATGTAACCTGCCCACTGGAGTTTAAATCAGAAGACTGGCCCCCTCACAAGATATGTACAACCCCAGCTCACGGCTGTCTGGAGGTCAGAGAGGTCTCCATAACTCTTCAGGGAGCCATGAAATAACTGTATCTCTCATAATGTAATACAAAAAGAATGACAGACTTTGCTATTTATTTGTAAAGAGTCCAGTCCTTGGGGCTGACTGACCTGAATTTAATGCAGGACCAAAGGCTGGTGGGAAAGGCTGCTGTATGCCACCTTTCTGCTTCTCTTGATCCTGCAAATAGCTGGGGACTGATTCCCTCTCTCTCTCCCCCTGGTGCAAATTACCATGCAATGGCTGCGGTTCAACCCAACAGGACGCTGTGCTAACCAGGGATTACCAGGGCACCTGCAGCATTTCAGCCATGCCAGTGACACAGATCTGGAGGCTATTAGGATGGGTACAGAGCCCAGTAAGTCAGCTTTATAGATTCATTTCCACCACAAGCAGGTGCCCTATATTTAATTAATCATTGTCACAGTTAACCATTAATTCTTCTTTCTAATACATATGATTTGTTCCAAAACTGTTAGGGGGAGCTCGGACATGTGTCATACTCTGGATATTGTGGAAACTGCTGAGAGGAAGAAATTACTGATGCCTGTGTAAAGCTGCAAGGTAGAGACGGTAATGAGCAAACCTGCTTGAGGCAATGCCCAAGGAGAACCCTTCCCCGCCAAACTTAAAAATGTGGCATTAGAGATGCTGCCAGATTGCTTTGTCTGACATTTCTGAAGTGCCCCGGAAACCTCATAGGCCTTACATGGAGGTGGTCACTACACCGGGAACTATTGTTATTAATTGAGAATAGCTCTATTTGCTCAGATGTGTCCCAGGATTATAATCACTGCAGCAGGAAACTCCCAGCTGACTCAGGTAGTGCTCCCTCTGCTTCAGTTTCTACCTTTTAAAGGCTACATAGAAATGTAGTTTCTTCTTCTTGGATTAGCTATGGGGTGGGGGGATCTGCAGAGGCCAGGGTCATTCACATGAAGGCCTATAGCTCCTCACGGGCTTTGTGGTTCCCTTCCACAGTCTCCAGCTCCCTGAGCATGAATTGCAAACCGAGATGGGCCACCCAGGCCACCACTGCCCCTGGAAGCGCCCTTAAAGGAGGAATGTCCTGGCATGGGAGGGCCTCTGTGGGGAAAGTTCAAATGACCGTAGATAATTCCCTGTGAGTTTGGGTGTGATGAAGTGTACACACCCGTCCGTGGATCTCCAACCCCATGGTGGGTTCTTTGTGGAGTTTGAGGGCAGGGCTGATGGTACCGCAAAAGCTGTTGCCTCCTGTCTTCCACCTCTCTGAGGGAGGGAATCTGGATGCCGAGAGTCCCCTTTGTGTGCCTATTCCACAGGACAGGAGGACAGCTGTTTAGTGGAGAAATGCTTTGTGAAAATTTCTCCACTGAATACGTTTCAGACATCCACCAGATTTCCCCCACCCCACATTTAAGAGAGTAGCAGATTAATCCATTCAATCACCCTCTGAGGGAGAATGGAGAGTCATCCAGATTATGAGGAGAGCTGACTGGTGATCCACGTCTCCAATTTAGGTTTAGTTGATTCAAGGCCAAATATTCATGGAGGGTCTGATCCAAAGCTCACTGAAATCTTTATACTGACATCAGTGGGCAATGGAGTAGATCTGGAGAGCTCATATGATGGCCAAAGAGTGTGCACGAATCAGGGACTTGTGTATGTGTGCTCGCCGGGCTCCCAGGGCATTGCACGCAAAGTGGGTGTGCACAGGAGTGCACTGGGCTTCGTGACCTTGAATGTTCAGGCCAGGTTGCTTACACTACTGGGATGGGAAGCCATGGAAGAGCTTTGTGTGATGTTAAATTAAAAGCCCACTAAAATCCTTGAATGTGCTCAGCAAACTCAGGCACTTTCTGCAGTCCCGGCGTCTGCTTCCCATTTAAGCAATACTATTAGCACGCCCCATTCATGGGGCCTCTTCTCTTCTCATTAAGGGCCAAATCCTGTTCTTAATAGAGTCCTTGGCTATACTGCCATCAAGTTCAGGGCAACTACAACCCAAACACTCTGATAGAGGCTCGCAGGAATGGTGCTGCAATGAAAGAGATTCTCTCTGTATGGCAATGGAGCCTTTAGGAAATAGACCCCTCTAAGGGTACATCTACACAGGGATAAAAGACCTGCAGCATGGCTGCAGCTGGCTCTGGTCAGCTGCCTTGGGCTCACAGGGCTTGGGCTTCAGGGCTAAAAATTGCTTTGTAGACTTTTGGGCTTGGGCTGGAGCCTGAGCTCTGGGACCCTCCACCTTCGCAGTGTCCCAGAACTTGGGCTCCAGTCCGAGCCCAGGTCAGCTGGCCCAGACCAGCCATGTTTTTTTTTTTCTCCTTGTCTAGACATACCCTAAGAGGCAAGTCTCTCCCTTCCTCTCCTATGAGGCAATGGATGCAGCAGAGCTGGGGTGGTTGCACATACGAGTTAGGGGGCTGGACACAGAGAGCCTGGACAGGCTGGTACAGAGCTTCTGCCTGGTACAGAGTACAGGCTGCTTTCAAGCTGCCATAGATGATGCATGAGTGGGTGCTGAAGACTCCCTGTGGGACTGACAGGGTCAGTGGAACCATCACTGCTCAGATTCACTGGCCATACACTACCCCCAGTGCACTATTGACCCAGTCCTGTATTCTTGAAACAAACAAAGCACCCAATGATTCAGTGTTAGGTCACAGTCCTCTGGTCCCTGTGAACCTATGTGCTGTCCGACAGCATGTATTACAGGCAGGCATGCAGACACCTGGGTTTCAAACCTGTCCCTTTACATACCAAAGAAACACTGATTCTAATGGACCAACGAATCTAGCTAACATGTCAGATTTGCTAGACACCCAGTTTAGGATTTGTAAACGTTTAATTTGTAGTGATAGAGACTAAAATGAGAATTAAAACTATGAATGTGTCAGTCCCTTGAGGGCCCCCTCCCTCATCCACCCTCCATCTGGAGCAAAGAGGAATTGGAATTAGACATGAATTAATGAATAAATAATAGTTACACAAATACGTTTATTAAGATGCAAGGCTTTTTGTAAAAACTGAAATCATATTCACGGGTTAATATTTATTTATTAAGCTTGTAGCAATTGCATCCAATGGCTTCATAAATATTAATTACTAATTAAATCTTAATAGAAAGTCAAAATGCTTTTTATTTTTGATATAGATATAAAGAAACTGCTTCATTTAGATGGAGAACTGGCTCAGTTTGGGCCTCTGATCAAAAGGGATTTACAAAATATTTTAGAATGGGACACTGGGTTAATCTGGCATTTGTTTTGATCGCAGTTGTCCATAGTGGTTGTGAATTATTCCCCCACCCCTACAGTAACCAATGAAAGAAGACTTGTAGGCTAAGCTTGGTGATGGGTGGGGAGAGTAAAGTGGGGTCCTATGCAATGTCTAATTGTACATTATTGCTTATAGTTTTGACTGATTTCCAACAAGGAAAGATAGCGGGCCAGTTTCTCAGCTGGTGTGGATCGGCATATCTCCATTGACTTCAATAGCAACAATCATTTAGATCAGCTGACTAGCTAGCCGGTGTAGCTGATAATTTAATGGTTACCTGATATTTAACAGCTTAAGTGTACATGTCTGCAAAGCTTGCATGAAGGCAGAGGCATTTTAAAGGAGAGCTGTTTGTTATTTTGTGGCTAATTCCAAACCTTTGTAGAGAGCTGGTGATTTTTCTAATCAGGGTAGACACCAACAGGATTGACCTGAAAAAAAACAACGGGCACTGCCTGAAGTGCTTCTGTTGTGTGTCAGTCTAGTTCTGACTGCTGTAAACAGTGTGACAATGGATGTGTAAGGGAGGCAACAGGTGAGAATAAAACAGGGTAGGGGGGAAAAACTGAGGATCCATAAACTTTTAGCTTCAAATACAAAAAAATAGAACCAGTCCTCACTAGAGAGGAAACCTTGTCTCAAGGAATTAGAGTCAGAGGAGACTGAGGTTAGGTGTCCAGTTTCAATGGGATTTGGGTACCTAGCTCCAGTAGGCTTCTTTGACAATTCCAGCTCTATTCTGGGATCAGCAAGAGACTTTGCTGCCTGGCTTTTGGTGTCACTTAAGGCCCAGAGCCTCAAAAGTATTTAAGCACCTAAGTCCTATGAGACTTAGGCATCTAAACACCTTTGAGGATCTGGGCCTTAGGTTCCAATTTTCAGAAGCTGTCACTGTTTTGGGGTTCCCATCTTGTGGCCTGTTGGATCTGACTTTCAGAACTCATAAATACAAACTTTTAAATTGGAGCTGTGGAAGTTCAGTGCTTTCTGATAATCAGGCCCAAGGTGTCTCAAGTAGGCTCTCAAAAATCAGTGGCCATGTCTGCAAGTGTTGGCCTTAACTTCTCTACACCTCAGTTCTCCCCATTGGTAAAGATGTTGAGCCTTGTGAAGGGACACGCCCTCACCCTGGTGTGAAGGAGGCTAATGAGCTCCTCTGAGCCTGTTCCGAGCCAACGAAATGCATGTGAAAGGCATGCACAGCCAGGAGGGGGAGGAGCTTAAAAGTGGGAAAGTTACTAGAGGAAGCGGGTAGTGAATGGGAGAAATGTTCCTCTGCCTAGGGACTGCTGGTAATAGAAGGAATCCAGCCTTGAAAGGAGATAAATGTGAAACACACTGCTCTTGAAGCCATCCTGACTGATGATAAACAATATGCTCCAGGAAGAGGGGTAGAAGGTAAATCCTATGAAGGGGCTATAGAGTCTGTAGATCTGAGCCCTTAGAAATGACTCTAGGGGCTGCCTGAGAGACTGGTCCTTGATCCATCCAGATCTCCCTCCTCCCCTTGCAAAGGAAGGAGAAGGAACAAGAGCCAAACCCTGGCCTGTGAGTGGTGGCCTGCAGAGAGGTTCCCCCAAAGACTGCCAACTGGAGGGAGAAGGGGGGGCAAGCAAAGGACAGTGGGACCCAGGGAGCCCATCCCCTTCCCAGCCTTAATCCATTAGCATTTGCAAAGCATGTTCATGAGGTTTTGTGGACTCTGTAAGTTCAAGTATTATTATCACAGTGCACAACAGAAGTATTCTTTTTGCTTTTGTTCTTAGATATGTGCTTTACTGCTTTAAAAACACATAACAGGAATTATAGGATTCATTATTGGAGGCCCATGTTAAAACAATGGGCCAACTTCATCTCTGCTATAATTCCTTGACTTCAATTGATGAATTACATCAGTGATGTATCCGGGCCCCAGGTCTGCTGGTCCCTACTGGCTTGGAGTCATGGAGACTAGTTACTGTGCTTATAGTGAATCGTGTATAAATGTTTGAAGGATCAGGACTTCAAAGTGCCTGGGAACTGACAAAAGCTGATACACTGCTGTGACTAATATTCTCACTTGAACCTGTGTCTAATTAAAGGGACACCGCCAGATTAAAAACCATATCTTAAACACAAAAAATTCTTACCTGTTTTGAGAATGATAGGGTGTAGAAACACAACAGTTAATTAAAATTAACCTTAACAAGCTTTCCCCAGATCATCTATATAACACAGTTCCCAAACCCAATAGACTGAAGGTATTACTTTGGTCAGACAGCAGACTGCCTTTCAATTTATGTTTTAACTAAAATAAAGAATAAATAAATAGATGCAGAAAATAAATTAAGATGGTTCTGAGCACAATAAAGTTAAATGTATGAATTTAATATGAAATTATGAGAATTCATCAGGAATAATAAAGCCTAAAGAATCTATTATAAAGTAATCAAAATCAAAGTGGCAGTCTTAACTAATTGAATGCAATGAAGATTTTTTTAAAAAAGAAAATTAGTATTGAAATTATGGCTCTTTCAATACAGAGCCTAGTTAAATGGTTATGTGACAGTTTAAGCAACATTAGTTTAGAAGTTAGAACTGCAAAATAGTTAGAAATGCTCATTTGAATGGCATAAATGTCAGCTATTCAAAATCCTTTCACCATGTAATGATAAACACAGACAATCTCACTTCTTACACACACATGAATATGCAGGTAGACACCCTAACACACTCTCAACCTCAGGCATGTATGCTTAATGATTTAAGGTCTGAATAAAAGTCCATCAATATCAGTAGAAAGACTCCTTTTGACTTCAGTGGGAATTGGATCAGGCCCTTAAAGTTGCTATCTGATTTTGTAATTCACAGTTGGGTGAAACTATAGATAATATTCCCTGGGTGAGATTTTCACCCATTGTTGGTCTAACTTTACTCCCATTGAAATCAATGATAAAGCTCTCGTGTGCAATCTGCAACTCATCTTTTAGCTTATGGTTGTTTCTGTCATTTGGTTAAACTAGCATAAATATACAGAAAACTCTTTAGTATTATAATTCTTAGTCCAGTGCGCCAAACAATTGTTTCAACATATGAGAAGCTGACAATTTAATGTAGTGTTGCAGGTCTTGAATAATTTAAACAACCTTTGCTATTTTCTGCATATATTTTTCTGTCAATTATTCCTTCACTCTGTAGATAGAACAGTTAGATAACAGAGAATTGGGCTCAAAATGTAGAGAATTTTGAAGGTCTCAGTATACTCGATGATAACTTACTGATTTAAAATTGTATTCTGATACCTAGGGCATAACTAGTTAGTGCACTACAAATTCACATAATATAGTCCCTGTGTAACCTGGAACACAATGGCACTAGATTAAATGGCAAGAACTTGAAACCCTAAAATGTGCAGTAATGTGAATGCAGTGATGTAACCATGTAGATCCCAGGATTCTAGGAAGACAACATAGGTGAGGTAATAGCTTTTGTCAGGCCAACTTATCTTGGTAAGAGACAAGCGTTTGAGCTCACACAGAGTTCTTCTTCAGGTCTGTATAAGCTTGTCTCTCTCACCAACAGAAGTTGGTCCAATAAAAGATATTACCTCATCCACCTTGTCTTTGTAATGCTAACTTATTCTATTCTATGAAATTCCTTTCATTTCCATGTCAGTGGGACTCAGTGACTGCACATAGGGTGTAAAGTTACTTACTTCTGGGGGAATTTCTCTCCAAAAAATTAAAAATTCTGCACACAATATTTTAAAACTCTGTAAAATTCTGCATATATTATTTGTCAAAATAACACAATATAATCATCCTGTGTTCAATTGTTGTGGTAATTTATTTAAACTACAATACAGTGGATAGAGAATGGGAGTGAGAAGCATTGGAAGAAATCCCCAAACCTCCTTTATCTAATAGTAATGTAGCTAGGTTTGACCTTCTATTTCTAGTTATTAGTCAACAAATATATGCAGCCATATGCTCAGTGTTACATCACAGGTAACTGAAGAGCAAATGAGGGCTGGGGAATTAAACTTACAATTTATATTGGCTACTGACCGTCTCCAGAAAGGTCAGCAGCAAACAGTTCATGAAGCATATTTTGATAGGAAATGTTTTCAGTCCAAAAATTTAGACCAGTTCTAATCACTAAAGCACCATAAGCATTTATAAGCCATACTGTCCTTTAAAATAAGACTCCTTTACATCACTCTGGCAATGGAAAGGAGCCTTAAAACTTTTATACCTGTTTTATACTCCTGGGGGATTCACAAAGACAATGGGAACAATTCACTAAGCAGGCAGGCTGCCACATTCTGCTCTGCCTGAGGGGACAGAGCCTGCCACATGCCTACCTCCTATGAAACAACCCAAATCCCTGCTCCTCCATGCCGAGTGTGCCACAATAGCATGTGAGAGGGACAGAGGGTCTTTCTCTCTCACACACAACACTGCCCAGCCCTCCCCTGCCCCCTGCAAGTGATTTACATCTCTACTAGCTTCTCCAGGAGCCCAAACTGACCTCCCTGCTCTGCTGGGGAAGGGCGTGTGACCACTCCTGAGGCTTCCCTTTTCTTCCCCTTCAGAAGACATTTTTCTGTGGGGAAACAAATAAATCTGCAGGAGACGTAAATTCTGCCCAAGTGTAATGACGCACAGTTCTCCCAGGAGTAAAATTTAAGCATGTGCAAGAGTGTCTGCAGATTCAGGCCCTAGATCTTTCAGACTTTTGTGCTCCCACCAGACTGAGGCTGCTCTACACACAGCTAATTGTCAGCCAAGCCCCCTCTTCCATGGCCACGGCATCAGCTGCTGGGGAAAAGGCTGGCATCTGAGTTGCTATGATAGCTCTGTGCCATCTGAGATTCCTCTTATAATGTGGCGTTTGAAGTCTGGCTAGTGAAGGGGACAATATCGCCCTACTTCCTTCTGGTCCTTTGATGTTCTCCTTCTTTCTTTAGAATATGGCTTTCTTACATACCTAATCCTGTCCAGTACCTGCAGAGCACACTTGCTAATCATGCTGTTCGTACAAGCTCACAGTGTAATCATACATGGCATCAAGGATCCAAGAACATAAGAACGGCCGTACTGGGTCAGACCAAAGATCCATTTAGCCTAGTATCCTGTCTACTGACAGTGGCCAATGCCAGGTGCCCCAGAGGGAGTGAACCTAACAGGAAATGATCAAGTGATCTCTCTCCTGCCATCCATCTCCACCCTCTGACAAACAGAGGCTACGGACACCATTCCTTACCCATCCTGGCTAATAACCATAAATGGGCTTAACCTTCATGAATTTATCCGGTCCTCTCCATTTACTGATTTTTAGATTAGCCCAATGAATATTTCAAAGACCAACTTATTAAGGTCTGCGTACTGTGGACTGACATAATGAGGCATCATATAAGTACGTAAGTGCCGTATATTATCACAGGATTTCAGTCCATCTATGGTGTTTCAAAGACACCTTAAGTTGTATCAAAGCATTCAAAGGTTCTGTGCTCCTAGAAACCTTATGAAGCCTCACAGCAGAGCAGAAGGTGAAAAAGGGAAGGTGTAGTGATGATGCATAGTCACTAAATTATAGTTCCTTTCTCCTCATTTAATTTTTGTTGGCCTTATTCTTCTGAAAGTATTAAAATATTACATATATATACACACACAGAGTATTTTTCAAACAAACAAACAAACAAACAAACAAACAAACAAACAAACAAACAAGTAGAGAAATGACCTTATTCCCTCTAAAAGAGGGGCTAGGGTGGATGTGTGTGGTAAGAGACAATAACACATTTTTGAATGGCCTAGAATCAAATGCCAAAAATCACAACTTGCTCCCTCCAAAATAGTGAGATTTGGCTTAAAAATCATGAGCTTTGATTTTTTTCTTTCTTTTTTTAAATATACATTTTGGATCTTTTTATTTGACTTCTGTTTTTTGGGCCTTCAGAGTGCACTCGAGTTACATTTTCAAATCTTTATTTACAACCATAAAGGCAAAAAGGAACTATTAAAAAAAAAAAAGAGAGAATCAAGATGATCACCCAATCACATGACTCCAGGAGCTGGGGTTTTAAAAAAAAACACAAAACATTTCAAGTATTGGCAACACTGTGTGCTGCCGTGTTTCAGAGCTTGCAGCAATAGTGGTGGCTCTTCAGCTACCACAGGAGAAGTTCAGACTTCACTGTGACAGACTGCTTCACTCTGTAGTGTGCTACCAGCAGATAGAGTCAAAGAATTTAAGGCCACTAGATCATTTAGTCTGACCTCCCCTGGGTATCACAGATCACCAGCACCATGCACATCCACACACTACTAAACCCCATAGCCAAAATTAGATCCAAATATTACAACCCACAGGAGACTAGACTGTGATGTATCATAGACAGCGAATAAGAGGGACCAAGGTACATCAGTCTCCAAGACCCCTGAAATGGGAGGGAATTGACTGAGAGAGATTCCCAGACAGTCCTGGCAAGAGGAATAGAGCAGTTTTCATCCTCCAAACCTATTGTTTCAGGCTGTCTGCAGACTCAGACATCACTGCACTGGTTAAAGTTGGCTCATGTTATCAAGGTTACCTTCACAATCCCAGGGGCTAGAGACATAATTAAAAAGAGAAAGAGAAGGAGAGCTTGAAGTACAGTAATGCATGAAGGGGTGAATTGTGTTGCAAATCTCATGGCTTTGTTTATGACGGATAACGAAGCCTGTCACAAGATGTCAGAGAGCTAATCGTGGACGTAATATTATGCTGCTCACTGCTGTATTCTCTAGTCATTCTCTGCGCTCCTTGCAAGACCCAAACATTGTAGATTGAGTTCAGGATGGAGCTAAGAGATTTAACTTGAATTTCCTTCCTTTTATTAGAAAATTAGTGTCACATTCACATAGGCTTCAAATAATTTTTCCTCCTGTCTTTTAGAATTGCTGCATATGAATTCCAGAATTCCTTTTTTCAAGCCCAAGATTTTCTCCTTCTTGTTGGCATGATTTTCCTAACTAGCTTCTTTTAAAGAAAGTGGATTTCTTTGAGTCTTATTTTCTTTGGAAGGTGCATTTGGCTTCTTTATCGTTTTTAGTTTAATTTGGGTGAGAGGTGAACTTCTGCTTCCACATTTTCGCAGAGTTGGGGTTTGGGACTACTTAATTATTCAATAATCTAAATGAGATAGCAAAGGGTTTTTGTATTGATTTGCATATAAAAGTTATGAAACCCAGTATATGGGAAGACAGACAAATTAGTAGGGCATAAGACGTATGAGTGAATTACTGTTTTATTAAAGCTTTAAGATAACATGCCAGAGCGTCTGAAAATAAAGGTCAAAAGGAAACAAAAAAAAGGAGAATGTAAATGAATGCACATAAACGGACTAGAGAATGTGGCTTTACTAATAACTCTTGTGCATAAAAATTTATTTTTCAACACCGCAATCATTTCTTTTACCCTATTGGGTGTTTTAAATGTGCTCTTGTGTATATAATATTAATTTAGTCATAAAATAAAAGGCAGTAATTCAGACAGACCATGGGAGCTATTAAATTGAAAGTACCATGTGAAGTATTTGTGGTTATGGTTCCTTGCAGTTCTGGGTAAGATGCAAACAAAACACTTGTGACAAGATGAAAACATTTGCCTTTTAAAATACCTATATAAGTTTAGCTTTTTCACCTGCAGCCCTGCATCTCTGTCTCAAGGTCTGATTGTGCCTCTGATTTTTTTAATTTCCTCTTTAAAAATGTATTAATGAAATGAGGATTTATAAAATATACAGGCTTTTAAAGGGGCTTCATATGCTCTCTGTTTACATTTGAACTAGCTAGCGTTGCGGGGAAGCTTCTTTTTTTCCCCGATCAAGTTCACTGCCTTAGAAAGTGAAAAGATGTGTTTGGTTGTCATGCCCATTCATGAACACTGCACTGAACACTAACCAACAGCAAATGTGCCTCGCTTTGAAGCTAGTCAGCTGTGTAAAATATTCCCCCATAGCCTCCCTGCAAAGCTTGAAGCAAGCCTTCCAGCCACCACTCTGGCAAGTTCATAAATAATAATTAATCAGCATTATTAGCCCTTAGTATACTTTCCATGGAGCTGTACCCTTGTGGTAAGATTGTGAGCATACAATTGCTTTTTACAAGATGTCTCTAGATGGACAGCTGGGCATTGCAAACACTCCCCATCCCACAGACATTGAGACCATATTCAGTCAACCTGCCTGGCTGAGAACATTTGGATCAATGCAACGGATTAGTTTTTCTGGCCTGGTCCATCCCTTAATGATGCAAAGGGCACAGAATCTGGCCCTCAATCTGCTGCTGGTAACAGTCATGGCATGGGGGAGTCCGTGGAGTGGGGTGAGGGGAAGAGGATGGTGCAGCAGGCTCTTACGCCGCTCTCTCCACAGCAATACATCCTGTGCGTAGACTGGGCAAAATATACATGACTAGGTCAGTGCTTATATAGAGCAATGCATGTATAGAACAGTATGCCTGTTTATGGTGTATGAGATGTAGCAACTATTACTTCTCTAGCTCTTTAGTGTCTTGGATGCTGCTTTTAAAATAACCATCTGGTATGGACTGAGGACAGCCTTTAATTATTACCTTCTCAGCCACTTCCTATCACCAGCTGAGGCTCTTTAAAAGCACCTGGTGAGCTCAGGAGACTTAGCAAAGATCTTGTATGCCAGATCCGCAGTTAACACACAGCTGTGGCAATAACCCGGTAGCAACAGCTTGCCGGTTATTAACTCTGTCACTGCATTCAGTAGTGGGTATATTCAAACATCACAATGACCTTTAGGGGTTATCCATGCTCTAATGTGCGTCAGTAGAGTCCTTCAAGGTGCCCTCACAAAAGTGATATCCATGGGATCCTTATGCAGTGTATTATGGGCTACTTTCCATTCAATGACTGCAAATTATGGATTTGGAGCAGGAGGATGAATTTACAAGTCAACTGCTTCTTGAGGCTGCACTGAAAGCAACAGAACCCTCTGTATCCAGAGGGTTCCTTCACTTTCAACATAGAAAACTACATTCCAGAAGTCAAAGTTAAGTTTCCTTGTCCAAATTCTGCTCTTTTTTAAACCCTGACAACTTTGATGGCTGTGAAGGCTGATTTGCACTTTCATGCAAATACAGTTTGCTTTTACCTTTTGTCCTCTTTAGTCTTGGGAAGAATTGCCAGGAGGAGTTCTCCAGGACTTCTGACAGCCAATTTGTACTTTTGCTGGGGCTTCCATGTGGTGAAACTTCTGAAGGGGGAAGATTCATTCCCTAGACCTTGAAGATTTTAATTTTAAAGTCACTCCAGCCTTGCTGATATCTGAATGGTATTTCACCATTGTCAAGGGCCCAGAGCCCATTGATTTCAATGGAAGTTAGAAGTCTAAATACCTTTGAGGATCTAGGCCACTCCACCCTTGTGGGTGTGTGGCAGACATTAGGCACCAGCCTCTAGGTCAGTGGTTCCCAAACTGGGGTCTGCGAAATGTTATAGGAGGTTCTTGGGGGGAAAAAATTCCCTAATGGTGGCCAGAGCTGTCCTTAGGGACCCTGGGCAGCTTGGGGCCCCTTCCAAGAGCTAAGCAGATCAAAGCAAGCATATCTATCACAGTGAGGAGATTTAAGCTTCAAGACTCCTTATAAGAAATGGAAGGGGAGGTGGATATTTTTTGCTGTTTTTAAAATTAAATAGGCAGCTAGTATTGGTTATGAAATTATTATGAAGAACAAGTTTAAGCTTTGTTGTAACATGCGTTGTGCATTGTTTGCCTGGACTACTTAAGACCTGAATGCTTGTGTAGGAGGAATTCTTTGAGTTGGCTTCTTAAATACCTTCATACTGTTTCACATCTGATAGTCCTTGATGAAACATAGGTGCCTTGATACCAGCTACGAAAGTGAGATTTGGGAAGAGTGTTGCCATTTTCATAATTTAATAAAAATACTGTAATTATAAATAATAAATAGTGTATAATAAGCATGTCATAATTTTTTTTTATATTTCTGTGGTCACCGCATTTATCATTTATACTCAGGTAAAGGAGAAAATCTCTGGAAATATTTATTTTTAGGAGGAGGTTCGCAAGACTTGATATTTTAATGAAAGGAGTTCACAGGTTGTTAAAGTTTGGGACCCATTGCTCTAGGGTTAGTCTGAAGTATCACAGGAGTACAAGTTTGCAGCTAAAAGGAGCTGAACAGACTGGAGCATTCTGCTCAACAGATGATATTAAACAATAGATTGGGCTTTACTGATGCTAGGAGCTCCAGGAAGGCAGAACGGCCCCAGCATAGCCTTAGGGATTTGGCTCAAAGCAGTGACTAGTTAGGGAATACTCTTTAGGCTGAAGTTTGGGAATCCGTATAATGGAAATCTAAGTCTTTTCATGGATAAATTTTCAATCAGAAAAAAGAGCTAATATGCTGAATGATCGTTTGCTCAGCTCTTCTGATGGAGTCAATAATAAGCATAAATTGAATCAAACCAGGGATAATGAAATGAGGGCATGAGCTTGGCTTCTTTAGCCTAAAAATGAAGCTGTACGTAGAAAGGGTGGAAGTATCAGATTACTACTATCATGACACCTTTCGTTTGTCTGAGCAATTCAACCCAATGCTCAGGCTGGCTGGATTTTTTTTTCCCATAGAAGTCTAGACTTTTTGACAAAAAACAGATTTTGTTTTTTTTAAAATTCCCACTTTTGTCATTTTCTTTATTTCCCTTTTCAAAATGAAAATAAAAAAAAAATCTGAGCTGTGGCTGAGAAAATGTGATCAGGCTTTTGGTGGCTGATGGCTTCTGTGCTAGGGGCTGACTCCATTGGGACCTGAAGAAGGTAGACAATAGCAGCCCAGTTATACAACTGGCAAAGGCAAAAGTCCCCAGACTATCTAGAAATACATGTTAGTTATCTGATCATTTATTTTTGTTCTCAGTGTGTGAAAAGACGAACCCAGGCTGACAAACACCATTTTAACCACGCGCTCTCCAGCAAAACCGAAACAAAAAGTACTTCAGTGATTCTGATGTGGTCAAATGAAAGGCTGGCTAAAAAGATTGTGCTGTGAAAGCCAAGCAGCTTGGGCATTCCACAATGGACTGAACTCCATGGCTTGGGACCATTGGCCTACGGATGTGCTGCTTTCATTGTTCTAGCGATTAGCCTTAGGAGAAGCTTAGCTGATCTCAACTGTTGCACCGGCTCATGCAGACAGAGGGGTTCTCTTTTGTAGCCAGCTCCTGAATCTTATAAGGATTAGTGAAGCATCTTGAATAGCCCCTGGAAGCAGTTGGGAATGGAGCATGGATGCAATGTGTTCATGATAACCAAGCCATTTCTCTGTAGAGGCGGGCTGCTGCTTTCTATACATGCCTCAGCTGGAGGTGACCAAGGAGTGAATTGACGTCTGCAATCCTTACTCTCTCACTAACATAGCTATGGCCACTCAGGCAGGTGGAGTGAGTACGCTGACAGGAGAGCTCCCTCCCATTGGCATAAAGCGTCTGCATTAGCAGCGCTACAGTGGTGCAGCTACATTGGTATAGGTGCACCGCTCTAGCGATTCTAGCATAAACCACAAGCTTTTTGTAAGGGAGAACCTCCTGTTATCTGTTGATGCAGTGCTGGCTGCCCCAGCTCCCAGAAAAGAAGAGATTAAGGAGGAGGAGTGTGTGTGGACAGGAAAACCAGTCCTACTGTCCTGATAAGGCAGAAGTCCCTGAGATTCATCCGACAGATGACGAGAGACGGGAAGTAGGTCAGGGCAGGCAGCAACAACTAGGGATCTAGCTGCTGAATCAGATGAACCTGGAAAATTTTGCGGAGGATGAGTCTGACCTTTTAATTTTCAATATGTGGAGCAGTAGAGACCAGTGATTGTCCTGAATACTGGGGAAAGGGGACATTGGGTGAATTGGAGGTATAAAAGTGAGATCATAGGACGAGAGTAGGGGGTTATAGGGTCCCACCTGGCCAAACTGCTAGGCAAGATTGCAAAGCAGTAGGGAGCTTCGTTTAATTACAGACTTGCCGGGTCAATTAGTAAAGCAAAAGCACTGGTCCGTCCAGCGTAATTGGCAGAGCTAGTGAAGAGGGCATCCAACACATCCACCCTAGAGTCTTCCCCCTGGGGCCAGGGAGGCCAAAGCAGGAAACTTAAAGGGAGTGGGGTAGCTCATGGATTTCTGGCTTCCACAGAGAAGGGTTGGTGCCATTCAAAGCATACGTGCCACCAGCGGTTTTGCCTCCCCAAGCAGCGGGGAGAAAAAAAAACAACCCATGATTGTTTGCACTTCGGCAGCAATTCAGCGGCCGGTCCTTCCCTTTGAGAGGGACCGAGGGACCCTCCCCCGAATTGCCACCGAAGACTTGGACATGCTGCCCCTTTCCATTGGCTGCCCCAAGCACCTGCTTGCTGCGCTGGTGCCTGGAGCTGGCCCTGCTTGCCACCTGCCAAGCCACTGGTGTGAGTACAGCCACGTGCTGTCCTTCACCACAAGACTGCGGGGGAGGGATTGCTCAGTTGTTTGAGTATTGGCCTGCTAAACCCAGGATTATGATTCAATCCTTGAGTGGGCCAAAAATCTGTCAGGGACAGTACTTGGTCCTGCTGTGAAGGCAGGGGACTGGACTCAGTGACCTTTCAAGGTCCTTTCCAGCTCTCTGAGATAGGTCTATCTCCATATAATAAAAAGATAATGTTAGGGAACATTTCTGGCAACAAGGATCCTGGCAAGACTCAACTGAAACTGGTAAATACATGCAGATAATTGCCAATTTTTTCTTCCATCCCCAAAGTGATTTTTTTTCTCTATTTCCAACATTAGTAATCAACACATAGAGAGGGAAAGTTAAAATATGCCTGAGGAGAGACAGGTGAACTCCTTAGCTGTCCATTCTATGTGACTGTCATTAGGACCATATTATTTATTTACTCTCAGTAGCATCCACTATGTGCCAGGTGCTTTCCATACGCCAAGAGGCTCACAGTCTGAGGGTGGGCATGTAGGCAGAGAAAATGGGAACTGTCACAGTTTCAGGGTTAACTGCATCTTTGACACCCTTCCTGGTCTTCCTCGAGGGCATCCACTTAAGGTTTTAGGTTTCTCAGCTGTCCCCTTTCTTGGGATGGAGACCTGTATCTCTCTCTCTTCAGACTGGGTGACAAAAAATATGTCCAGGGGACTGCAGCTTTCCCTATTTTAATATGGGAAGGGGCAGCCACTCTGACCAGTGCTGTTGCTTTATTCAGGTGCCTCACAAAATGATGGGCTGTTGAGATGTAGGCTAGTAATCTGACAGCAAAAAAAGCAGATCTATATCTCTGGATTGAAATGACAGTGCCAAATACTGTTGATCGGTGCTAATTCAAATGCAATCCTGTGATGCTCTGCCACTTTCCATTCTTCACAGTGGTACGTGCCGCGAGTACAGTAGTGCCCACCTGATGCTTAGCAAGGGGGTGATGAATTTTCAGTGTGGGTTTGGGAAGAACTTGGCTGTAAGATGTTTCCAATAGCCAGTTGGACCCAATGTTGATGCAATGCTCTGCCCATGTGGAATAAGGAGGCGTGTCAGTTTGTGCAAAGAAGTGACAATTGCACAGGTTAAAGGTTTTTGTCTGTGTAATTTTGCCAGCTCTGTTGCTCTGTGGCCCTCTCTGAATGGTGTTCAGATCCTGTGATGGGGACCATAACATCCAGTCTTGGATAGTTTAGATAGAGTTTGGGGGCATGGGAACCCCTATGGTGTGGGAGTGGGGGGGGGTTATATACGTAGCAGCTTGCAGATGTTAGGTAACCACATCACACACTTTCCATCTCAAATATGCATAATCCATCACTTTTAAAGACATTTCCTCATATTGCTTAATATTAAATGTTCATTGTGTCAGTCGGCAGGAGGTTTCATAGGTCCTTTAGGCAACTCAAACAGTGATTAATCAAAAAAAGCTCCACCTTCTTTGTGCTGTTAATGTTGCTTTTAGGTTGGAGGCAGAATAATTGATGGCTTTTCCTGATCCTGTTAGCTAGGATGTCTGATTAATTTTGGCTCTGGGATTAAGTCAGCAAAAGAAATTTGACTTCCACAAATGAGTGATATATATTTGCTCCAGTTCACTGTAGGGACAGAACAGTATCTTTTCTGCCAACATTTTTATTGTACCCTCAAATATAGCCAGAAGGTGGCATTACGGGCTAGTTTTATTACTATTTTGGACTGGTGATTGAAATGATTTTCAAGCAGAGTTACATAGCTGCTTCCTGCTCCTGACATGGAGAGAAAAGCAACAGCACATCAGATTTGAGAGCATGCACCCTGCTCCTGGGCAGAGATCGGCATGAACAAGTGAGATCAGAAATGTGCCATTCTGCTCTAGGAGAATTCAGAAAATAGAATATCTGTGGGTCTATTATAGAACGGTTTGTTTTTCTCTTGTTTCACAACCCACTTAGATATATCGGTGCTATTTTGTACTGCTTCTTGCTTCCATCAGTTTAAGTCTGGTCTGGTCAGAACGTCACACAGCTAAGGAGAGGGGATAATATAGTTATTCCCAGCTGTCTTGTTTGTCTTTTTCTTTGAGAGTAAAGCCTCCAATTTTCTCTTTTCCCTATTCAAATTTCTTTCAACAAGCCCAGCTAATAGTCTCTTTGGGTATGTCTACGTTTCAATTAAGAATCTGCGGCTGGCCTGTGCCAGCTGACTCGGGTTTGTGGGGCACAAGCTAAGGACCTGTTTAACTGCAGTGTAGACATTCAGACTTGGGCTGCAGCCTGATCTCTGTGACCTTCCTACCTGCAGCCTGAGCCCGACCGTCTACACTACAATTAAGCAGCCCTTTCGCATGAGCCCTATGAGCCTAAGTCAGCTGGCATGGGCCAGCTGAAGGTTTTTAATTGCAGTGTAGACATACCCTTTGTGGTTCAGGGACTTCTTGGTTGAAGAAACAGTCTTGACCAAAAGAGGTCATAGAACAATTCAAGCTCTTCCCAGGGGGCTAAGAATGCAGTTTCTGCAGCTATAATCTCACCTATCGACCCAGCAACTGAATTTAAATCCTTCACATGTTAGTGTCATTAGAATGTAAGGCTGGACAACTCCTGGGCTGTTGATCATAGGTGCAAACATGACACAGTCATGCAAATGCACCTAACCCTTTCCCCCCCCGCTGTGACTATCTTCTCCATTCCTTCATTCAGGCAGCAATGTGAAATGTACAAGACTCCTAGTGTGTGGTAAAACTTCATTTCACTCCTTTTATACAAGAACAGAACAGGCAGGCACAGCAGGGAAAACTCTTACATCCAAATCGGCTGTTGCATCATATTCATCCTTGCACCTGGAAGCGCAGAAACAAATCTCGACGTTGGCTTGGAATTGTAGTATCTGTAAGTAAACAAGCATTTTTCTTAACAAAATAAATAGATGCAGCAGTAAAAAACTGATAAGCTCTGAGGGCCCTATTATTCTCAGCTGGGGTAAATCAACATAGTTCTATTGGCTTCAATGGAGCTACTCCATTTGACTCCAACTGAGGATCTGACCCTGAAGTGATCAGCAGGATATTATCAACAGATTACTGTAACTTTAAGGCACAGCAGGGTATATCCTTGATCTATTAACTTTGATAGTGTACCTTTCAGATTTTCAAAACTTGGCAAGTAATTTGCACTTGCCAAAAACAAACAAACAAACAAACAAACCAACAACAAGGGATATGAACTTGCATTTGCACAGTGTACTGTGATGGTATTTGCATACTGAATAACCCTTATACAATGAATTACTCATCTGCACAGAGCATTGTGGGAGAGCTTGGTGGACACAGAATTTTGGGCTACCAGTCTGAAAATTTGAGCCAATTTTTCAAAAGAGACTAGTGATTTTTCATGCTTCAATTTTGGGTGCTTAGCTTGAGATCTCTTAGAAGGACCTGTTTTTCAGAAAGTACTGAGAACACCCTATGAAAGCTCAGAGTCTTTAAGGTTCTTAAACTGGGCACCCAGAAACAGAGGTATCCAAAATCTCTTGTCACTTTTCAAAATCTTGGCTTTGATCCTTACAAGATAAGTATATCTGGGACATATCTGCTCCTTGAATAACTGCAAATCAGACCTGCTTAATTTTCTGACAAATACTAGATTTTACTACTGTTGCATGGCAGAGGCAGCACTGCTATGGAAGAAGGAACTAGATTTCATCCTGCCTCATGCATCAGCAACATAATTGTCAGCTACGTTCTGACTGCAGGATCTTCATTACTGGTGATAAATGGCAGATGGATTTTTCATGCCCTTGGTTAAGTATGCAGCACTGATGATAGGAAAGATCGTCTCTTGACTTGCTCACTGGGCAGTTTTGATGTGACAATTCTTTGATGGGCAGTGCTGTAATGGCACCTTGATGATGCACCAATGCTTTGGGGGCCTGCAGTGTGATCCAATGGTTTGAACGCAGGATTGGGAAACAGGAGACGTGGGTCCTAGTCCCAGCTGTGCCACTGGGCTGCTGGGCAACTTTATACAAAATCACATCAACTCCCTCTTCTTCTGTTTTTCCCCCTTGGTAAGATGGGGATAACAGTAGTGACCTGCTTTGTAAAGTGGTTTAAGAGCTGATCAGGTCTTTTGTTCCCATATCTAGTGCACCTTGAGTTGAGGAACATTCAGAATGGCATGACATTAGTATAAACAAAACTCCACTCTCAAGATGATCAAAGAAATAGTGATGGCTTTGAAGGACAGGAATTTCTCTTCTAAAAGAAATGCAAAGCCAGATCCAGCCCACTTTATATGTATGAAGAATATCTTTGACTTCAGTGAGATTCCTTACATAAGAAAGGCAAGCAGGATCTGACCTGTAACTTGGCAGATTGTTAGTCTACCAATTTCTTAAAGATTAACATAAGTGTGAGATTCCTTCTGGTCTTTTGTCAGGACCCATCACCATGCATGATACCATATGTCAATGCACTTTCAGGTGTGAATCTCAAGTGTGAGTCCATGCAATGCAGTGACTGAAGTTTTTTTTTATTTTATATTTTTAATAGTCAGAACCTGAACCAAAGGCTACTGAAGTGAATAGCGAGACTCTCATTGCTTTCAGTGAGCTCTGGATCAGAACCTCTGTCTCCAAAGCTGGAGATGAATCTGATTGACTACCTTAGAGCTGCTGCTGGTCTAGAGTTCCCTACCTGAGAAAAAGGCGAGTTAGAGAATAATACCCTGAACAGTGATCCTAGCAGGGCTACCGCAGCATTTGAAAGGTCAGGACAATCCCCCGGGGTAGAGCTATATACAAACTTGTCTGAACTTTTCTTTTTTCCATCCTTCGACTCCTTAATATTGTGTCAACCTTCTTTCATTCACCTTGCTGTCCTTCCCACTGGCCATTGCGTACTCATGAGTTATCACTTTCCTCAAGTGACATATAGCCTGACCCACTTTCCATATCCAGGTGCATTTTCCTTCCATATATATATGTGTGTCCCTTCACCCTCCCTTCCCTTTTTCAAAAGACAATTATTCTTGATGCCTTCCCATAGGGTGACTAGATGTCCCAATTTTATAGGGACAGTCCCAATTTTTGGGTCTTTTTCTTATATGGGCTCCTATTACCCCTCACCATCTGTCCTGATTTTTCACATTTGCTGTCTGGTCACCCTAGCACCCCCATCAACTCTATCCTCCTTCCTGCCATGTTCCCAGTAAACAGCTTCCCACTTCTTCCCAAGATCCTTACTTGGGGCCTGATTCTGCTCTTGCTTACATTGATGCAAATCTGAACTCTCGTGAAGTCCATGCATTACACTGTAAAGCCAGTGCACGAAAGTGAAGAATCTGGCTGGATCCATTCTTTGAGAATTTCATTCTTTCCAATACAGGCTGCTCATGTGTTCCACTGCTGTCTCTTCCTGCCTCTTTCCTGTATTTTAAGGAATGCATTGTATGGCATGTGGTATTTCCTGCCCTTCTACTGGGGCTACAACCTTCCTTATATGTAGCAGAGCAGGGTACCTTATATACTTTTATGGCACATTTATTATTTTTTTCTTTATGGACAAAAAGTAGTTAACTCAGAAATCTGTTTGAAAACACACATAAAGAGTCTTAGATTGATCAGCAAATGGAAGGAAAATGCCAATTTAAGGCTGGAACCCCATCCAAAAACTGTCTGTGTTATGCCTTTAGGTACAGCATATTGTTTTCTAAACAATGAGCAATCTCTCACTCCATTCTCTCGTATGCCAAAAGGCCAAAGGGATGAACTCTAGATAGAGTGACAGGCTGAAATCAGAAGCTCTTTACTGTAGCCAGTTGAAGTGAGATTTGTATGGTTAATTGAATGTTCTTTGTGTGTGTGGTTTAGTACCTACCTCCAGTGTGTGCAGCACATCATTCAGTGGTATACACGCTGACTGGGACAATTTACAGTGGTGATTTTTCTATTGACGGGTAAATTAATGTCCTCTATTATAGACATTTAATCAGTGCCAGCTCTCTCAGTCTCTAAATGGGCCACCGAGATACAAGATTGATTGGACTGAATACATCATATATAAAACAGGAATTCTTCCTAACAAAATAAATGATGTGGTTGTTTCCCAGAACCACAAAGAGAGCTCTGTGTTAAAGAGGGGTGTTGACAGGACTAGAGTGAGCACATCAGAGAGAGGACCAGGACACAGGGTTTTTTTTCTGAGACACCGAGGCAAACCCAAATGACCCAGAGACAAGGAGAGGAATCCCAGTAACTCCGGAGCTGTGCACACAAGGATGATGAGTTGTTTGGATAAGATCCTGATATTCCCTTCACTGCCTGACTGGCTTTGGTAGAAATGCTGACACTGTTCTCTCAGCGTACTTTGTGGCATAATTAACGGATTGTTCCATAGCTATGAAATTAGTCTTTGTATTTATAGAGGTGGCCAGAATTCCCAAATTATACAGAAGATGCCTATTAGTTGGTAAGTCTCTTTTTATTTTGAATGACATGAGAAAGAGAGGAATATTTTCCCCATTGCGTGAAAGCAAATTGGTGTTTTACTTTTTGCTAAAATACGATACAGAAGGATGTAACCTGATTTGTACTTAGGGCTGAATTATGACTTGATTGATGCATTTGCACAAGGGATGAAGAAGGATTAAAAACACTTCAACACCAGCTGCTCAGCCCTTGGGTCCAGTGTGTAGGATTGAGCGAGCTGCCTACACTGCCTATTTTACCCTGGAGTAGGTGGGCAGGAAATGGGCAGGGCCTTCATTCCAACCCACTGCCTGAGCAGAATAGCTGAGCCAGAGCAGGGTGGCAGTAGCAATGCACTGTGGGTACAGGCCAGGACCAAATTACTGTCCCCTTGGAGCAAGGAGGAAGCGGGGAGGAATTGTGACTCAGAGGTGTGTCTGAGTCAGTGACTCTGGGGGTTCCTTGTGCAATGGTGCAGTTTATATGCCCTCCTCTTGCTAAGAGGTATGCCTAAAGTCACAGTCTAGCACAGGAGTAGACAACCTATGGCACGTATGCTGAAGGTGGCACGCGAGCTGATTTTCAGTGGCACTCAGACTGCCCAGGTCCTGGCCACCGGTCCGGGGGGCTCTGCATTTTAATTTAATTTTAAATGAAGCTTCTTAAACATTTTAAAACCCTTTTTACTTTACATACAACAATAGTTTAGTTATATATTATAGAGTTGTAGAAAGAGCCCTTCTAAAAAGGTTAAAATGTATCACTGGCACACGAAACCTTAAATTAGAGTGAGTAAATGAAGACTCGGCACACCACTTCTGAAAGGTTGCCAACCCCTGGTCTAGCCCTTGGACTGTAAACTTTTAAGGTGGTCTCTTATTATATGCTTGTACGGCACCCAGCAGAATTGGACTCCGATCTGGTTGGGACCTCTGGCATTACTACAGTATAAATATAATAGTGCTAAGGGCCAACAATTTTAAGCTGGCTTTTGCTCCACCTGTAAGTCTGTATGCTCAAATCAGGTAAATGTGTGTCTAACTGCTCAGCCTCTGTGTGTGCAAATAGCACTCTTGGGAGTGCAAAATTAGAGGCCATATTAGCACTATAATAATCATAATAAGGCATATATCTATGTATCTCAACTCTCCAGGTTTAGTGGCCAGTATTGAACAGAATAGCTGCAAATGTGTGAAACTGCAAACAAGACTCATTTTAATAAATGGAGTAGTTAATGAACATAAAGAGAGCAGGGTCTGAGGCACTGACATGTGAGAGTAGCAGAGAAACCAGTGAACTGGTTCAGAAAATGCAAGAACACCCAAAACTAAGCCTGCCTTTATTTAAGGATGGAAACAACTTTTTACCATTGTTTCATTATTTGTGAGACCACAAGCAACCATGCCCCCACTCTACTGTCAGAAGGGTTATTTGTGTTTGGTGGCTGACAACTCTATAGATGAGAGTGGTTTGGATAAGCTTCTGTGCTCCTTGGTGTCTATCTGACCCTCCACATCTCTTGTATCCAGCTATTGCCTACTAGTACCTTCAAGCACAATGATTGACCATGCTTTGAAGTAGCACCGCTACTAGAAAACAGTATTTACTGGACTAATATTGGGGTAATTTTTTCCAAAAAGCGCCTAGGTGACTGAGGAGCTTCTGCCCCATTTTCAGAAGTGGTTTAAGCAGTTAGGAGCCAAAGTCTGAGCCGTAGGCTCAAGACCTTAAATGTATTTAGGCACCTAACTCCCTTTGAAGAGCTGGCCTTAGTCATTTTTGAAAATGACATAGCAATTTAGGAGCCTTAGATACATCTGAAAATGTTGTCTTTGGCCTGCCTGGAAACTGCAGGGTTGGGCTCAGTGAATCAGACTGAAGTCCACAAATGGAGGATCGCACTCCACTTCACAAAATTAGGGGAGCTCCACTGAAGCCGGCAGGTGGACCCTGGAAGCTACATCAGTTTATACCATCTGAGGACCTGGCCCATGTATTTAGTCATAAAGTTAAGGTGAAAGCAGAAGATTATGGTGACATTTTACCTGAGTGTAACAACTGCTTCTAAATAGCATCACACATGGTTTGAAAGGTCTCTCCCATTACTTGAAGCATCCTCCAGTCCTTTAACAGTGTAAGTTCAGGTTGCAGGATCAGCACTAGATAGATTTTTGTCCCGAGCTCTGAAATTCTCTGCTTTTGTGAGCTGGTTTATTTTCCAATAAGGCACACAAGGGTTTCATTTATGGCACAGTAAATCCATACCTAGTGCATCCAGTGGCACTCGGCCTTCAGCGTAGTGCTTAACAACACACGAGGTGTGACTCGCTATGTCATAATTCACACCCGGTCATAGCTTCTTGCTTAATTACAAAGCACTAAAACATGAAAATAACAAAAATAATGACTGTAATAAACTAGCAAAATAAAATATGTATCCCTGAAATTAAAACATCACTGTCCAGGCTGAAAGGCCCAAAGATTAACCTGTGTATTCATGAGACATTTGGGGACTAATTTTGCTTTCAGGTTCATACATACACAATTGACAGCCATGGAAACCTCACAGATTCCAGGGGTAGAATTTGGCTGTAAGGATACTTCTGTCCTATACGTACATTCCCTTTAAATTAATTTGATTTATTTCCCCACCGTGAAAACTGACGTGCAACATAATGATATTTGTAGGTTCAACATCATGGAGAGATATTTGCCTAGTTTGCAATAGGGGTAGGAAAGTGACAGAATGCGCAAAACTTGCTTGTTTCAGCGTTGCCTCATCTCCAGTGGGTCTGGAGATGAGGCAACCCCTTCCTTTTTTTACTACGTCTGGATAGTGCCTAGCACAGTGGGACCCTAATTGTGACTGGGACCTCTAGACACTTTAATGTGTTTATTATGGTGGTGTTTATTACAGTACCATAATAAACACATTAAAGTGTCACATAACATGTTTATACACCACTGTAATGCAAACAATACTAACAGGAATGGGGCATTAATGTGAGTGAGTGTGTATATATTATAGTGATCATTCATCTGGGTGGATAGTGCTGCAGTGGTTTGTTTTTTAAGTTCTTTCCTTTTGAGTGGCCCTTCTTAAATGTGCTGGTTTGTACGTTTCCCTGAACATCGGTGATCTTGCAGGACATGGATGCGAGTCCCCTGCCTGCGTGGAATGCTCCCATATGTTTACATGGAGAACATTGATTCCCGGCCATCTGCTGAAATTGGGGTTTGGTGAAGTCAAGATTAAAATTCACCTGGGCTTTCCAGCAATGAAACTTGAGCATCAAAGATGATCACTACCGTCTCCTCAAATCAGCATTTAGGCATCTAAAATGGGCATTTGGGCAACTGAATGCTGCTTTGCCCAAGTTTGAAAACTCAGCCTACTAACTTTAATTCTGGGCCAGAGGCAATGTTCTAGGAGATCAGGAGAAGACTGATTCCTGGGACAGTGAGAGCAAAACTGAGCCAAGCAGAGCTGCAGCTGTTTGGTTGGGGAGGGAAGGGGAAAAGGGCAGAGCATGTAGAGTTGGCTTACAATGCCGTGCATGGGCATGTTAACGTCACCATACTTGTGCATGGAAACCTTGATGTAAACAAGGAACATCACTTGCCTAAATTAAGATCCAAATTTGATTGGCTAAGGTTTTGAGTGTCCAAGATGCTGTTGGGAATGAAAGACTCTTGGTAGTCTAGCCAGGGGGGAATCTGAGTTTCAGTCAAACTTTCCTTGGCATTAGGAGGCAGGAGCTGTGCAGAAACATGTGTTGCCAGCAGGAAAGGAGGAGTGCTGCCCATTACACTCAGGTGCATCATGGATGACATTGACAAGCTCGGGAGGAGGCTGCAGTGCTAAGAGTAGGCAGATGGGGAGATCCTGCAGCGTCTTAAAAATGATGTCTAAAACTGATTTAAGAAAAATAAGATTGAAACCTCAGAGTTGTTTTAAGAAAGTTATTGGGGTCACAAGTTAAAATCAAAAGGTCCCAGAGCAGTTAAGAGTCTCAGAACTGGGCGTGCTTTATATGCTTTATCTGCCAGGTCAGCTCTAACCACTTTATAAATGTGGTTTAACGCTATTTGTCTTTAGTGGTTTTATTAATGCCACTTTCCATAGTTTTAGAAGCTTAAAAACCATTTTGTGACGTAGAGAGAGGATGACGTGGGTCTGTGTTCCTAAAAATAAAAATGCTTGACAAGAAGGGGTTAAAAATCCTCCTGATAGTCAGACAAGGCCCAGCTCACAAATCAGAGAAAGAACTTCTGCTTTGTTCTCAGTGTTCTTTGGCCATGAAATATCATTTAGGCATAGCAGCTACTCACTAACCTGTGAAACCAAGAATGAGAATTGTGCTTAATGGGCCTCTTAAGTAATGCATGTACTCTGAGTTTCACCCATTTCTGGCATTACTGCTCATTGTGGGCTGCCATGCAGATAACTGCAATTTACAAAAATGCACAATTGTTATTAGGATTGACTACCACTATTATTGGTGGTTGTGTGCCATTTACGAGAGCTGCTTTAAAATGTAATTAAGGGAACAACTTCCCATTTTTGGTCTCCTCTCATTCTTTAACGTTTACATTAAAATAAATTACAGTTACTGAGTGTTGTTCAGTAGTCTCAGCCTAGGCCTCGAATCATCAGAAATTCTCAAGCTGGCAAATTTTGATCTCTCTCTCTCTCTCTCTCTCTCTCTCTCTCTCTGTGTATATAACTGGTCCATGTCAGGTCTGGCCAAACTGTGTTTACAACAGGACTTAGAAAGAAAGAGTGAGAGAGTGTCTGTGAGGAAGGGGAGTATCAAAAGTATAAGTACACATTCCTGGTATTCCCCTGGCCCTGGGCTCAGCTAGGTCTTTCCAGGCCCTGGTATAAGTCAGATGAGCCTTCAGGCTGCTCTTGCCTGTGCCCATTCCCCACAATCCCTAACGGATGATCTTGCAGTTGAGGATTACTGGAGCACAGGAGCTCCCTGGCTACTCTCTTTTTAACCTGTGAATTCCCCCATTGTGCTACTACAGCAGACCAGTGCCACCTAGGGATGCAATCCATGCCTAGGTAATCCTGAGGGGGTAAGTTCCACTGGTTTTCTGGCTGATCTGTGCCTGACAGCACTGGTAAATCCTCTATTTACCCACACTAAAGCTAGAGCATGGGCAGCTGCATTGCAGACTTGGTTACTCCGCCTCTCTATCCTTTCTCAATCCCTTCTATTCTATTCTCTTTGATGTAGGTCATTGTACCCTCCAAGTGGTCAGCCTCCAAGCACGTACTCCACTCCTTCCATCAGGCCCATAAAATGTGACCTTCTCCTCAAAATAGTAGAGAGTTTGTCATCATGTCTCAGTGCCTCTTGTCTCATCTTAGATCTAGTGTCATTTGTGATGGTGATATTTATGGTGTGGACACTTTCACTTAGGAACTGGTCTGACACCAACAACTCATTTCACATAGGCCATTAGAGTGTAATGACTTTTCGTCACTATTGAGTGGTGTCTTAGACCGATAATACAGACATAAAAGCTGCTGTATTTATTACTCTACAGTCTATCTCGTGAGCCATTCAGTCCCAGCTTCATTCACAAATCTGCCCCGGCTTGTCTCCTGCAGTCCAGTCTCATTCAGTCCCTCCAGAAGCTGTGAGCGATGCAGAGCACATTCTGAGCTTTGGGAACACTCTCTGGCTTCCGTGGAGCCACATCTCCTCAAGTCAGATCACATGTGGAAGGCAGCCCACAAGTAGGGTGACCAGATAGCAAGTGTGAAAAATTGGGATGGAGGTGTGTGTGAGGGTAATAAGCACCTATATAAGACAAAGCCCTGACTATTAGGACTGTCCCTATAAAATTGGAACAGCTGGTCACCCTACATAAAGGTAGCAGCGCTTTAGCTGAGCGTGCTCACAGACGCTACTGAAGGACGTGCCCAGGCGTTGCTGCAACATTAAAGCTTCAGCTCATCCTTAAAGGTCATGTTAGAGGCTTATATTTGCCTCTGCACAGACAACAAGACATTTCATGTTCAGGATTACCAGGGTGTCAACCTACTCCGCGGAAACAGCTGTCAGTAAATATGTGACAACAGATGTTGGGAATGGGATGTTCAGTGTTCTGTGCACTAATCTCTAGCTCTGCCCTGCACAATTAGACATTTTTCTCAGGGTGAAGCTCGGACAAATATTCTCAGAACAATGTGCAGTAAACGACTCTGGGTCATTCCGGACTAAGGAGCCCTAGGCAGGCTGCCCACTTTTCCAGTCAACTGACCTTATTTAAAGAGCTCTGTCGAGACAATAATTTCTTGCTTGGCTTTTCCCCCCTGCTGCTATTGTGCATCATGGGATTGTCTGAAAACAGCAGGATAAAAATCTGAAGGGTTTACGTATTCCTAGGATGAAAAAGCAAAGAACAGCCCATCCGAGGTTGTGTTAGGATCATTTCTATTGCTATTCAAAGGGCTCGATCCAGCTCTCAGGCAAATAGGTGTAAGTTACAACGTAACTTGTAAATATCAGCTTCTCTGTGTGAGAGATACAGCTAGACGCAGCCCCTGAATATGAGACAGGATAAGTCAACAAATGCACAGGACTAGCCCCAAGTGGAAGCTACATCTGGTTTTTATGATGTTGTTTAATATCCAGGGTTATTTAGCTTGCGGCTTTGGAAGCAGTACTTTCTAGAGATGATCCAAGCCATGAAGTCAATGTTTATACTAGAACTGGAGGCATAATTTCCAGCCTGGGTAGACATAACTTTGTTAGGGCCCATTATAAAGACAAGGGATGTTTGCAAAATAAAGTGAGATCCATGTTTGGATTTTGAACCCTTGCACGGTCCAGGCTAATCTTTGTGGTTTGGAAGATTTCCTAGCAGCATGAATTGATTGTGTGGGCCAATAAAATCAACTCATCAGACTGCTACAGGGACCAGCTCTGGTTCTCTGTTTGGCTCTGTCCTTCTCCATTTTATTCCTCATATCTCTTCTATTCAGTTTTTCGTTTACCTCACTCTGTTTCCAGGAACATCTTCCCTAGTGTGGAAATCAGTGAGCATTAAGACGGGTTGCTTTAATAGTTGAAATTCACAACAGTGAATATTGAAAACATTCCATAAAAAAGCAATCATCTGTTCCGGAACACCTTACATAACTCGAATTTTGCATAAGTTGGAAACATATACCAGACCATTAAGCCAAAAAAACAAAACAAAAACAAAAAAGCCCCTCCTATTTCTAGCATAAGGAACTCTTTCTGTAAGCTTGGATTTGTGTATGTCGGGTTTACATAACTCGGGGAGCATCTGTAATATGTCAGGATTCAGAGTTTTCCCTCTAATACTACAGTAACTCCTCACTTAGTCATCCTGGTTAACGTTGTTTTGTTGGTATGTTGCTGATCAATTAGGGAACATGCTCTTTTAAAGTTGTGCAATGCTCCACTCTTATGTTGTTTGGCTGCTTGCTTTCTCTGGAGCTGGCAGCCTCTCTACACCCCCCAACCCCATCCCCACAGCGTCTTCCGCCCGCCAGCAGACCCCACGGATCAGCATCTTTCCCCTCCTTCCCCCGGCTCCTGCCGGTGGCAATCAGCTGGCTTATGGTGTTTAGGAGGCAGGAGGGAGAGGGGAGGAACGAGGACTCGGCATGCAGGCTCCCCCTCCCTCCCCTGCCTCCTGAACAGTGCAAGCCAGCTGATTACCCCAGGCAGGAGGTGGGGGGAAGAGGGAGGCGAAGCCAGCATGTCAAGTCCTCACTCCTCCCCACTCCATCCTGCCTCCTCAACACCGCAAGCCAGCTGATTGCTCCAGGCAGGAGGGAGGGGGGAGGAACAAGGACTCGGCGTGCCTCCTCCCTCCCTCCCCTGCCTCCTGAACAGTGCAAGCCAGCTGATTACCCCAGGCAGGAGGTGGGGGGAAGAGGGAGGCGAAGCCAGCATGTCAAGTCCTCACTCCTCCCCACTCCATCCTGCCTCCTCAACACCGCAAGCCAGCTGATTGCTCCAGGCAGGAGGGAGGGGGGAGGAACAAGGACTCGGCGTGCCTCCTCCCTCCCTCCCCTGCCTCCTGCCACAGCAATCAGCTGGCTTGCAGTGTTCAGAAGGGAGGGAGGAGGACTGAGAATGCAGTGTGCGAAGTAAAGGGGGAGGAAGTGGGGGGAAGAAGAGGCGGGTCAAGGGTGGTGGCTTGAGGGGAGGGGTGGAGTGGATGGGTGAGCCCCCTGTCTCTGGCAAAGTCAGTGCCTGTGCCTGCAAGAACAGCAAGAGGAGCAGCCGGAAAATCCATCCTCTTCCACTCTCTGACTCCACCGCCTTAACCAAGCTTCATGCTCAGCAGTGATGATTGTAGTATTAAATTGTTTCTTTAAAATTGTTTAAAACTTATACCTGTATTAAATTGCTTGTTTAAAATGTATATCATGCCTTTCGTCTGGCAAAAAAAAATTGCCCTAGAACCTACCCCCCACCTCTTACATTAATTCTTATGGGGAAATTGGATTTGCTTAACATTGTTTCACTTAAAGTCGCATTTCCAGGAACATAACTACAATGTTAAGTGAGGAGTTACTGTATTTGTATTGCAGTAGTGGCTAGAAGCCCATCCCCAATGTGCCAGGTGCTGTACATGGTGTGGGATTCTGTGCCCTGCTGCAGCTCATGTATTCTTCTCTGGCAATAAAGAGAGGCCAGAAAAAGTCCATACGGATTCAAGGAGGAATTCCCCCAGTGCAAGCATTATGTTGCCTTAGGGCAGGGTGTATGTGAGACATACTATCAGGGTACAATCCAGAGCTGTTACCTCTGCCTTACAATGCCTTTGCTGAAGTACCTCCCACCTTGGCCTCTCACAGACAGCTTTCCTGCATGCATGCCACACCCTGAGCATCTGTGTATAACTGTAGCCTGCCAGTGTGGATTACACTCTGGATCTCACCAGTCTTGGTACTACTGCAGGATGACCCCAACACACACCCCAGGCCTAGATTTCCTCCCCAAAATTGTATGCCCTGAACTGCCCAGGACTCGCCTGGACAGTACACAAGATTTTAAGTCTGTTATTCTGTAAAGGGAATAATATGCCAGTTTATTATCTGAAATTGTTATTCAGACATTTAAATTTAAACACACTGGGTTAGATAAAACAGTGAAACAAGTTTATTGTACAAAGATTTTAAGTGAGTACAAGTAATGAGGCATAAAAGTCAGACGTGGATAAAAGAAAAATAAAGGTAAAACACTTATTAATGCCTAATTTAACAAACAATATCAGATTCAAGCAAAGTTTCTCACCACATGCTTTCAGCAGTCTTACTGACCAAACCTCTGTAGGTCAGGACCTCTCCTCCAAAGTCCAATTATTGTTTCCTTTTTTTCTTCCAGTGCAGTGAATGCAATGGGCAGAGAGAGAGGGGTGCCATGCAGTATATGTCTCCTTTTTATAGTTTTAGTCCCTCTCTTGAAAAACATTTCCAGCTGGCACTAGGAGACAAAGAGTCTATGTGGAAGGATGTTCCCAGCTGTTTTTTCCAATTGTTTAAAGTTCCTTTGTCTTCCTCTCCTGCTTCACGAGACTGTTTACTGTTTACACGCAAATTAAGCAGAGCATACATTCCTTTGTTTAAGACAGACCTGTTTGCCAGCTTCTGTTCACGCAGGGCGGTGGGGTTTGGAACATATATTGATAACACTGTATAGGGATATCTTATACATTCACATTACAGTGTTGTCAAATGCCTTTTATCAGGACAATACTGACCAGCAAATTATGAGATTTCAAATGATACCTTATAAGGCATACTTTGTACAAAGATTATTACTATAGTGTATATGATGTGAATACAGGGGTGTATTCTGTCACAGCATGTATATAAGGCAAGACGGGGGTAGGGTCATAATACATCTGGCTATAGCCATTCTGGCCTGGACCAGAAGCCATAGGTAGCCCTGAGAAAGCTGTTGTAAACTAAAGCAGCCTCAGGATCACAGCAGTCTCCACAGCAGCCCAGAATTGGGATGCCCTAAAGGCTTCTTAAAGCTGCCTGACTCCTTTGGCTGCTGGCCTGTGCTTTTTGTGTTGCCCTTCCAGGAGGTTTAGATCAGACCCTCAGCCATAGAGTAAGAGACAGTCCCTACCGTGAAAAGGCTCTTCCCTGTTTATGTTCTGGGAGGGGGCAAGCTGCCAGCTAGAAGAGAGAAGCCAGTCTCACCAAGAAAAACTTTCCCATAGAACAGAGTAAAGAATGACCATGCCCATTATGGTCAGTCCCAGGTGCACAGGTCACCTGGGCTATTTCTTTCCCGACTGGATGAGTGTAACTCTGATGTGAATACTCAGTTACCAGTCCAAAAGTCACTATCCCCAGTAGGGTGACCAGATGTACCGATTTTATAGAGACAGGCCCAATATTTGGGCCTTTTTCTTATATAGGCATCTATTACCCTGCATCTCCTGTCCTGATTTTTCACACCTCCTGTCTGACCGCCCTAATCCCCAAGTATTCTATGGATTCATGTAATTGGACATTCTCAATGTCTATATCCCCAAATACATGTTTTGTAAAACCAAACTTTTATAAAATATAAGACCAATAGAAATGTTTCCACAATTAAAAAAACCAAATCCACTGAAGATGCTTCCTTTTAATCAAATAAACATTTTACTGCAGTATGTGAAACCCAAACAAGGTAGCAGGAAGGTCTGGAAAGTGAAACTAACTTTAAAAAAGTTGCAGGATTTTTATAGGCCAGGTAGAGAGAAATGTGACAAGTTAATGGATTTAAAATTCATTGTAAAAAAAATCTAAGCTGATATTAAGTACACAGCAAAAGAATGAAAATGGTGCAAGACATTTTGGTTTGGAAGAGTTGTTATTATGAGACGATAATTCGGATTTTAAAAAGCATCATAAGTCTTTCATTAGGCTCAGCTGTATAAACTTAGAGGAAAAGTCTTGGCAGAGCTATGTTTCATAATATTTGGAAAGGAAGCTGTATGCTTCACTGTTTGCTTGGGAGAGCCTAGATCTGGAAAGAACAACTCCTGGAGAGGAAAAAGAGGAAGCAAGGCACAATAACCATGGTTTCTGAGGAACTTTGAAAGGAAATGAAACAATAACAGTTTAGAAGACGAACAATTGCAGGTAAATAATGCTAACTTGGTGTTTATGGGAATTTTCATCCTTAATGTATTAGACGCTTGTTGCTAACTCTGCAGTGAAGTGTGCTGCTTCCAGAACAAAACAGAGTTTAGCTGCAATATCTGTGGAAGGAATGCACGTGAATACCACCATTAAAAAATAACTCCCAAAGAGAGGTAACTTTTGAGATAGAAATTTCTATCCGTTTGGTTTCCACACAAAGATAAATCCTGGCATTTTTTAGTTATTTTTTAGGATGTGTCTCTACTAGGGAACCGAGCAATTCCCATTCCTAAGTGAATGGCTTTAAGAACAAATGACTGAGTACATCCATGCCAGCAGTGCTGACTTCTGTTCTAAATCACTGCTATTTTACCACATATTGTCGCTAGCGTTCGTCTAAACCCTTTGAACTGTAATGCCCTCTGGCTACCTATTTTATAGTTTCTGGCACTGTTCCTCCAAGCAGTGAATTCTGGGAGATTTAGAAAGGTCACTGATACACTATGGAACAGATGTGGGAGGACTGTGAGCCTTTTTAGTGTGAACTGTTCTAGTATTATCTACACTGGAACTAACACCTGTGCAGGCCAAAATGATTCAGACTAAGCCAGTATTTAGCTGTACTGAAAGCAAGTCTCATTTAAATAGTATTCAGCATGCATGTAAACCATTTTGTGGGCATATTATCAGGTTTAACAAGCTTCTTAAATGGACCACCTGGTTCTTAGCATGATAAATTTCATCAGTATAATAAAGACTACATTACAGAGGTCCTTAGATAACGGAGACGTCCACTAATCGCTAGGCTTTTCTCTCTTTCCAAAAGAATTTGTATACTAGAGAAACTGGTGTCACAGTTAGTTTTTGTAGCACTGTGGATTGACATGCTTGCTTTGTGCACCCCTCCCAGGTGGAACACTAGCCCCAGAGTTAGTTCTCTCAGAATCCACACGTGTAGTACTTAAACAGGGTTTGTTTTATTTCACTCTGGTTAGATTACTTGCTGCCCCCTCTGGCAGAGAATACAAGATTACCCTGAAGAATAAAATGAAGGAATTAATTGATATCTTAATTACAACTTTTAATTAATATTCACAAGGGCAACAAATGTTCCAGAATGAAAAACAGTGATAATTCCTGTGTTGGAAAGGGAAAGGCCCTGCTATTTAAATGAAAATCTTGTAGCTGAATGTGTGATTATAGCATGACACTGGCTGGCTTGGCTCCATGTGAAACTTGTATTGTATGTAAAATCACACAGCCCATTACTTATTAATAATTCTCTATGGCTAGTGTTCCACATTGTCCACCATGCGCGAGGCATGTTGCACAAACATAGTGGAAGGCACAGTCCCTGCTTCAAACAGCTTACAGTCTAAAAATCTGGGCTAAACTATGTTTAACAGCAGGAATTTGCCAATTCCACTGGCCCAGCTCACCCCCTCCTATAGTAAAGCCCATGGAGGGATCCGGGGGAGGAAATCTTAGGGAGGATTTCCATATGGCAACATCTCTAACACTTCCCCCCTCACTCTCACTGCCATAGTGACTCTCGCTTACAGACTGTGGAGCTGGGGTCCTCCTGCAGAAAAGTCCATAGGACCCATCACCAAACCTGAGGGGATTCTGGAGTATCTGTGGGAAGGCAGAGATATCTCGTGCCAGGCCTTATGCCTTCAAGTAGGCACTGGGCTCCAACAGCCTTCCCCTCCTGCTCTGTGGCAGCATGGGCCCATTGGCACAACTCTACCAAGGAAGAACCGTCCCAGGTGGGGGCTTGTCCCCAGTCTGATCCTCACTGCATTGCCCCTAAAGCTTCATACCAGCTAGGAGAGGTGGAAAAAGGTGATAGTCTGGTCCACTCCTTCCTCCCTGAAGCCCACCTTCTCCCCTACATCTGGGGGGAAAATACAACTTCCTTATGGGACTCAGACAACCCCCATGTAGATCTCAAAGGCATAATCTGGTTCTGTGTGATCTGAACAACCCATTAGAACCATCCAAGCACTGTCCTTTACGTAAAATATTGAGCTATGTTATTATGAAGTGTTACATCAGGGCACTTTATTTGATTTGTATAGTGAAATCTATTGGTGAAATGGCTATAAAAGCTGCCCTGGGGTTTTTCTGATAGGCTTGAAATATAGCCCTTGGATGTGGCTATAAAGATGGCGGCTTATTCTACTTGGCAGTAAAGAGCAGGAAGGGGCAATCCGCCCTGTACATCATTTAGAATTTAGTTTAACATGAGGCTTACATGTTTATGATGACCCCTTGATCCGAAGGACAGTCATAGGCTTCAAACTGTGTTGGTGAAGAACATTATGGGGCTGCAGGACAGCAAGCAAAATTTGGTGTCCTGTAAAGAAATAAATCAGTGTTGTGTTTTGCCATCTCTTAGGTGAATGCAGTGGTTAATTCATCACCTTCTGCAGAGCCGGTACAGCATGGCAACTTCAATGCAAGTTTGCACCTGCTGTCTTACTGTATAATTCAATATTTCTGGAATAACTTCCACTAATCTGAGGAGATAATGTAGTATCATGCCTAGCACATGGGCATCAGTGCAGATATTAAACTTTAACAGTGTCCATTGAAGTGCATGGACACTCTGTGATCGCAATATTATCACCAATGTGATGGGCATCATTCAGTAGGATCTTGACTGAGAAGATCACTTCTTTTCATGTGGGCCATTAGATGTTAAGGACTTTAAATCATTGTGGTCCTGGAGAGGATTTCAAGTGGTGAGAGAGATGTGACAGACTTGACATCTGTTCAACAAACTTCTGAGGCATCCAGTTCCCCAACTTACAGTTTTTCCTGCACTATCTGATACTTATCCACAGCTCGTAGCAGGAAGTGTTATTTTTCAAATCACTTTTGCTCTCAGTTAAACCTGTGCAATCCCATCAACTTCAGAGAGCAGAATTTGACCCAAAAATGCTCACTGGTTAGGCTAAGTATTACCATCAAGTAGAGTGACTTACACAAGTTCCACCTTGATTCTGCAGTTCTTTCTCAGGCAAAATAATAATAACACCTAGCTCTTATCTGGTGCCTTTGTCAGTAGATCTCAAAACACTTTACAAAGGGCAATCATTATCCTCATTTTACAGAGTACAATAGGGTATTTGCATGTGGAACAACTGCAGTATTGCGTAGCGTTGGTATAGTCCAAAGCAGAGTCTACAGCTGGTCAAACCTGGAAAGAAAAACTTATGTATGAACAGTATCTTTGGCAACATTTTTCGACCAACTTCAGAACTGGTCCAAGTATCATTAATAAACCCCTACCTTATAGGGAAAGGCCCTGATCCTGCAATGAGCTCCATGCAGGTTCTGTTGCTCACGTGGAGCCCAGCTGATTTCAGTGGGGCTCCACAGTAGAATAGGGTTTTGTCTGTGCAGAGCCCGTTGCACGATCAGGCCCCAGCTAGTGAAGGAATTTACTGCAATCCCATTTTTGCCTATTAAGTGTCTTCTGCTTCTGAACCAAAGTAAACTTCAATGTTAATTTTAAAATATTGCTGGCATTTATCAAAGTAATTACTGTGACCATGTAAAACTCCAGACACCATAAATACTGTTGATACTGTAGATTGAATGCTCCCTAGGTACCTATTACTGATGCTACAAAACATACTTGCAGACAAGGATATTTTTCTCCAACCTCAGCATTAGTCGGGCTCATGCAAAACTGATGCAGCACATGGCTGCAGATTCCCGAAAATGACCAATGTTCTTTGTCAAATCCCATCCATCTATATCAATGACTATTTGTACCCAGAGGAAAAAATACCTGCATATTTTGAATGCTGGGCAAATAGACCCACTGCTGTTATGGCTTTTCTAATCACTCATTCTGTGAAAAGCAGATGGTTTTTAAGAAGTTTCAGGTTGGTCACCCAAAAGAAAAGCACCCAAAATTACTATTTGCTATAGAAAATGTTGGCCTTGACATATTAGTGCATATAAGAATGTGTGTAGTGTACAATACACACTGGCCATGCTTTTATCAGTCCATCCCTTTTTTTTATTAATGGGATAAATGAAAGTAGTCTCTGTCCCCCACACATGCGCACACACTGAATGGAGATAAACAATTTTATAGCATCTGAAAAATGTTGGGGAATTGTTGGATAGCTGGATCTAATTTGGCATTGGGGGAATTACATTTTTGTTGGCAATTCAGCAAGTATTTTCTGGTGTAGAGGAAATACTTACAAAAAGAAACCAAGCTCCCCGCCCCAAAACAAATTATCTCTATTTAAGCCATTTCCTGTTGCCGATTGGACTTATGAGGAAAGTTGATTTTTGTTGCTAATGCTGTGAAGGAGCAAAGAATTGAACACTCTCTGGTTAAATTTTTCAAAAGTGAGTAGTTATTTTGGCTGAGAGGGTCAGAAAATAGATTTTTTTTCTGTGGTAAACAATTACAAAAATTAAAAATGCAATTTTCATTGAGATTGTCAATGTAAAGTTTGACTTTTCAGTATAAACAAACCAATCCCAAATATTTCAGCTAAAATCAGAAGTAGTTTGATTCAGAAATACTGCCACAGTGCCTCATGGGAACTGAAGTTTGGTTGTCTCAAGCTCTCATTTTCCTCTACAGCCTGTGCTCCCTTGGTGGACTATATCTTTCATGATGCACCACGGTGTCCCCCTCTTGGTACAGAAATGTGGTTGCATCATGGGAGTCTCTGAATATGGTGCAGTCTAGCTGAGGAGTCCAGCCCATAGAGGAGAATAGGGACATGAGAAAACTGAACTACAACTCCCATGAGGCACTGTGGGTTGTTTTTTTTTTGGAAAGAAAAATGTCCATGTAAAGCAGAAAAAAATGGATTAAAAATTTTCTGTTTATGTTTTTTTTCAAATATCTGTTTTGGGTGCCCAACATGAGACACATTTAAAAAGGCCTGAGTTTAAGTTATGAGCACCTGCCCCATAAAAAAAAAAATCAGGCCCCTTCAAGGGGTCCCAGGTTGGGTACCCAAAACCACTAGTCATTTCTGAAAATCTTGGCCTCTCTTGTTTTGGGGTGGATCAAGTAAAGGGGGGGAATACAAAGTGATGGCTATCTTTATGAAGACCCTCTGGCCTCACATAACCAAGTCAGGGAAGTGGGGATGAGCAGTCAGTATAGAAGGCTGTCCTTAAGCATAACACAGTGCACTTAGAGTGACATAAATTCCAGTTGCATGGCATTAGTTGAGAGTCACAGCTGTTAATATTATCGGCTGTGATCCTACAAACACTTCTGCACCTGTTTAAGCATATATGTAGCCCACTGACCTCAGAATTAGGTATGCACTTCAGTACTTTGCTGAGGCCTCAGCTCAGGACAGCACATACATACTATACGTAACTTGAAGTATGTGCTTAAGTCTCATTGTGTTCCAAAGTTAGGCAAGGGCTTAAGTGCTTTCCTGAACAGGAAGGCTTTCGTGAATTGAGTCCTTAATATTTAGCTGTGGCTGTAATATATAAGTGCTAATTTCACCCCTTTCCTTAAAATGATGCATCTTCTGGCATGTCCATGGCAACTTGCGTCAAATTTGCTTTTAGTTAGATGTATTGGCTTAAATTGATTTTCTTCACGTGCTTGTGCTATAACTGCACTTTGTGTCCCGTTGCGGGTTTACCCAGACCAGTAAGGGGTCATGTAACCACTTGCCTTGTTACCCTAGGTTCTTCTGTGCTGTGTAGGTTTGTCTCAGAGCCCTGACACCTGCAGCCTGCTCACAGTGCAATAGTTACACCCTGGTTACTCCTGGTTACTCCTTGCAGGGTGACACCAACAGCCCTCCAGTCCCAAGTCTTCCCAAAATCATTTCCCCTGCAGTGTCCAGTCCCTCCCACTGGATTCTCCCAGAAGTCGTCAAGGTCACTGCCTCTAAAAAGACAGAACACCAACCTGTTAGTGTGGCTGAGGATTTGACCCCTTCAGTTTGATACACAGCACCAAGATGGCTTTGTAATAAAGCAAGGATGAGTTGATTAACAAACAGCAGATATTTAAATGATAACAAGTAAGAATAGAAGAGACCAGTCTCATTATAAGTAAAACAAAACACGCTTTCTACTGATTAAAACTTAATTACAGCAACTTACAACCTTTACCTAAGCCGTTTTCTTTCTTATGTAACCCTTCTGCCCCTCTGAGTTGGCAGCAACAAGGGCCGGGTTCAGTATCCAGGGGTTCCGTTTCAGCAACACAATGCATAACCGGCTCGAGCCCCCACCCAGTTACCTGGGACACTTACATATCACACCCCCCTGGGCGCCTCTAGGAGGCAATACTTCCCCTCTCGCAAGCATGTTCTGAGTGTAACAAAATCTTTTTAATAAAGAAAGGAATCAATGCCGTCCTCCATTGGACAGACCACCACAAACAGGGTATGACACAAACCATGAACAAAAACCCAGCCTCCAAGTACATTTGGCAATGTCTTTCGCCCCTTAACGTGGTCTTAAGATCCAATACACCCATAAGCGCAAAACCAAAAGTCTCTGGTCAGTGCCACCCCAGAATTCAGAGTTTATCTGTAGAGTTTTACCCCCTGCTCCCAGGGCCTGGGTGGAAATGGGGGGGATAGTCCACACAGGGTAAAGGGGGCACCTTACGGGGCCAACGGCAACTGCTCCGCTCTCCATGAAGTTCTGTTGCAGCCTTCACCACGACCAGTCTCCACCCCAGCGACCAGCTTGGCTGCTCCCCCAGCCGCGCTGCTTCCTAGCAGCCGCCCCTGCAACCCCACTTACTCTGCTCACTGTTCCATGGGCTGCTCCAACATGCTGCAACTGCTCACTCTGGCAGTCCGCGTAAACCTAGCTCTTCGCCTTCCCTCAACTAGCCCTCTAACAGCAGCACTCAGCTGATGCTCAGTTCCGACTCTTTCAGCTCTTAGTAGGCCGGAGCTCTGGGTTGCTGCTCACCATTGGAGACATCGAATTCCCTGCACAGGTCTCCTAAGATATATTCTATGATACAACAAATTAGCCGTCTAACTCTTAACAAGAGGAGAGAAGGTAGGATGTGCAAGTTGGTAGTGCCACGGTCTCAAAAGGGGCTCATAGCATCAGTACGACACACCAGTGCCCAACCCTCTCAATTCATAGGGTTTTCGGAACCCATCGTCCATGTGTAGCAAAGTACCACTCATCGAACGAGTTGAGTCATTCTGTTGCACAAAGCAAGTCCCACACTCCCCATTCACACAAGCAGATGACAGAAATCTTTTTTTCTTTCCTCCTGCCCCAATAACAAAGAAATTGGGGATTCCAGAGCTGTTAAAATCACCATCCCAAGCTGCTGTGGGGTTATGCTAAGTGGGGGAGTGGATGCCAATGCATTCTTAAAATTCTTTCCACACTCTCTACAATTCACCACCAGATGTCAGGGATGTCAGCTCATCCTGACTCTGCTTACACTTACATCAACTTACTAGCATCCCTAGTCTTCTAGACCAGTGGTTCTCAAACTAGGGCTGCTGCTTGTTCAGGGAAAGCCCCTGGCGGGCCAGGCCAGTTTGTTTATCTACCGTGTTCGCACATTCGGCCGATCGCAGCTCCCAGTGGCCACAGTTCGCCACTCCAGGCCAATGGGAGCTGCAGGAAGCGATGTGGGCCAAGGGATGTACTGGCTGCCGCAATCAGCTGAACCTGTGGACGCGGCAAGTAAACAAACTGGCCCGGCCCACCACAGGCTTTCCCTGAACTAGCAGCGGTCCTAGTTTGAGAACCACTGTTCCAGACTAGGGGATCCAGTGGTCATAGAATTAGAGTACTGTTCCCTTTGTTCCCTATGTGATGGATGCCACAATGACTTTTTGCTTCTGCTTATATTTCCCAAAACTCATTGTTTTGACCCCAGAGTCAGAATGACCTTTTGCTGATCTACCCTTCCTGTGGATTTCTCACCCATCTGTTGATCCATATGTAAATGGAGCTTCCATTGTTTTGATTCTATAATTCTTAATTTATATAAGAGAGAAATCTGCCTTCCCTCCCGTCTGGGAGAAAACCTGTTTCTCCTTGTGTTTGGTCACAGGCTTTAAAGCATAATATTAACGAATATCCATAATTCCTCATAGTGTTAATAAATACATTTCACATGAGATTAATCGTGAGTGTGTCACTGGCTTTTGTAAAAGACAGGGTTTCATAAAAGACCTTATTCAATACTTTTATAGTACAGTAATATTGTATACTGTGTGCAACTCTGGTCTCCTATGTTTAAGAAAAATGAATTCAAAGTGGAACAGGGGCAGAGAATGGCTGCTAGGATGATCAGAGGAATGGGATCAGGAAGGAATTTTCACTTGGGTCAGATTGGCAGAGACCCTGTGGGGGGTTTGCCTTCCTCTGCAGCATGGGGCTCAGGTCACTTGCAGATTTAAACCAGTGTAAATTGTAGATTATCTGTAACCTGAAGTCTTTAAAGCATGATTTGAGGACTTCAGTAACTCATCTGAGGTTAGGGGTCATTACAGCAGTGGATGGTTGAGGTTCTGTGGCCTGCAATGTGCAGGAGGTCAGAATAGATGATCATAATGATGCCTTCTGTCCTTAATGTCTGCATCTATAAATCAGTTGATTCAATTGCTTATTCTTTGGGGTTCAGTTCCCTTGTTCTGCCCCCGGGGGTGTCTGGACCTGATTGTAACACATCTTCCTGTCCTTAGATAGTCTCTTTCTGTCTCTGTCACCAGAAAAAAAAATTATGGGCCAGATCTGGAGCTAGTGTAAATTGTTGTAGTTCCATTGACTTCAATGGAGCTACGCTGATTTATTCCAGCTGAGGATCTGGCTCCATAAACATAAATAAATCAGTATATTTTAATGATGATTTAAAACTTTGTTTTACTTCATATTGTGTTTCATTAGAGAATGGAGTTTTGTATATTTCCAACAGGAAAAGTTTCAATATACATTTCACAATATTTCTGGTCTTTGTAACTAAGTCATCTGTGATCATCTTTTGCAGCTGGGATGTTGCTGCTTGTTTAAGAACACGTGATCATTATGGAAGATAAATGATGGTCCTTGGAGTCCGTGGGTTGAAGCACATATTAGTCACCAGTAAATGATGTATAAAAAAAATTCAGCTTGCAAAAAGATAATGGTGGTTCCTATTTGAAAATGCAGAAAAATGCACATAACTGGAGCACAAAAGGATCTCATCAATATCTGTGTTGCTTGAAAACTAACCTGTCAAGAAGAAAATGTTGAGGAGATGGAGGTATTTATGCACGCACAGCACTGATCATTATGATGTAAGGGACTATTAATGCAAACTTAAAATATTAGATGTGCGAGTGTATCACATAATTGTTTTTTTGGCACAGCTGAGGAATGCTCTTCAAAAAAAAATCATTATGGAATTGCTCATTGCACATCTCTGACCTCAGATGATTCTGCCTTTCCCCATTTCACTCTTATCCATAACTTTAATAGTCATGCTTGATTTGACTCTTCTGTAATTAATTGATGGTAAATTCCTTAGCCCAGTGCACAGCCCAGGCATCAGGAGCAGAATTCTTCCTTCTGGGCTGCAGTAGCCTCTGTGGCTTGCTCTGCAGAGTGAAAGTCTAATGGTTTCAACAAATAGCAGATCCGCTAGCCCCACTTCTGCTGCTCTCTCGACCTGCCCCTGCAAACCAGCTTGGGAGCAGTGGCAAAGTGAGCCCTCACATAGCTTAGGCCCAGGGAACATAGAAACTACAGCTTTCTGGAGGCCTCACAGAGAGCACCCTGCCAGTCATGGTCTCTCTCATAATGACAGGGATTCAGCTGGAGTGCCTCTGTTGACTGCAGCGTTAGGCAGAAATGTATCAGCTTCAATGTTTGTCAGGGAGGTTTCTCCAGCCTGCGGGGAAGGAGAGAGAGTCCAGAATAGCCAGGTGGCTAGGGGCACTCACCCAGGATGTGGGAAGCCCAGATTCAAGTCCCTGCTCTAAGTCAGGCAGAGCAAGGACTTGGACCTGGATCTCTCCCATCCCAGCTGAGCGCCCTAACCACGAGGCTATTGGCTATTCCAGCATGGGTTGCTTACTCTCAAAAATGTTCAGAAGGTCTTATTTTTGTTCCACATAGGAATGAAAACAAATTTTGATACCACAAAGATTTTTCACAAACCAGATTCTCCACCCAGGCTTTGTATTATCCCCATTTGACAGACAGGGGGAACCAAGGCACAGAAACAAACCAACTTGCCTAACATTGCACATAAAGTCTGGCAGAGCCAGGACCTGCATGCAGGTTTTCCAAGTCCCAGGCCAGTGCGCTAACCACTGTACCATCCTAGCTTTCCTCCTTCATCAGGAGATACAACTACATCCTGCCCTGGGAGATCTGAACAAAAGGGAGGACAGTGGGAGCTGCTAAATGAAGACTTGGTGACAAGCTCACAGACAAATTCCATAGAAACCTTCCAGAACAAAACAGAAAATATTTTTCATGAGGTCATATTGTCCTATCCATATGTGGCTGCAGAGGAAATCATCCATGTGAGGATCTACAGCACAGACTAGGGAGGAGTAACCCCCTGCCCGACCATTCCCGCTGCAATGTTGGAACAATCTGTTAGAAACGGGGGAAATTTTCCTCTTCTGTGTGGGGCTGTTTCCCTGGGATTGTCTGGCCCACTGTTTGTAATTTTGACCAAGCTCAGAAACTGTTAGTCTGATAGGTGCAACCTCTCAGCTGCAAAAAGCAAAATTCTTCTACAGATCAAAATATCTCTACACACCATAGTAACGCAGATTGACCAAGCCCAGAACACTGACTTTTTCGGTTCTCAGCTATACCAGTAAAAGTCCATTGAAACTGGTGGAGTTGCCCCAATGTAACAGAGGAGAATTTGGCTCCTATTGGTTTTCTAAGTGTTGTGTCAATGCTGGGGATCATCCAGTGTGCTGCATTATAAAATGTCCTTTTCCTTCAGTACCTCTTCAGTCTCATGAAAATAAGCAAAGTGAGTGAGAAAACAATGCTTGAGAATTCCCCTGCCTTCTCTCAAGCCTTGCCAATGTGGTTTGCATTCAGGGGAGGCTGAAGGGTATGTTAATTTACTCTGTGTAACAGAATTATGTTTGTGCTATTACACTGAAAGAACAACTTGCATGTGCCCTTCACCCTGTGACCTATTCACTTTTTATACAATGAAAAACAGTGAAATCCAGTCTGTGGCAACTTTATTATCAGGGAAGAGGGGAATCTATTTAGCAGCACTTGCTTTATTTATTTGAAAAACGACCCTGATGCATCAGATGGAATGGAATAAGATTCCTTTTTGTATCCACTTCACATTTACTTGCCTTTCAGAGGTTCACATTCAACTGGCAACAAGACAGTTTCTGCTACTATGCTGATGAACGGAGGCACATCAGTCAGTGCTGTGGTTCAGTTATTTGCAAGTGTGCATACTACGCAGACTGACCCCAGTGGGGATGTTTTCTAGACACAGAGAGTGGGTGTATGTTTTCAGCCTTGAATTACTCATATTTGAAATGAAGATATGAGCACCACAACATGAACAAAATTAAACTCTCCATGAGGGAGGGGTGTATTTCTCCTGTGCAACAAGCAGCAGGCACTCTGAGAATAAAATTGCTGCTGGATACAGGAAGAGTCTGTAAGAAATGGAGAGGGACAGTACCTAGCTAACAACAGTATCACTGTGTCATAGCTGCAGCCATCACACTGAGACCCAGTTTTTATATTAAAGAGTGAGTCAGATTGGTTTCTGGGTGAGGGTTAAGCTGCAGTAAAACTGTCAGAGAACAGGGTTTGCGTCTCCCCTCACCTACACCCATTTTAATTAGTATAACGTAACTGACTTCAGTGGAGTTACTCCTGATGTGCACCAGTGTGAGAGGAGAAACAAGTCCTTAGACTCTAGGAATCTTATTAACTTCAGTGGGATTCCATGCATGTGCAATGTGTTCCATGCACACACAGTTGCAGGATCAGGTAGGTACCATCATGCCTGCTCTTACAGTCAATGGCAATATTTGGCTGCACATAACTGAAGAGTAGCCCAGCCTAGAAAGCTGGAGAGTTTTGATTTCTGAATTGAATAGATTGCTTTGATCTAATGAACAGTGGGTCAGAAAAGAGCAGTCTCTTTCAGGAGTGCTTGGGTAGGGATATTAAAGAAATCAAAGCTCAGTTGAGAGAAATGGACACTGAAGTTGTTCCAAATGTGACTTTTGAGAACTGGAAGTGAATGATTAATCCTTTCCAGCTGCAGGATGGAAGTAAGGAACAGAGACATTCAATGGGAAAAAGCACAAGAAGCAGCGCAGGAAGGCTTGTCAGAATGCAAAGAACAACAAAAGAGAAAAACAAAGTGTTTTAGAGAGGTCAGAGTGATCTTCCTGGCAGATTATCCTATGTACATCTCTGCAAGTTGGTCATCAGCCAGCGTGTTGCTTGAGACATGCATTTGTAAGTAAAGGGATTTGCTTTTGTGCTCTCCTTCCATTTTCTTCTTCTCTTAAAAAATAATAATGGCCTCTAAAAAGCTAAAAGAAAATGGATTCAGATGAGACTACCTGGGACTTTAGAGGGCAATCCAATAATGGAGTTGATTTGACGGGCAATCAAGCAGTCAGGGAAGAGATCCAGTATAGAGGTACCTGGCATCGGCCCTCTATGGCTAACCTCTCTCAGATGAGCTTAGGAGAAAAGAAAAGAACTGCCATGTGAGGGAAGAATATTGCAAACTATCCATGCTTCAGAAGAATACATTAGAAAAAAGCCAGAGGTAAGGAACCTAAAGAATCCATTTAACCTGTGTTTGATGGGCTGGAAACTAAAATTACAGGGGTAGAAGAGAGGCAGCAACTTTTGGAAGAACATAACATGAAGCATCAGAATGTGAGGATAATTAAAGGTAGCATTTCCCTTTAAAAATGAGTCACTCGTGAGCGTGTTCTAGACGTAAATAGCTGTGTTTATATTGTGGATCTTGGAGGGTAGATGATATTAGCTTTGACTTTAATAGGAGTAGGATCACACTTGAAGGAAAATACCGGATCAGTGCCTACTGTCTGTCAGCTAAGGGGGTCAAGCCTGAGGACAGACAGGCAGAAGGGTCCATGACCAGTAAAGCACACTAACCTCCAGAACTTGGAATGGTAACCCTGATTCCTGAGTCTCACCTCATTCCTTTTCTGTCAGCAAACAGCTGTGACACTCATTGTCAAAGTATGTGTCTCATCCTTACCGCAGGAGGCAGAGGTCTGTGCAATGGAGCTAACCCTATTGTTGACCCCTGTGGGTGTCAGCAAGATGGTTTGAAGTTGCAGTTGCGGAAGTCGAGGCTGGATATTAGAAAAAACTTTCTGACTAGGAGAGTGGTGAAGTATTGGAATGGGTTACCTAGGGAGGTGGTAGAATCTCCATCTTTAGAGCTATTTAAAGTCCGGCTAGACCGCACCCTGGCTGGGATTATTTAGGGAAAATGGTCCTACCTTTAGCAGGGAGTTGGACTAGATGACCTCATGAGGTCCCTTCCAACCTTTTGATTCTATGATTCTATGATAAGATGAATTTGGTTTTTTTTTCGGAACTTGCACACACAAAACTACATTTAAAGAACACTATTAAGGCTGCAAAGCACTTAATTTCAGTTTGACATTTCCTAACTTTTGCCTCTGAAATTTGGCCCTATTGTGCGTGTGCATTATGAAACAGTCTTTAGTTACATGGTTGCATGCTATTTTTTCACAGGACCCCTTTTACCCTGTAAGTCTTCTGCCTCTGAGACTTACAGTTCACAATATGATAAGTTTTTAGCCCTCAGGGACGCAGGGAAAAGTTTGAAAGCTTGACCCCCTGAAGGCTCCAAAAACCAGCAAGCAAATAAAAAGACCCTCAAATTATTATTTTTTAAAATCTCAGGATTTGTAAGCCAATCTTATGATTTTGATGAGGAGGTCTAATTCATGATTTTGGAATGCTTGGGGTTTGTAACACTGCTAACCGCTCTTACTAGAAGGATTTAGGCTGTTTACAATATTCTCCATTTTATTTGGAGATCATTTCCTCCAACCCAACCTAGTTCATGACTGAGAGAAACGGGTGTCATTCGAGAGGGTTAGAATTCCTTCCTCACTAACTCTTCTTCCAAAGGAGGAATGGAAGACTAGGAGAGGAAGAGGGGCAAATTCTAATCTCATTTGTGCTGGGGTAAAAGTTTCAAAAGTACCTAAGACCCATTTTCAAAAGAGACGTATGCTCCTAAAGGCTAGACCTTCAAAGGTATTTAGATGCTTAGCTGCTGCTTTAGGTGCCTAACTCTACTATTTAAGCACCACTGCTTTTGAAAGCTGTTGCTTAGCTTCCATCTAACCCTACAGGTGCCTAAGTCCTATAGGCACCTACATTTCCACCAATCGGCATTTTCAAAGCAGCCTCAGAGCTGCTGCTCACAGTTACCAAGGTGCCCATAGGCCTAGCTCAAGACAATGCCCAGAGGCCCTGAACCGAGATTTTTAAATGGGGTGGGGGAATACCTGTCTCACCAGTAAAGCCTGCTCATGTAGGTGTGCTCTGAGCCCCACTAATGCCTGCTACCTGTCAGCCTGTACAGCAGGACTGTCAGATGCAGGTCACTGAAAGATGGGGGACAGGAAAGACAGCTGAGGGAACACAGGGGAGCATGAGAGAGGTATGACACTTGAGCAGGTGAGAGATAAAGATGATTTCAGCTGCTAGGGGCTGGGCTACCTAAGTGACTGACCTGGCATAGGCACCTAACTGCCAGAAAGGGCTTATGGCTGAGTATCCCCCGTGGAGGGAGGTGCCTATCTCTGGCCCATCAGCCAGGTGCACCAGGTCAGTCACTTAGATGCCTAATGCCTCTTCTCTGCCCACTCCTCTCTGCATTTCACTCTTGGTTACTGGAGATGGCTCCCCCTTCAGCTTGCTGCCTTCGGAGGCTCAATTGCCTCGGCACCTCGTGTCTCTCAGGGCTGAAAAAGCCACTGGATGGCAGGGTGCCTAGGTGTGAGGCATTGCTACGCTGAGCAGAGCAACACCTAGGGACCTTTGTGAATCTGGGCCTCAGTGCCCAAGTCACTTCTGAAAATAGGACATAGGCTCTTAAGACACTCCACATTTTTTTACCCTTGGCTTAACTCCCTTGAGATCAATGGAGTGACACTGATGTAACGAAGATCAGAATCTGGCCAGGAGGGCTTTAAGTCAACATTTGCTTTCCTTGTAGACAGCGGAAGTAAAAAGGGGGTGAGGGAGTGGAGGGAGGAGATGACAATTGATGGAAGATGAAATGAACTTCTCTCCAGTTTGCCTTCAAAAAGAAAGGGAAGGAAGAACAGACCCTGGCATTCTTAAGCGTAAAACACAATGAAATATCCCCTGGGAGGTGAATTTCAAGCTTCCCCTGCCTCAGAGACCTCTTCTGTTCCAAAACAATGCCTAAGGTTTAGAACAACTGTTTATATTCTCTCACTGGGCTCTGGCCTATGCTGTGAGACTGACAGCTGGCTCTGGAAAGCAGAGCCGGCAGCTGCGTTCTCTGCACCTGGGTGAGGAGAGCCTGGGCGCTGCTGTGTGAGGATAAAATATTGATGTGTTTTAGAAATGTGTATTTCCCTACTCACTTACCTAGGGTCAGGCTGTGCGCTCAGTTAAGGCAGCATAGATTCTGCGTCACTCCATGAACATCAATGGAATGGCCAGATTTACATAAATGATCTGGAAAACGGGGTAAACAGTAGGTGTCAAAATTTGCAGATGATACAAAACTACTCAAGATAATTAAGTCCCAGGCAGACTGTGAAGAGCTACAAAAGGATCTCTCAAAACAGGGTGACTGGGCAACAAAATGGCAGATGAAATTCAGTGTTGATAAATGCAAATGAATGCACACTGGAAAACATAATCTCAACTATAAATATAAAATTGTGGGGTCTAAATTAGCTATTACCACTCAAGAAAGAGAACTTGGAATCATTGTGGATAGTTCTCTGAAAACATCCACTCAATGTGCAGTGACAGTCAAAAAAGCAAACAGAATGTTGGGAATCATCAAAAAAGGAATAGATAATAAGACAGAAAATATCATATTGTCTTTATATAAATCCATGGTATGCCCAGATCTTGAATACTGTGTGCAGATGTGGTCACCTCATCTCAAAAAAGAGATATTGGACTTGGAAAAGGTTCAGAAAAGGGCAACAAAAATGATTGAGGGTATGGAACAGGTGCTGTATGAGGAGAGAGTAAAAAGACTGGGACTTTTCAGCTTGGAAAAGAGACGACTAAGGGGGGGGTATAATAGAGGTCTATAAAATCATGACTGGTGTGGAGAAAGTAAATAAGGAAGTGTTATTTACTCCTTCGGATAACACAAGAACTAGGGGTCATCAAATGAAATTAATAGGCAGTAGGTTTAAAACATACAAAGGAAAGTATTTTTTCACACGATGCATGGTCAACCTGGGGAACTCCTTGCCAGAGGATGTTGTGAAGGCCAAGACTATAACAGGGTTAAAAAAAAACTAGATACATTCATGAAGGATAGGTCTATCAATGGCTATTAGCCAGGATGGACAGGGATGGTGTCTCTAGCCTCTGTTTGCCAGAAGCTGGGAATGGGTGACAGGGGATGGATCCTTTGATGATTCCCTTTTCTGTTCATTCCCTCTGGGGCACCTGGCATTGGCAACTGTAGTAAAACAGAATACTGGGTTAGATGGACCTTTGGTCTGACTCAGTATGGCCATTCTTATGTTCTTATGTGTAAATAATAGTGGGGAATCTGACCCCTTACAGCCAGAGGCTGTTGGCTTAGGAGGAGCCTGGCATTAGCAAGCTCAGGGGAATAGATATTTATAAATATATTTTTAAAGTGCAGTTCTCCTCTGAAACGTGTCTCTAAAAATAGCTGTGCGCCATTGTGTTCCAGCGACTGCTGTATCACATACTCCCACTTTATAAGGATAAGATTTTTTTTTTCTGACTGCCAGCCTTAGAAGCTCAATGCCAGATGTGAAAGTGACCTGCGTCCTTGTCTTCTCTCATATTATCACTAGTAATGAGTCTGAAGCCCTTGGTGACACCTCTACAGCAAGAGTGAGCAAGCTACAGCCCACGGGCCAGATCCAGCCCCTCAGCGCTTTGGATTCAGTCCACGGAATTGCCCCTCATGGTGCCATGGGCCCAGCGCCGCTCTCAGAAGCAGCTGGCACCATGTCCCTGTGGCCCCCGGGCGGGGGGGGGGGAAGAGGGCTCCCTGTGCTTTCCTCACCTCCAGGCACCGCCCCCGACAATTCCCATTGGCCAGGAATGGGGAACCATGGCCAATGGCAGCTTTGGGGGAGGTACCTGGAGATGTGGCAAGGGCAGTACGTGAAGCCCTGTGTCCCTCCTCCCTGAGGAGCCACGCAGGGACATGGTTTCTGCCGCTTCCTGGAGTGGTGCAGGGCCGGGGACAGGGCAGGCATGCAGGGAGCCTGTCCTGGCCCCAGTGCATGCTGCTGCCGCCCCAGAGCCACTTTAGGTTAGCAGCGCCTGGACGGAGACTGAACCCCTCCTTCACTCCACCCCCAACTCCCTGCCCTAAGCCCCCTGCCTGCACCTTGCACCCCTCCTGCACCCCAACCCACGACCCTGAGCCCTCTGCCACACTGTGCACCCCTCCTGCACCCCAAGATTGGGTCCCAGTCCCATTGATCTCAATAGGACCCTCACAGTATGCTTCTCAATGTAAACATGGCAGACTCTGGCCCTCACTGATACCCGAAATGGCAGTCTAAATTGCACATTGGTGAGTGGGCGTAAATAGGTGTAATTTACCAGGTGATGGGTAGAATAGGAGGGAGAGCAGGGTGGAAGGGGAGGTTATCTTACACTAGGGATAGTCAATTATTTTTTGTCAAGGTCCAAATTTCTTGGCCAAGGTCCAGAATCCAAAGAAAATAACAACAATATTGATAACAATAAGTAAATAAAAAGATTTCAGGGTCTGTTCAAAAGCCTCTTACAGTCCATATTTGGGCCATAGTCTGCATATTGAGTACCTCTGTCATCATGCTGGTTTCTCTTTATGGTTAAAACTAATCTTTACGGGCTTGATTGTCTCCTGAGCCTGAGCTCCACTTGGTGCATGAGAGGGGAAGAATGTGTCAGGGTCAGCCTTGGCCCTATAACAGCTAGAGCTGCTGCCAGGAAGCTTTGATTTGAGCCACTGACATTGGACCTACCACAGGTATCGTGGAGAGGAGCTCCGTCATGACCACTCCCTGCTCCCTGCCTGCCCCTGCCACGCCACCTGTACCAGCACAATATCACTGTATTCCAGGTTCCGGTCAATTCTCAGTGTGTTTCTGTGATAACTGTAACATTTATTTATCTTAGTATATTGAAAATGTGGAAGTGATCTTATTATGAACAAGAGTGTGATAAATCAAGTGCTACAGTGTGGGGACTGTTATAGTAGAAAGCAATAGGGATAAAGTATAGGTCCTTGTCTGCTATCTAAAACAGAAGGGGTGAGATCCTCAACTCTGCCCCAGCCCCTTTATATGGGGTAAAAGGCTCAATGTGGTGCAAAAGGTCTCTACAAGCTCCGAGTCCAGCCAGGAGAGGCTTGAGCTGGTGCAGACACTGGTGATGACAGCCATAAGGCTGCCTTCTAAAGATGTCCTCTCAAGCCCTGGCTTAGGAGGTGGGCCCACAGCACACAGCCCTTTGGAGGTTCTGAGCAGCGCTGCGGCCTATGGACAGCTGGGGCAGGCTGCTGTAACTTAGACGTGGCTATCTGTATTATTCCAAGCATTGCAGAGCAGCCCAGGATTGGGAAGGGACAAAGCCACCATACTCCAGTTCCCCTAGGCCTGTAAGGTTTCTTAGATGTGCCACATGGACTCTTACCCAAGAGCTGAGGTGGTATTTAAGTGGTGTGTTGGGCTTTTGATGGCCCTTAGCACAGAGCTGAATTTTACCCTGGTAGCTCTAGGATTGTGTAGAACTTTGTGATGTGCACCTAACCTTGGTGGGAGGGGGCTGAATGAATCAATGTGCCTTTTTATTTCTAGCAGGTTCTTTCATGACAGCCATATGGCTCTAGACTTTCACAACACTCCTAGATCTGCAGATGACTTAACATTAACATATATTCTCTGGATTAATTAAAGATGTGATGATAAACACAGTTTATGTTGCAGTTAGACATTATCACCCTTGAATACACCTCTTCAGTCGGTGCTGCAGGGCTGGCTTCTTCTTGCCTGGATCACCTGCCCCTAAATCCAGCCCTGGATATAGACATACATATGTGAATATAACTTAATTGTTGAGTAATTTTTTTTTCAAGTCCATATTAATATTATTTTATAACTTGCTTAATGTTTGTATCATGTTTTTGAAAGCTTCCCTTTTTTCCTGGTGGGGACCATAATAAGAGAATTATTTTTTAAACTCTGTGTAGAACAAGGGGAATTTGGACTGAGAAGCAGAAAGAAACAAAAAAAACAAAGCACCATTTCAATCATAAGCTCCAGTCTTCACAGCTCAGGCCCATCCTCTTTCTTCAGTGAACTAGTATAGGCTACTAGAGTGATTTTTCTCTTCTTTTTAATATCTGATTTTATATTTATCTCAGCTCTATGTTCAGATCCCATGTAACAAAAACTTGGTTAAAGTGAAAGCTGTGAAGAAATGACCCATGTCTGTGTGTGTGTCAGGTTTGCCATTGTGTTTTTTTTGTGTTAGAGCTGATCAGAACGTGTTTTGTTTTTTCTCCATGGAAAGTTTTGACAAAAATGAAAACATTTTTGTGTTGGTCAAAAAGTTTCTATGGAAAATGTTGACTTTTTGTTGAAAACCTGTTGTCCCCGCACTTCCCTGTAAAACAAAACAAAAAAACCCTCTATAACTTTTCAGTTTTCAGCAACCAAAACCCAAAACATTTAACATCCGGCAACTGCCAAAAACTGAAAATTGTTTGACCAGCCCCCCGACATTTTTCAATTTTCTGCCAAAAATGTTTGTGTTTCAATTTTCCAAGGAAGATTTTTTTTTTTTGAGGAAAGCCTACACTTTCCACAAAATCTTCCATTTAGTCAAAAATCCAACTTTTCACTGGAAAAAAATGTTTCAACAGGAAATTTTCCTACCAGTCCTAGCAGAACACTTCACTAGAGTTAGTAGACCGCTGACATGCGCAACGATCCTGCTAGTATGTAATGAGCGGTATTGCAGCTGGTGTGTACTTCTATCCAGGAGGCAGCCTGCTAGCTCAGCAAAAATTATTTACACTTGAATGCATCCTGTCTCACAAAGCATATGCTGCAGAGAGATACCGTAAAAGTAGTTTTAATATTGTTCATTTTCTTTTTTCAACGCATGCTACAGTGCAGGTGTCTCATGAGGTATCAGTTTTATACCCTGGCAATAACACAGAAATGCAATGCTTGGCAACAAGTTGTCTCACTGAAAGCACAATTCAGCCAACTTAAAGAAGGAGCCCTTGACTTCTGACCAGGCTGTGGATGAATTGTAGAGCTGTAGGAGAGAGCAGAGCTATCAATAGCACTAAAGGAGGAAGGATTTGACATTTTTATCCTATGGGCATAGTCAGAACACCCACTATCTGCCAAAAACAGACATGAAACTCGAAAGGATAATATAGGACATATGGCAGTGCCAACAGTACTCAGCCTGTCTGCCTCTAGAAAGCATAATAAACAAATCTGAGTTCTTTGCTGGACATGTGGCCCAAACACCCCCAGTGTGTATTTTACACTTGTATTGTCCTTGCCTATTGAGCACTAGATAGAGGCATCTTACTGTTTTAAATAATATAAAAAGAGAACCAAGCAACACCTCCAAGAAATGAAAGAATTACCTTCCTTTTTCAACTAGAGAGACAACTAGTTGCCATTGAAGTCCACTTGAAGAATCCCTTTTACTTTCCATAGCCTGGTAAAAGTATTTTTCTAAGGGGTCTACATCTTCAAACACTTACAATGTGCTTAACTTTACTCAGGCGAGTGGTCCCTATAATTTGAATGGGGCCACTCCTATATGTCAAAGTGGGCATGTAAGTGTTTGCTGGATCAGGCCCCTTAGAAAACAATGAAAAATGACTGTATTTTGAGAAGTTTGGCTACAGATACGGAAGCATTTTCATGATGTTGTCAGCTCTCCATTTAAGAAGTTGCATGCATGTGTATATATATCTTTATGACATATGCTCCATAGCTGAGGAAACCTCAGCCAAATTATCATCCCATGTGTTAACATAATTATGAAAGTGCAGAAAGAGCAGAAAAAATAACAACGAAACCTTTTTTTCTGATTTTATATATCTATAGTTATCTATCGATATAGGACAGAGTTGCCTCTCCCTAACATTGGTTTGACACGGGTCTAATGTCACTGATTTCTGTGCAGCTTCTCCTGTATATATTTACAGTGGCTAGGATTTTAAAAGAGTCTAATAGCATTAGGTGCCTGACTTGCTTTGACTTTTATTGGGAGCTGGATGGCTAATTACGAAAGCCTTGTTGAAAATCCCAGCCTACAAGATTTACAGTCCTATAGATTAACATCAGCCCTTTGAACATAAGCTTAACAGGGTCTACTGGTAGAGATCTTGAAGCTCCCACAGGCAATGGAAAAAAACCATTTTTGCAAAACAAATAGCATACTACATCAGAGTAGAAGTGTAAAGCTTTTAGACTGCTAGAGTGTAATGCTGACTCCATTGAAGTCGATGGCAAAGCTGCCATCGACTTCAATAAGCCATGATTTCATCTTTAGATTTGGGAAGTATAATGGCTAGGCATAGATGAGGGATTTACAAGGATGGAGGCTTGTAAATTTCCAGTCAATGTTCATGAATGTAGCAAAAGAGATGTAACTTAACTGATCAAATTCTGCTGTCACTTATGGCAGTGTAATGCTAGACTAAATCTTTTGACTGGAGAAAAGAGCAGGACAAAATTTTAAAATTCAATGAATTGTAGAAAAAAAATCTGCAAATATTTATTCAAAATAGAATGCAAAATGACTTTTGTCCGCACACTTGAATGCTTGTCCAAAGTGAATTTCAAATAGCTTATCTGTCTGTGAAAAGTCACAATGTATAATATTCACTGTGTTGGTTAGTTGCATGAAGCCATCCAATCAGGGAATAGAAAGCATACCGTAGGAATAACTAACCAACACTGCACAAACTGGAAATTCCCTACATACTGTGGAAAAATCTGCAGACTCACAGGTTATTTGTGGAAAAATTTGAAAAGAATTTCAAGCAATGGCTACACTGGAGAATGTCATGACATATTTGTGGACAAACAGCAAAAAAAAAAAAAAAAAAAAAAAAAAAAGGCAAAGGTTGACAAATAAATTGTCCGTTGCAAATATCTTGCTCCGTGAATAATAAACCAGAATAACAGAGCTGGCTAAATTCTTCTGCTCTTCTGGGTCAAGAAATATTACTAGCTTCAGATGCCTTTCCATTCTTCACCCATTCATTGTCTACACAAAATGTTTTGAAGAGAAAATGAGGAATAGCCCAGGCCCTGATGTCCAGGCATTCTCTGATTGTTTGAAGAAAAAAGGTGTGACAAATGTAAATGCATAATCCACACAGCTATGCAAATAGTAGGGGGATAATTTGCATAAATATTGTTTGCAAAGAGCAATTAGCACTTCATTTACATGCGGTGAAGTAGCAATTTGCACATTCTCAGGAAACAATTTCGCTGCCCATATGTGTAAATTTGGTGCATTGCAATTGACACGCTAATAAAAAGATGTTAATAGACCAATGTTTTTAGTTTATATCACAGTGTGCTGAAATATTGATTTTGGTGTGCTATTTGTAAAAACAAAAAACTATGGATTTGAATTTTTGAAACTCCCTTGGTTTTTTTTTTTAAACACCAGAATTCATTTCAGATGTGTGCTGTTTGCATGCTCTTAAAGTGGTGTTTTAATGGGCATTTTTAAATCAGATAAATATAATCAGCATTACTAAATAGCATTAATAAATCCAGTCTTCTGATCTTCAGTAAAAATAAGTATATCTGGACATGGCAGTGTAAACATAAATAGTTCCTTTTTTGGTTTTAATCTGGCACTAAATTCACAGTAAAAGGTTAATAAAAATAATAGCTTTCATTTATGTAGCACCTTTTTTGTCCAGAAAGCTTTCGGAAAGCCAAATTCTATGTTACTGGGTGGATTCAGAGTTCTTACGGAAATCAATAGGAGCCCTACATAAACCTTTGAATGGAAAAAAATTGTCCTGCATATAAAGGAAGCACTTAATCCATCACCTACATGCAGCTACTCTGGAATGGAACACGAACATTTTAATCAGTGCCCAAGAATGGAACACAGGAAACATACTGCATCCACTTGAGATAACTCAGAGAATGAAGATAGACAAACTGGGAAATCCTGACCTCATGAAAGCCAATATGATTTTTGCCACTGAAATCAGAGGGCCCAGGATTTCGCTCATTGAACCACACCTATTGAAAACTATACAAGTTTAAAAATAAATGGATTTCAAGGTAGTTTCCATGTGTCTCCTTCTGCATTCTTTCCTACTCATGGACATTTTAGAGAAATATCTGTTGCTGTTTCACCCTCAGTGATGAAAGTAAGACATCAAATGTAGAGTTAGACATGATGCAGTTATTTGGGGAGCAAAGCCTTTGTCTCCCATTACCAATTCCCCTGAGCTCTGCAGGCTCCAAGGTTTTATATGTTGAAAGTTTTCTTCAGAACATAACCCAGAGTCAGAGAACAGTGACACAATATGAAGGTCATGGTTAGGAAACACAAATGAAACTATGAAATGAGACAAAGAGACCTGTGGCACCTTACAGACTAACAGACATATTGGGGCATAAGCTTTCGTGGGTGAATACCCACTTTGTCAGATGCATGTCATGAAATGAGACAATCACAATGCTCTTGAATGCACTTGGAGAGAAAAATGACAAAAGACAAAAGCACCTTATCTCCTGTGGCAAACACTTTCACCAAATGATCACTCCATATCTGACTTCTCAGTCCTTGTCCTCAACACCTTGAAAAGACGAGCCTGGGAGTTTAAACCAATAACTCTGTTTGACACTAAAAATCATGGATGCCATAGAAATATTGGTTTTCTCTCTCATTACAACAATCTGTAGCCCACTACATCCACCCTGATTGTACTGGCCCTGTCAACACTGGTTCTCCACTTGTGAGGTAACTCCCTTCTCTTCATGTGTGAGTATAATAATGCCTGCATCTGTAATTTTCACTCCATGCATCTGAAAAAGTGGGGTTTTTACTTATGAAAGCTTATGCCAAAATAAATCTGTCAGTTTTTAAGGTGCCACTGGACTCCTTGTTGTTTTTGTGACCCAGTAACTTGCTCTTGTATTAATTGCCCACTTCATTCTAAATGGTTTCTTGCAACATGTGTTAACTCCTTCTGTTTAAGCTGTTCCACCTTGTATTTAACTGTGATGCTCTAATTATCTTTCCCAGACTGGAGCACAACTCTGTGGAGTTGAAAGCGTCTCTCTCTTTCACCAACAGAAACTGTTCCAATTAAAGATATTGTCTTGTCCCCCTTGTCTCTCTCATATCCTGGGATCAACACAGTTACAACAACATCGCATACAAGCATGTACAAAGGCATTTTTTGTCTTCCCCATAATTTGTGCTGTTCGCGTCCCCTCCCCCCCATCCCTCGCCGTTGTTAATCTATCAGGACAAATAATAAAAAAACATGGCATGACCAAGTTATTTTGGGGGCCTTGCTTGAGACTCCTTCAAGGAGTCCCCTTTGCCAAGGGCAGGTGCTCAGTGTCTCCAGTTGAGCACTGAAAAAACGAGGTACCCATAATCAATAGTCATTAGTGATCAGAAGAAGAGCTCTGTTTAAGAGCAAAGCTTGTCTCTGGGCAAGATCTAAAGCTTGTCTCTCTCACCAACAGAAGTTAGTCCAAGAAAAGGTATTACCTCACTGACCTTGTCTCCCTTTTCACGTGCTTGTTAAAATAATCGTCCACAGAATGAGCTCTGGCTGTTGTTGTTTTTTTAAATCTTTGCCCCTGTCACAAGATGACATCTGCATTGTGGTGCTCAGTACTGTACAGTCTGTGACATTCAAATCCATTCTGTCTCATTATTGTGATTGTTGTTGGCACTTTACTTTGCAGACCAAAGATCTAGAACTCATCTCGAAGCCAAATAACGTCAAAGTTTTTGCTCTGATCAGTGCAAATGGATGTGCCCTTGTCATAAGGCAAACCACCATATGGGAACACACACACTAGTTAATTTTAAGCTCAGGTATGAATGACTGATTTGCTGGTGTACTGTTATTATTATTTTATTCATCATATGCAACATTTTTTTAAAAAGTCCCCACAAAACTTCTAAGCCTCCTGACACTAGTTAGACTGACAATAACAACAGTCTCTTACAGTACTTGAGTACCAGGTTTACCTAATTAGGTTATGCATGTAGCCTAATCTGTAACTGGTATTGTGTCCATTTGGTCTCCCAAGGTTAAATATATTTTAGCATGCAGGGCCTGTCAGAGTTCAGCCCCCAGAGCAGCTGCAGTAAAGAGGGTGTCAGTCAAAGTTTTAAGTTTTAAGAACACTTTCACTACCAAACACAAAGAAGGTACCAATGTGAGATTTCTAAAAATAGCTACAGCACTCAACCCAAGGTTTATGAATCTGAAGTGTCGTCCAAAATCTGAGAAGGACGAGGTGTGAAGCATGCTTTCAGAAATCTTAAAAGAGCAACACTCCGATGCGGAAACTACAGAACCCAAACGACCAAAAAAGAAAATCAGCCTTCTGCTGGTGGCATCTGACTCAGATGATGAAAATGAACATGGGTTGGTCTGCTCTGCTTTGGATTGTTATCGAGCAGAACCCATCATCAGCATGGATGCATGTCCTCTGGAATGGTGGTTGAAGCACATAGAAACATATGACTCTTTAGCGCATCTGGCACATAAATGTCTTGCCACACTGGCTACAACAGTGCCGTGAGAATGCCTGTTCTCACTTTCAGGTGACATTTTAAATAAGAAGCAGGTAGCATTATGCCCTGCAAATTGTAACCAGATTTGTTTGTCTGAGTGATTGGCTGAACAAGAAGTAGGACTGAGTGGACTTGCAGGCTCGAAAATTTTACATTGTTTTATTTTTAATGCCTTTTTTGTACATAATTCTACATTTGTAAGTTCAGCTTTAATGATAAAGAGATTGAACTACAGTGCTTATATTAGGTGAATTGAAAAATGCAATTTCTTTTGTTTTTTTTTAAAGTGCAAATACTTGTAAATCAAAAATAAATATGAAGTGAGCACGGTACACTTTGTATTCTGAGTTGTAATTGAAATAAATATATTTGAAAATGTAGAAAACATTCAAAATATTTAAATAAATGGTATTCTATTATTGTTTAACTGTGCGATTAATAGCACGATTAATTGCAATTAATCTTTTAATCATGTGATTCATTTTTTAATCTCTTGACAGACCTAAAAAATACACAAACTCCAGCCTTGCAAAGGAGAGAGAAGTAATACAGAACATCCAGAATTTGCATTACTCACACTCACCCTCTGTGGGGATATCTGAGTGTAGGTACCTGGTTGTCTTCCTGGTGTGTCCCTCCGCACTTATGTCAGGTAACATCTTTTATAATGTGTTACGGTGACACCCACCTTATCTTATGTATAATCATAATGGTTTCAACCCGCTTTTCCTCGTCTGCACTTCCACACTTCACTTCTTTTAGGGTCCCCACTTCTTATAGGTTAATTATCCATTTACTTCATACACATTAGCAGTTACATCAATTATTGCTACAGCATTGTTGCAGTCAATATTTGTGAGCTTTGGTGTTCCTTAAAATACCCTAAAATATCAATAATTAGCAGTTTCTTACTTCATACCAGTCAACTGACTTACTGCATTTGTTGATCACTGTACTTCATCTTGTGACATAAGACCCACTTGTTTGTCATTTGCCTATGTCAGCCTCCAACCTAGGACTTGATTAGTCATGCTAAGCTATTACTTCACAGGCCTTTGGCCTGCTGGTCTTCTACTTGCATTATAGCAATAATCAGTTTTACCTTACCTATGTATGTTACCTTACATTGTACAGAGCTTTAAATATATCATCCTTAATATAATGTATTAATTGACCTTCCCTACATTGCAAATTAATAATTCTCAGACAAGACGGGGAATACATTGTGAAACACCTCTTTTTCAGAAATGCAATGAGATAGCATTTTGCAAACACCCCGCAACACTGCAAGCGAGGCTAATGATAAGAAAACAATAATGACATGAGACATTTGGGAGTTATATGACCTTCAGAAAGCCCATGGGCTTATTGATTTCAAAGCCAAATAGGTCTAGGCAATTTTCTGTTGATTACCAATAACTGAATTCAGTGACAGTGGCTGATGAATATCCAATGCCCATAGCTGATGAGCTACTGGATAATTTGGGGCCAGCCAACATGTGTCAGCTATCAGACTCACCAGAGAATACTGGTAGGTATTTAGCAATGGATGCAGAAATCAGGCTTTGTAATACAGATGGCTTTATAATTTCCTGGTCTTTGCCATTAGGATGAAAATTGTATCGGCCACATTTCAAAGGATGGTCAGTAAACTATAATTAGGGTTCTTTTTTCCCTTTTATAATGCCCTATAGAGATGATATATCAGGCCAGGTCCTCAGCTGATTTAAATCAGCTTAGCTCCATTGACTTCAGCGGAGGATTTGGCTGCATCTTCTGTATTGTTTTGCAGCTTGCATACAGCAGTGTGACTGATCAGCCAGCAAGGCATGTTGGAAGCCTTGTGATGGGAAATGGGATGCTGAACATTTAGGGGTAGATTGTGGCATAGCCCTGAATGGGTGTGGAAGGAATAGGGGAGGACACAGAAGTTTTATCTCTGTTGAGCCCCGCACACGAGCCTGTCAGTCCTAACCCTTGCGCTCCTTGAGTGCAAGGCCATGAGAGTCAAGTGGGATGGTGCTGTGGCCTGTTCACATGGTGCCCTGGCCAGCTGAGCTGGGCCCTCAAAGGGGGAAGTGCACCCTGCACCCTGTTATAGGTTGTATCCAGGGTTGCTTCTGCTGTATCTTCCACAATAGGTCCCAGAGACATCCTGTTTGCTTCAGATCCAATGGAAGCTTCCACGGGGGTCATTCATCTCTAAAATCCTCCACTGTGGGCTGTTGATGGACGGTCCCAGTAAAGCCCATCTCATGGGCTCTCTCTGTGAAATCAGAAGATGTCAGTGCAGGAGGCTGCATCAGTAATATTGATCCAAACAAGGCTCTAGATGTGTTTTTTAACCCCTTCTGGGCTAGTACCAGAATTTCTCACAGCTCTTATGTGCGCCCCCCCTCACTCTTTTCTCACTCTCCACATTAAGGGCAAAATCCTCTTCCCCTTCCTATGGTAGCTGCAACCTACCCCCATACACAGGAAAAGACTGAGCTGGATCCGGTGTTGCTGTTACGGGTTCCTTCTTGCCTACATTCACTCCATAGGCCAGATCCTCAGCCGGGGTAAATCAGCATAATGAAGCGACTCCACTCTACAGGAGCTGAGGATCCTCTCCCACATCCTGATTTATGCACTTTTAAGTCAGAGTTTAATTTTGCAAACGAGCTCTCTTCTTGTTCTTTGCCTTTATTTTTGGCAGGAAATGTCGCCTACGGTATGAGCAATGAAGACTAGCTCAGTGTTAATAATTGTCAGGGAAAATGAAGAGGCTATTTCTCACATCAGACTTTCACCCTTCATGACAAATGCTATTTTGAGCAGATTAAAAATCAATGCATGGTACAATATGTCACGTATAGAGCAAGTACATGGCACAGTAATTGGCACACTATCCTTTAGCTACTGTTAGTGAATGTGCCTCTATAAGTGGAACAGAAACTAGTAAAGACAGGCAGGTCAGATTCCCAGGTGGTGTAAATGAGCAAAGCTGCATTGAAGTACATGGAAATATGCTGACTTACACCAGCAGAGGATCTGGCCCAGGATTTTGATGCAAATGTGTTTAAAATATCATTCAGGCGCCATATAATTATAATGAACAGAGCAGGCATCTTTTGATATTTCCCTTCCACCCCCCTTGCAGTCTCAAACGTATTTAATAGTGATGATAAATATTTCAGCACTCATTTGAAAATATTACAGAGTTTACTTAAGAGAGATTGTCTTTGCTGTTTTTCAGCTCACTTGGTGATGGGCCTTTGATTACTGACCTTGAGAACCTCCTGGGGAAATGATTTGACTTTAAGATACAGATTAGTCAGTGGTTCTGCATGAAGTGGATTAAAGGAGAAAGCCAAAAGTAGTAAAGGCTAAAATTATTTTTCAAAGTCATATGAGGACTAGAAAGCAGCTTACTAATCTTCTGAAAAACACTGGCCTGATTGTTCAAGTCAGCCAATGAGTGTTGTGATTGCTCAACACCTCTGAAAATCAGGCCTGTGGGCCAGATTCTCAGCTGCTGTAAATCACTCCATTTAAGTCAATGGAATTATGCAAATTTTACACCAGCTGTGATGCTGGTCCCATATGCCTACAATTAACATATTTCAACATGTTGAAAGTGCAGTATTTTTACCAAGGGTAAATTGCAAAACTGGCTCTTTTTGGATTATTCTTCCATATGGTGAAAACATCTTGTAGCTATAGAAAAGCTTCCATCCAAAAATGCTTGATAACACTTGTGTGTCACAGGCAACATCCACCACAGAAATGAAGCTACCTGCAAGGTTTGCCATTGACCTGAATAGAGTCAGAATTTCAACCACAGTATTTATTGAGACATAACAACACTATGCTACATTGTCTCTAGATACTACTACTGTAACTTTATTTTTGTGGGAATGCTGCGCCACTGCACATGTGCACAATTCCTGTCCTCCCCCTCCCAATTTCTTTTGCCTCCCTGCAGAAAAATAGTTTCTGATGGGGAAGCAAAGGGAAGCCACAAGAATGGTCATGTGCCCCTCCCCAGCAGCATGGGTGTGTCATTTCAGGTGCCTGGGGCAGCTGGCAGAGAGGTAAATCACCATGGGGGTGGGAGACGGGGCTAGGGACTACTGGCCAGTTGCTCCTACCCTGCACCAGACTCAGCTGCTAGTCTCAACTGGGCTGGAGGTGGACGAACATGGGAATTCCTCTTCCCCTGCACAGAGCGGCCGGGGCTGGGGCCAGGTCAGACCTCCGTACCCCGAAATCTCCCTGTGATGGGGTGGACTAGGCCCAAAGGCCCCCTGCTGGAGGTCCCAGGATTTTGCCCCACCCATCCCAAGGAAGGAGCAGTGGAGGGGTCCTCCAAGCAGGCTAAAGAGCCTGCTGGGGAAGCAGCCAGTCATAGCCCAGGAGGGCCATATAAAAGGAGCTGCAGAGCAAGCTACTAGTCAGTTGCTGCTTGGAGCAGGAAAAGAAAGGTTGGTAGGCCTGGCTTCCTGGAAGAGCAGCAGGGCCACGGACGGTTTGCTAGCAGGGACCAGGGAGTATTGAGAGAGCTCCTGACTGGTTGCTGGGACTGAGTAGGGACTGGGCCTGGGAAGAGCTTCAGAAAGATAGTGTCTACAGGGAGGAAGCCCTGGGGATACAGCCCCGTACCAGGGCTGGGCTACTTAAAGACCAGTGCTCAGGGAGGACTAGAAAGAGACACCACCAGCGGGGTATATCCCAGAAGGGGTTTGTGCTGGTTAACAGGCAGACAGGGTGACTTGGCCAGAGCACTGTGTCACTGACAAACCCACCTGAGAAACACCGAAAGGGATCACCAGAACTAAAGAGTGTAAACATGCCTACCAGAAGGGGGCACTTGTGAGAGGTGGGTGCCAACCCAGTTACAGTCCCCCAGCTGCAGGAAGCTCCACCCCACTTTGCTTCCTGCCCCCAGGGGTCACTGTATGGGTAGCTGCTCCCTCATCTGCCCAATTCCTGTGCATCTAATCTCCCTCCATACCCAGACTCCCCTGCCAAGCCTCACCACCCTGCACTCAGAACCACCCCCACTGAGACCCCTGCACCCAGAACCCCCACTCTGCTGATCCTCACCCCCCTGTATCCAGAGCCCCCTGCACCCAAACCCCACTGATAAGCCTTATCCCCTGAATCCATACCCCCCTCCAAGTCCCACCACCTGCACTGGGAACCCCTCAAGGACCCCTGTGCATCCAGATTCCCTTCACTTAGAGCCCCCCAAGAGACAGTCACACCCAGATTGCCCACACAGAACCCTCTCATCCCATACTTGGATACCCACACACTAAACCCCTCCACACTTGGATCCTTCTGGGGTGAGCCTGCCTCCCCCACAACTGGGTTGGGTGCCAGGGCTGGGTGTGTGTGCAAAACTCTCCCTCTTGCTTGATATGCCTGGTGCAGAGGGGCAGGGACTGGGGGTGTTTCTGGAGCAGGCCCAGCCCTTGTGTTATATGAGTCATGTCAGGGTTGGGTACAGGCTCACCGCTGAGTCCATGTCTGGGTGGGGGGTGGGGTGGGCTGCAGGGTGATCTCCCACCTCCATGCAGTTGGCAGACTGCATTCCCCACTGCTGTGCTGGAGCCTCCACATATATTTATTGACAAATAAAATACGCAGAATTTTGCAGAATTTTAAAATGTGCACAGAATTTTTAATTTTTTGCAGCAGAAATCCCTCAGGAGTATAATAATGCAAGTTGTTTTCAAAAGAGACATGGCAAATAGTTTATCTAAGTGAAAGTGCAGGGGAAATTTAAGTAGCCAGAAAATAATCACTTTCCGAAGACTTGGAATATGACTGGAAGGCTGACACTTATGCAAAGGGCCATTAGATGTTTAATGATCATAAGGAGCTAAGACCTTGCATCTAAGTCTCATCTGACAGCACCTTCAGCTGCATAGTAGCCTTTACAGAAGTGTTGGAGTCAGGGCCGAATCCAGGGTTTTTGCCGCCCCAAGCGGGAAAAAAAAAGAAGTCATGATTGGTGCCTGCACCACTTTCTTCTTTGGCATCTATTTGGTGGCAGGTCCTTCCCTCTGAGAGGGACCGAGGGACCTGGCACCGAATTGTCGCCGAAGAGCCCAACGTGCCGCCCATTCCCCTTGGCGCCCCAAGCACCTGCTTGCTGAGCTGGTGCCTGGAGCCAGCCCTGGTTGGAGCCCTGATTAGTTCACAGTCAGAACAAAACCTAGGAAATATCACTATTTTTTGCAGCATCTGTGTTTGCCTTGTCTATCTCCCACACAAGTAGTGACCAGATCTAGTGTTGCATTGTTTATGGAACTGAATGAGATTTCATTTGCTGCATGACCTCAGCCTATCATGTGGCATGATGCTTTAGTTTGAGCAGCAATAAGTTAAGCTCCAGGGGCAAGATAATGGTTGGATAATGTTCAGTTTCCGTCCACAATGTCTTCTTTAATCAAAAGAGATTCAGAATTATGACTTCGCTCTAGCTCCAGTTTTGCTCAGTCGTACTCAACGATTTCCCATTCTACTGCTCTCTCTTCAATTCTCTTCTCCTTTATGTTATCCCAGTCTTCCACATTACTTTCAGATTCAACTCTGTGATGCTGGCCTATCATCTTGCCTGATGCCAGGACAACAACTGGGGTGCCTCAAGCACAGTGCTTGGGTTTTAGTTCTGTCCACACAACCATTGGAAGGATTTGGCATTGGATACTCAAAAGCATATTGACAATCCTTTCCACTGGCCCAGTCTCCCTCTAGGCCACATTACAGCAGCATCAACATATGCCATTTTGGCCATGCATGTCATAGGTTCACCATCATTCTCTCCCATTATTTTTTGTTTTCCTTTGTTGCAACCAGAAGCTTCAGTTTCATCCTAAGCCTAGTCTGTGATGTTTGAAGTCTGTCAGTCACTCATAGCTTCTGTTTGTGCTGTTTCTGAAAAGCAAAAGAAATGACAGCATTTTTTAAAAAGGCGTTTTCTCTCAGCTGAGTCTTGACTTCAATTCAGCTGTGAGCGGAATAGAAAATGTTTGTTTTCTTGGGATATCAAAACATAATGGTCAATGCGTTTGGACATGTTAATGATATTCAGTTGTCTTGTGATAACTGCTCCATTAATGTCAATCACTACTGCACCTTCTCAGGCTGTAATCTCCTGGAAGACAGGACAGATTTGGTTCCAGAATGGAATGTTTTTTTTTCCTCACAATGTTTTTTTTTCCTCACAAAAAGTGCAAAATGTCAAGATACTCCTAGATGAGATGTGCTGAGAGATTCATCTTCCTGCAGGTAGTTGCAAAGAAAGGCATATCTGACAGACTGCTGACAGTTAGGGTATTTTGTCTATAGACCCTCTGAACTAGTGCCTGTCACCGTCTTAAATATAGTGATTATCGTAAGAACCCTTTTCCAAAATGTGGTACTTATGGTAATTATGCCAGTGTCAGTACTGAATGCTTGATGCTGGGACACTTGCCATAGTTATCAGAGGACAGCCTTTCTGGGGCAATGCTTGTCAAATTATTATTATTAATATTATTTTATTAATACTTTATCATTTTATTAATAATTTAATAATATAATATAAAACCAGAATAGAATATTTATCTGGTTTGTAGCATCTAATGGGAAGATTGAGCATTTGTGAAGTATGCTTGTGAAATCTGTAGCCCTTGTGGCTGCAGATGTTATGCGCTGTTGTGACAGCAGCAATTCTAACTTTTTCTCTTTGTCTGGAATGTGGCAATGTTGATCCCATGGCAGACCCTTTCCAGATGTGTCTCTGTGTCTGATTCAAGATATAAACAAAACATTTCTGACACTGAGGTGGTGCTCATCTTTTAAATGTACAGTAATTAGTGTGTTTTGGACAACAGCAACCATGTATGGAAGATAAAAAAATGCTCACAAAAATGTTTTTACCTGATTAATTAATTCATCAGCAACTTTTACTGTAATAAAACATGTCTTAATGAGCTATCTGGAGGAGAGGAAATTAATCACTTATCTTACAAATACCAACTTGAGAGCACTGCTTATGTCAGATAGAATAATTGATGACTTTAGAGGGAGCATGGAGGTGCACAGTCAAAAATGCACTCACCCATCACTCACACTGTTAATCCGGTTCATGCTCAGTTACTTGCCCCCTAGGGATTTAGACAGGAGAGATATGGGGGAAAGGGGAATACATTCAGATTTGGCATATCTGATCTTGATTTATCCTGGTTGTCCTCTGCTTATCAAAAAGGCTGCAGCAGCAAGTCAGCTCACAGAATCTTTTGTTTATGTGAATTTTCTTTAGGGTAAATAAAAGGGAATTTACAAGCTTTGGACTGACTTCTGCATAATGCTGAACACACCCTCTCCATTCCCCAACTTAAGTCCCTCTGGAGTTTATTCCCTTCTACAGACAAAATTCACTTTAGCTACCTAAAGCCGAAGTATTCTTTCTTCAGAGGAGCTGGCAAGGGCCAGCTTCTCTCTGGGTTTGGCTACACAGCAGCTGGGAGGTGTAATTCCCAGTATGGGTGCATGTACGCATTCTAGCTCTTCTTAAGCTAGTGCGCAAAAATAGCACTGTGGCTGTGGTAGCATGGGTGGTGGTTTGGGCTAGCCACCTGAATACAGTCCTGTCCAACTCCCTGGCTATGTCCTTGGGCAGCTAGCCCGAGCCACTGCCCATGCTATGATGGCCACACCACTATTTTCAGGTGCTAACTTGAGCTGAGCTACCACGTGTATGTGTAACCAACTGTTGTGTAGAAAAGTCTCTGAGCTCAGGGCTGGAGTGCTGAATCCCATGGCTACTACAGCAAAACAAAAGCATTTGGGGTTAGCACAGAGAATCCCACAAGCCTTACAAAATAAAAGAAATAAACCTAATTGTATCTTTCTAGACATTCCTCATCTACTTACACATCTGGGGTTTCAGATCAGTAGGTTTGAGGTATGAATTGATGCTTTTTCATATCTGGTTTTAAAGCTACTTACAGCATTGCTGCTCTGTATCTCTGCTCTCCAGAAAACAACAACAGACACAACGCATCAGAGGGGTAGCCGTGTTAGTCTGGATCTGTAAAAGCAGCAAAGAATCCTATGGCACCTTATAGACTAACAGACGTTTTGGAGCATGAGCTTACGTGGGTGAATATCCACTTCGTCGGACACAAAGGGAAAGTTTTTTTCCCAATTTTAAAAAGTTCTACCCTTCCTATTGGTTCTTTTGGTCAGGTGCCCACTCCTTTCCTTTTACCTGTGGGCTTGTTATTCCTTTACAGGTAAAGCAAGTAGAGAACAGCTACTAAGAGGAATTTTATAGCTAATTGGCTGGTTGGGTGTCCATAAAAGGGAGCTACCCCCACACCCACTTCATTTATCACAGGGGCCTCTACAAGAAATATTTCTTTTCCTACTAGTGCAGAGAAAGCCTTTAAGGTAATACTGCTTGGATACGATTTACAATATGAATGAATTCATTTATTCAATGGAAACCCAATCAGCATGTACCTCTACCTCAAGACAATACGGTCATACACACTTGAGTAAGTAGCAGCTATATTTGCTAACAAATTGCTGCTTCAGGTATCTATCGACAGCTGCTCACATTAGAGTAGATAAATAGCTGTATTTTAGCAAAATGGCTGCTGACCTTAAATTTGAGGTCCCAGATACTTCATCTAGTATAAGGAGCCCCACTCTCAGTCTCTTCCTCCACCAAACACAAGTGACATGATGCATGATCGGTGTTGATATTTGGGATGAGATGGGAAGGGATTAGAAATGACGTGTCTTGTAGGGATAAACTGGGATTGGGGTGATCTATGTTGTGGGGATGAGTGGAGATTAGGAGGTGAGTTGAAATGGGGAATGAGTTGGGATTAGGTGAGACGTGATTTAGGATGAGTGGGGATTGGAGTGATCTGTGTTCTGGGAAGTAGGAAGTGAGCTCAGACGGGGGATGAGTTGGTGTGAGAAGGGGAGTAGCATGTGTGCACAGGACAGCAATTTGCTGAAGAAGATGAATGAAATCTTGCTCCTGTGGTGTCTCCTTGCAGCCAGCTGTACTGTACACTACCCTTACCCTCCCCCTTATGCTGGCACAGACTTGTGCAGATCAGGTTCTCATCTGATGTTCACTGAAGTCAATGAGAATCCTTCCAAATGGGTTTTGGATGATCCCTATGGGCTCACTTGTGATCAATGGTTGCATGCCCACACAAAGGCATAAGGAGGTATAAGGGAGCCCCTTCCTCCTGCATGTGATTTACTACATTGCCATAGTCTGCATAGGAGACTAGGAGAAGGAGGGAGAGCAGCTGCTGCTAGGTTACTACTCTCCTCCTGTGCTGGTGACTGGGGGAGTGGAGGGTCAGTGGAGCTTATGTTTCACCCAGTACAGCTGAGCTGTCCCATGGGGGGCAGTATGCTGTGTGAGGAAAAGGGCTCATGCAGATAGCAAGAGGGAAACAAGGACAGTCAGAGTCCAGCCCTGCTCCTGAGGCAGCACAGCTCTACACTGGGGCTATGCATGGATCCTCCTCAGACAGCATTGCCAGGTTACAATCCAGCTCCATGTGAGCCCCTTCAGATGCTTAAGGTCAGACTGAAGACACTTTCCTCTAATCTTAATTAATCTGTGGTAGGTGATGAGCAGCATGTACTCAAGCCCTGGTACAGCACCTTCAATGCAACAGAGATTTATTTCGAAATCAGTAAGTAATAATGAACATAATATAGTGGAAGTGCAGTTGAAATGCACAGAGCTAGCTCCTGTTCTCTCTCACACCAGTGTTGATCTGGCAAAACTCCACTGGCATTGATCAAGCTAGGCCAGTGCAGAATGGATGTCATGAGACCAGCTTCATCCCCACAGGGCCAGATCCTGTACCCTTCTTATAGTGTCATTCAGCAGTAACTCCCCCAAAGTGATTTCGAGCTGCCACACCCAGTATAAGGGATTGCAGAATCAGGTCTGTGATACAGGTCTGCGGCCTCCTTTTTAATATCTCCCTGTGAGGGGCTCTTTGGGGGTTTATCCAGGCACGAAGCTGGCTCTTGTCTGTAGGTGAGGCCCAGGGCTGGATGCTGTTCTGCAGTGGCTTGTACGCGGAGCAGCAGAGCTGTCCCTGGTGCTGATGTGAGCTTGCCCTATAGTCGATGCAGTTTTTATCTTATTCCCCTAGGGAAGCTCCTCCAGCGACAAAACACTTCAAACCCCAGCCCTTCCTGGCAGAACGGCTGGGTCCAGCAGCTGGATGGATCCTGCCAATTTTTGGTCCCAATCTCCCTCAATTCCACTGTCTATCCAGAAAAAAAGTGTAGCTGCTTCCTCTGGGCTAAAAATGTCTGGACCCTGGTGCATCCTGGTGATACTACTGTTCAGTGTGGTACCTGCCTCCTCCTTGGTCCAGTACGTTTTTCTAGCACACACACCCAAATTCTACCAGCTAAATAGAGAAAAGAGGCAGCTGCTCCCTATTGCACGTCCCCTTATAAAACAACAAAAGTGGATTGGATTTTGTTGGAGTTTTCAAGTGCTTATGTGCCAGGATGTATCAGGGACTGGGTTTTATAGTGGACTAGGAGTGTGTATTTATGCAGTAAAGTGTAGTGGCTTATGGCCAAAATATCATGGCTCAGGTGTCAGCTCGAGGTATTTGCATTGCTGTTGCTCTTGCAGTGGGATGTGTTGGAGTCCGGATTGTTTCTCATGCAGGACAAATGGCAACAGGTGTTGCCTGTTTGGGTGATACGGTCTGGTTACTAAAGGCCTGAACCTGGTAACCCCCAGCAGGCGGTAGGTGCTGAACATGCGCTCCGGACTGTTACTGAACAGGGAGCTGGATTTTTGCTGTGGAAGTGCAGCAGATGTAATTTCCCTCTATTTAATGGCCAGACCCTTGGGTTAGGGATTGAAAATAGAGCAGGTCAGCTCCTGGGACCCAAGTCTTCGAGCCGGGGGGCAGGCCCGCAAGGAGCGGCTAGCCCTGTTCTCCACGTGCAGGATTTGGGTGGGTCGGGGCCGCGGTCAGGGCCAACCTTTGGTAAGCGGCAGCTGCTGGGTGTAGGTGGCTCAGCTGGGCCGGGTGTTGGAGGCGCACAAGGCTGGGTCTAGACACCGGCTCCTTTCGGCCAGAGGGATCTGCGGGGCTCAGCGCCCCACGCTGGCTGGGTGCAGCCCCGGGGGTTGCAGTCCCGTTGTACAGGGCGGAGGCCGGCTCCGGCTGCCGGCGGCGCGGCTACAGCTGCTCTGCAGGCCTGGAGTCTCGGGGGTGGGGAGCGGACACGGGCCGGAGGGGCGGCTGCGCCGGAGCCGCGGGGTCTAGGGGGAGAGGCTGGGCTCGCTCTGCAGCTGGGTGTGCCGCGGCTCCCGGCCTCCTGCGCTCAGCCCGGAGGAGGGGTCCCCAGCGCGCATCCTCCCCCTGCTCCCCGCCCCCCAGGCCGGCTGCGGCAGGCTCCCGCCATGGCGCTGAGCAACCTGCTCTTCGCCCAGTGCGTCGGCTACTTCCTGGCCTTCCTCTGCAGCTTCGTGGTGGTGGTGCCGCTGTCCGAGAACAGCAACGACTGCCACGGCCGCTGCCTGCTCTTCACCGAGGGCATGTGGCTCAGCGCCAACCTGACGGCGGAGGGGCAGCGCTTCACCGTGCAGGAGTGGGGGCCCCCGGCCGCCTGCCGCTTCAGCGTCTTCGCCGGGCTGCTCTCCCTGCTGCTGGCCGCCGCGCAGGCCTGGCGGACGCTCTTCTTCCTCTGCAAGGGCCACGAGGAGTAAGTAACGGGGTGGGTTGGGGGACCTCCCCGAGCCTGCCCCCCGCCAGAACCTGAGCCCCCCGAATCTGCTCCCCAACTTGCCCTGTCAGAACCTGCCTGTCAAGATCTACCCCCACCCACCAGGACCTGCCCCTACCCGGCAGGACCTGAGCCCCCCCAAATTGCCCCCCCGCCAGACCCTGAGCCCCCCGAACCTGTCTCCCAACGTGCCCCATCAGAACCAGTCCTCCAGGACCTGCTCCCACCCATCAGGACCTGCCCCTACCCAGAGGACCTGAGCCCCCCCAACTGTCCCCCCTGCCAGAACCTGAGCCCCCCCAAACCTGCCTCCCAACTAGCCCCCTCAGAACCAACCCCCAAAGCTGCCGCCTGCCAGACCCTGTGCCCCCCAACTTGTCCCCTCAGAATCAGCCCACCAGGACCTACCCCCACATGCCAGGACCTGAGCCTCCCAAAACTGCCCTCCTGCCAGAACTTGTGCTCCTCTGAACCAGCCCCCCAGAACCTACCCCTGCCAGAACCTGCATCCCCCAACCTGTGCTCTCAGAACGAGCCCACAAACCTGCCCCCTGCCAGAACCTTTGGCCCCCTGGACCTGCCCCACAACTTGTCCCCCCCAAACCTGCCCCCCATGCCTGAGCCGGCCCCCCCATCTGCCAGCACCCATCCCCAGCCGGCTGAGGCAGCCCTTCCGCTGCAGGGCCAAGACAGGGAAGGGGGCATAGGGAGAGCTGGACTACGCTCTGCCTCAGTGCAGGGACAGCCAGTGCCCAGCAGTACCCCTCACACACCTACATTGTCCTGCAAGGGGTGGTGGTGAACAGGGGGCACCAGGAAACAAGGTGTTAGCTGGGATCTGATACTTCCCCTTGGAGACTTCCATCTGGACCTTTGCCTTCCCATTAAGGGCATGACTTTGAGTGTAAGGAGGGAGGCCTTTATTTATGGCATCAACAACTTAAATGGAGCAGGGTCAATCCTTCAGGAAGTTTCGCTTTATACTTGATGCTGCTAGGCAAGGCTGAGCGCTTCCTAGGGATGCTCTAGCCTGCCATCCTTTGACCCTTGACCCCTTTAGGGTTGGTTGGCAAGGGGGTGGGACTAATTCAGGGAGAACAGGGGTTTAAAAATCCAGCTAAGCCCCCAGAGGAGCAGCAAACAGAAATTGGTGGGGGAGTTTGAAGGGTCCGTGAGAGCCAGATATACCTGATAAACATTCTCTAAATTTAGGCCAATAATGCTGCAAGAACAAACAAAACCCTGCAAGAGTAAAAAGAATGCAGGCAGAAGTCCAGCAGCAGAGTGGGGCCTACTCAATTTATTGTGCTGAGTGCAACATGAATGATTACCTGTCTTGTGGGCAGGTGATATGTGTGTGCATTTGGCTCCAAGAGCTCATGGCCCTCAGAGACCCAGTATGGGCTCTTGAAACCAGAGTGACTGAACTAGTGGAGCTAAGGGAGATAGAGAGGTACATAGACAAGATTTCCAGGGACACAGCATAGCAATCCCACCCCTAGTTTGATAGGCTCTGTGCTGCTGAGGAGGATGAACATCTTGGGGAAGGAGAACATCAAACTGGAGCAGAGGGAAATGATCCCAGAGCTGGGACCTTCCTTCCAGATGATGTCATGGTATCCTCTCACCCTGAGGATACCTTTCCAGGGGAGGGGACCACGATTATTAGGAACAGACAATATTAATGTGGGATTTGATTATTAGAAATATAGATAGTTGGGTTTGTGATGCCCGGGAGAACTGCATGGTGAATTTTCTGCCGGATGTGAAGGTTGCAGACCTCTCGAGACGTCTAGACAGACTTTCGTGCAGTGCTGGGGAGGAGCCGGTGATCATGACACATGTAGGTATCGGTGACATAGGGAAAGGTAGAAGAGGGGTACTGGAGGCCTAATTTAGACTGCAAGGTAAGAGATTAAAGTCCAGCCATGGCAGCATTCTCTGAAATGCTTCCAGTTCCATGCGCAGGGCCAGTTAGACAGGCAGAACAACAGGGTCTCAATACGAGGATGAGAGAATGGCGTTTGGAAGGAGGATTTAGGTTTATTAGGAATTGGGGGACCTTCTGGGAAAGGAGGAGCCTATACAGAAAGGATTGGCTCCACCTAAACCGAAATGTAACCAGATTGGTGGCATATAAAATTAAAAAGATCATAGAGGACCTTTTAAACTGAGGGCAGGGATAAAGCTGACAGGTGCAGAGAAGTAAACAGCTGGGGTAGACACATCCTGTAGGGGAGGCTCTATTAAAGGGATACTCTATATCCCTGTAAAGAGGAGAGGATAGAAGTTGATAAAATACAGGTAGGAACTGAAGAGAAACAGTCAAACAAAAAAGAGTCCCATTCAATTACATCACATGAAGGCAGACAGCTAAATATTGACAATTTTTATAAGGTCTTGTATACAAATGCAAGAAGTCTACATACTAAGATGGGTAAACTTGAATACCTGGTGTTAAAAGAGGATATTGATAAATAGGCATATCAGAAACTTGGTGGAAGAATGATAATCAATGCTTATGTGGAATAAGAAATACAGAAAGGCCTGGTCTACACTGAGTGGTGGTGAGGGGGGAAGGTCGATGTACGATACGCAACTTCAGCTAGGGGAATGCTGTAGTTGAAGTCTATGTATCTTATTTTGACTTACCTCCCATCCTCACAGTGTGGGATCGACGGCCTTGGCTCCCGTGTCAACTCTGCTACTGTCGCTCGCTCTAGTGGACTTCCGGAGTCGATGGGAGCGCATTCGGGGATTGATATATCGTGTCTAGACAAGACACGATATATCGATCCCCGATAAATCGATCACTACCCGCCAATATGGCAGATAGTCTGGACGTATCCAAAGGGTACTGGAAGCAATATTTAGTTATGGAGTAAACTAAGATGTATGGGGTGAGTGGGAGGCTGTATGTTCTAGTGGCTAGGGCACTGGATTGGGAGTCAGGAAAGTGGGGTACTGTTCCCAGCTTGCTGGTGACCTGTTGTGTGACCTTGGATAAATCATTTTTTGTGCTTCTATTTTCCCTTCCACCCTTTGTCTTGTCTTTAGTTAAGATTGTAAACTCTCTGGGGCAGGGACTGTCTTGCTATGTATTTGTTCAGTGCCTACCACAACGAGGCCCTAATCTCGGAACAGTTTACCAAGGGGCATGGTGGGTTCTCCATCACTGACAATTTAAAATCACAATTGGATATTCTTCTAAAAGATCTCCTCTAAGAAATATTTGGGAGGAGTTCTATGTCCTGTGTTATACAGGTGGGTCAGATTGGATGGTTGCAATGGTCCTTTCTGGCCTTGGAATCTATGAATCTTGGTTGAGACCTCAAATAATAATAGGGTTGGATATTATTCTCTGATATTCTGTGACCACCCTTATACTATCCAATATTAAAATATGCCCTAACAGATTTATAATAAAACAATAGCTAGCTTTCTCAGGATTGAAGCTTATCCTAAAAGATCTAAATGTAAGAGGAGACTTTTTAATACTCTTTGAAAAAAGTATTTTTAAACAAATATCATAGTCTTCAATTAGCTATACATGTTTGATTGAATCCAGATGCATTTTATTTCCTGCAGTTTAAAAACGGCTTATTTGGAAGAAACAGAACTAATAAGATTTTTAATGGTGTATTTTGGACAAGACTTTCATGATTTTTTATCTATTTCCAATTTTGGGTATTTATTTTATTTTGTTGTGCAATTCTTTTGTTGAGATTTGTTCTTTATGTGTAGCTTTTGAAATTCTTCCATTTCAGCTGAACATTATCCTTTGGGTAACACTATTCATAGTTAACAAAATGCTGATCTGGGTAAGAAAGGATTTGGAAGGCTGCTGGGTGTTTGAAAGCCAAGATTAGGCATATTGTTATAATAAAATATGCAAGTCTAGTACCACATAAGGTCAAAATATGGATTAAAACAGGACAACATGTAGCCTGTCTAATAAAACACAGGGAAAGGGAAGTTCCACCCCATGCCCAGATTTGTCATTGCAAATCTGCAAGGAAAATGTAGCATCCTAAGTGAGTTTTGCTGTGTTAACGCTGAGCAAAGGTCCATTAATGTTTCAAACATGCATGAGCGACTGACCCTGAAAATGGCCCTTTATTTCTGGAGAGATAGAGGAATTTGTGCTCTTTGGGCATCTTAAACCATGTACATCTTTACTATACTGATTGGAGGTTGTTCAGGAGGAAGTTGTGCAGCAATGCTGCTGCATATCCTTGCACTTACAGAGGTTGATGAGAGCATTGCCATTGACTTCACTTGAAGGATGATTGGGCCCATGATGAATAAGAAGTAACTCCTCATTAAAATATGTGAAGGTATTCACCTTATTAAATCGTTTACAGAGCATCCTCTGATTGTCAGTCAGATGCATGGCATATAGCTACAAATTACTATAAACAGAAAACTAGCTGAAGATTAAGAAGAAAGACAACAGCACAGCAACGTAGATTAATGAAAGGGTTGCCTTGCATCACACTGTTATCATTGTTTATTTGTCAAGTGCAAACGATGCACTTGATGGCGTGTTTGTAAGATGTGAAGCTTACACAGTTGAGTTCTGGTAGACCTACCGGAAGGAGCAAGTTTTAGAGTTGGTCCACTCCACTGAGAACACCTTGAGTCCTAACCTCACTATTGCACATTTAAAGACTATTAGCATCTTGAATTACACCAGAAAGTAGATGGAAAGTCAGTGCTGAACACCCAGTACAGCTGTTCCGTGCTCATGCTAACTGTTTCCACTAAGTGGGTAAGCCACTGCTTTCTGCAGTAGGGGCTTGATCTAAATCAGAGTCCACTGAATTGACTGGAAAGACTCTCATTGGTCTTTGATCAGCCCTCAGCTGAAGTGTGCAGTGTATATTTGATAAGTCAATCATTTAATTTTATAGCTGACAAATAGATTTGTATATTGCCATTTCCTCTCTCCATGCAATATCACTGTAAGAAGAACTGGTAATGTTTAATTTTAGTAAGGGGCATGATTTAGTGATCTAAGCACAGGCCAGAGAGCAGGGACACCTTACTTCTAAACCGAGCTTTGTCATAGGCTCCTTTTGTGGCTTGGTCAAGTCACTTAAATTCTTTCCCTTATCCTGCTCCTTCTCCCTCCCCCCAGTTTCCCTATCTGTAAGATGGGAATAAATTTGTTTATGTGCTTAACAGGAATGTCCTGGGGATTAATTGACTTGCCCTTTAAATGCTAAGTATTAATCATTTATATTTCATTTTCTCATTATCATGAGTTGAGGCATTTAACATTTACATGTCCAGTGACAGCCGGAACCTCAATAAGAATAGAAACAGGCCATAAGTGTGAATGCTCCAAGCGACAGATCTTGTGTTTCTGGAAGACTTGCCACACTGTAGTCCTCCTGAAAGATCTAAAACAGCTAGAAAATGTGCTGGGTCTACACTGTCCTTGATCCTCATGGAACCTTGCACAAAAAGCAATAGGAATTGCTTTTGATCTCATTGGGTGAAAATTGTCATTGGGGGCAGGATTTTATCCCTGGTATTATAAAGAGCCTAGAATTTCCCATACTGATCGTTAAGGTTCATCTCCTGTAACAGCAGCAGCAAATAGCTCGTAAGGATGAAGAATCCATCATCATTTTTCTCAAGTGTTCCATTAAACTAAACACTGAAATGCTTTTTGAGTCAGTGATCAAATCCTAACAGGCTGGATAGGTTCTGGCAAGGACAGTCCTAGTTTCTGCAAACACAGTGGGAAATAAGACACGTATGGCCTGAGGCAGACATATGTAAAGCCGTGAGAGTAGGAAAGACTGACATTTGTACATGTTAAGGGTGTTGAGACACAAGTGATTGGGGGTGAGGGTAGATTTTATTACTGGGTGAGGGGAGGATTAGAAGGTTTTCATCAGCTAGATTCCATCAACTAGTAGGGAGGGATTAACAGCTCAAAGGATTCCCCATGGTTCATTTTTAAGAATGATGGGGAGGTCCCAGCACCCATCAGCTTGGAAGGTCCTGGATGCTTACTTGGAGGAAATGTTGATGTACTGGTATCCCCAAAAGTGTAGGATACTATACAGAGCATATGCCTTGAGCTGGCTGTGGATTCTAAACTGCATGTCATAGCTGGTCGTATTCTAAGTTGCAGTGCAAGCCCAGATCCTCAACTGGTGTAAATTGATACAGGTCCATTGAAGTCAACAGAGCTGTGCTAATTTACACTAGATGAGGATCTGACCTGCTATGCACACTGCACACACATGCAGAACTGTGTCCTGTCCCATGCTGCTAGAAGTGTAAGTTTAGCTGATTAAAATAATTATAGTTATCACCAGTATTTTGTTTTATTTTTAGTTTTATTTTGGTAGGCAATTTTTGTCCCAATTATCACTATAGTCATGAAATAATTTTAGCTCCAGTTACTATATAATTTAAGTTAATGACATTTATTTTAACAATGGTGATTTTCATCATTAGAGCTAATGAAAGCCATTCTGTGTGTGAGCAATCACACAACTTACTAATTATGATTCAGAGTGGGCCTCCTACATTTAAAAAAAGAAAAACGTGGAAGAGCTTAAGTGATGGGCATAATAAGAACCAAGATCATAATCCTTAGTCTGTCAATAGTATTAGGCATTCTTAATTAAAGCAGATGTGTTTCAAATGGAGACTGGTATCTTTCATATGTGCCCAGTGCATGCTGCTTACAAGACTGCTGATGCTGTGTTTCAGTTGTTTATGTGTTACATTTTTCTTCCTTTTTATTGCAGCTCTTTCTTTTATGCCTTCCTGAATCTGCTGATCAGCGTCTTTGTGGTTTTTGTCATCTTTATTGCTAGCACTATAGTGAGCGTAGGATTTAACATGTGGTGTGATGCTGTTACCGAAAAAGGAAGCATGCCAAATAGGTTAGTATTGAAGGAAAAATTTCCGGTTTCACATATGCACAAATAAATGGAGGTATTACCAAATATAGTTATTAAATGCATGGAAAGAAGACAAGGAAAGGTATTTAAAACCTGAAAGTCTTTCTATAAAGATGCAATTTTTAGATTGGGATCAAAACAATGAATAAACCTTTGACTCCTAGTCCACATGAAACAAAAGCATTGTATAGTTATTTCATTGATGTTTCATTGCTTATTAGAGAGTCATAGTTACATGGAAAAGCACAAGAAGGATAGAAAGAAATTAACATAAAATCTTTATAGACTACTGTGAAAAGAGAACCTAGTTGTGATAACTCTCTAGTGACGGGGGGAGATCAGAGCAGGAAACTGGGAGTCAGGGCTCCTGAGTTCCAAATCCTAGTTTGGACACTGACTCACTATAAGAACCTAAGTGAGTTATTTAGCCTCTATGTGCCTCAGTCTACCATCTACAAAATCAACACAAAATGTTGGCCTCACAGTGATGTTGTTTACACCAAGAGTCTCAGATGAAAAGCGCTGTATAAGTGCACGGTACTGATGAACAACATTATCTTAAGAGTTATAGAATATATAGTTAATAAAATAATATTTGGGATCAGTGTAGGAGGTAGATAATAGCTTGAGATGAATTTTTCATATCAAATAAATATCCATTAAGAGATAGGAAAAAGTGACATTTTATGTCATATGATATCGAGTAACACTGTTACTAGAGCATATATTTATGTTTCACATTGTCATATGTTGCAAAATGCCATAGTAAATGTTCTGTTTAGGGCTGCAACGATTAATCGAATTATTCGAATATTCGGTTAAAAATTCTATCTCAGTTATCCAAAAAAAAAAGCCTAATCGAATATTCGGATAAGAATCCAAGATGGCTGACACCACTGAAAAGGACAGAGAAGAACCTTCAGAAATCAACCAAGAGATAGAAAGACATCCTCAAAATCCTGGGATTTTTTTCACACCAGTCCGAGTTATTTGTAAAATCGGTAGGCAGCCTCTCTTTTACCATCACTATATCTTCTCATTGCTGATGCTTCTGAAACAAAAACACCCACACAATCCCTTCTCCTGAAGCCTTCCGTTATGATGTCAAAAGGTAATGGAGGCTCATACACTTTGTTGCATTTAGGGGTGAAACAAACATCTGGGGTGATCCAAATGTGTGTACTTGTGCAGGAGGTCTTGGGGTGGGCAGTAGAAAAGGAGGGTTTTAAGCATATTATTTGCATAATGAAGGTTATGTTATACATTTCAGAAAATCAATGTTGTTCATTTACATAATTAAATATAGATTTCATTATTTTTTAAATCTCTCTTTTACCTTACTGTGAGAGGAAATTGGCAAGCAGCCCAATTATGGCAATAATTGAAAGCTTATTTGATAGAACATTCAGCTACTTACTCTTTGAAGCCTTTATTCTGGTATTACTGTTTAGGATAATGGAAACTGATTAGGACTATTGAATAGTTTGTTCTGGGAGTGGATATAACAAAAGAAGCTTATACTTATTTCAAGGGGAGCAGAATAATTTTTCTGATGGCAACATTGTTATACATATGTTGTTTATAGCTATGATATTTTGTTTTTATTTAGAAAATCATTCTAGCAAGGGTACAGTGGCTACTTCATCTTATGCTTGGTCTGTTTATTTGGAATCTCTGAAATAATTTTCTTTTTTTCTCCCCTAAATGCCGCTGCCGTCTAGCTGTGAAGAGCTACAGGATATAGATCTTGAACTGAATTTAGAAACCTCTGCCTTCTATGATCAGTTTGCTATTGCACAGGTAGGTCAGAACAAGAAACAAGAGTGTTTCAAGAACAGGAGTACTTGTGGCACCTGTTCTTTTTGCAGATACAGACTAACATGGCTGCTACTCTGAAAAGAATATTTCAGTTCATTAGCCATTTGGACATGGACCTGATGCCACTGGTACCGAGTCAGCATCCTCTGAAATCAATGGAAGTGTTTCCATTGACTTCAGTAGGTGCTGGTTGGATCCATAGTGATGGGCATGTTTTTTTTTTTTGTAAAAATTAAAAATAGATAGCTTCAGATGTTGGCTTGTACCTATGCTTTTACTGCTTATTACTGAAATGTAATTGTCTCAGCAAGGCTCAATCCTGCAAAATGCTGAACACTTTGGCCCCTATCCAGCAAAATATTTAGCCTGGGATTTGTCCAAGGAGCCTATGGGAATTAAGTACCTAACTCCCACAGACTTGTGTTGGGATTTGAATGCTTACCTCTTTTATCCCTTCCCCCCCTCCCTTAAATATATCAGCATGAAGCAGTGCTTAATTTGAAGAACATGAACAGTCCCATTGACTTGAGTGGGACTTCCTTAGTGCTTAAAGTTAAGCATGTGCTCAAGTGTTGTGGTGGATTGGACCAGAGGACTCAGCACCTTGCAAAGTCAAACTCTCAATAAGTTTTTGATAAAAGCATATAAATGGCCATATTGTGTCACACTAATGGTCCATCTAGCCCAGTGTCCTGTCTCTGACAGTGGCTGGTGCCAGATGCTTCAGAGGGAATGAACAGCACTGGGCAATTTCAAGTGATCCACCCATTGTCATCCAGTCCCAGCTTCTGGGACACCCAGAGCATGAAATTGCATCCCTGACCATCTTGACTAATAACTGCTGATTGACCTATCCTCTGTGAAGTTATCTAATTCTTTTTTCAACCTAGTTATACTTTTCGCTTTCACAACATTCATAGGCAACAGCTGGCATAGGTTGACTGTGCATTGTGTGAAGAAGTACTTTTTTTGTTAGTTTTAAACCTGCTGCCTATTAATTTAATCAGGTGACCACAGTTGTTGTGTTATGTAAAGGGGTAAATAATACTTCCCTATTCACTTTCTCCACACCATTCATGATTTTATAGACTTATATCAAATCCCCCTTAGTCATCTCTTTTCTAAGTTTAGCAGTCCCAGTCTTTTTAACTTATCTTTGTATGAAACTTGTTCCATACCCCTAATTATTTTTGTTGCCCTTCTCTGTACTTTTTCCAATTCTAATATATCTTTTATGAGATGGGGTGACCAGAACTCACACAGTATTTAAGGTGTGGACTTACCATAGATTTATACCGTCACATTATGATATTTTCTGTCTTTTTATCTATCCTTTTCCTAATGGTTGTGGACAATCCATTAGCTTTTTTGATACTGCACATAGGGTGAATGTTTTCAGGGAACTATCCATGATGACTTCAAGATTTTATTCTTGAATGGTAACAGCTAATTTGGACCCCATAATTTTGTATGTATAGGTGGGATTATGTTTTCCAATATCCATTACTTTTCGCTTTTCAACACTGAATTTTAAAACAGTGTAATTGAAAGATCCCATTGCATCTTAATTTCAAGGGAGTCCTTTGGGTATTCCTACTCGAGAGAAAATTTGGATGAACTCCTTTGCTATCATCTTGGACATCATGTTTCTCGGGGGTATGGCTTCTGGTGATGGGTAGTGTAGTCTAGAATCATGAGCATGCATTGATATCCTTGGGCCAACTTCTCCAGTGGGCTATCAGGTCCATCACTGTCCTCTCACATGGGACTTTAATAATCTGTAGGGGTACTGAGGTTGTGGGCCTTGCAATTGGCATTCAGGGCCGGAGGTGCAATAGCGTCAGACCTCCATGTGGACTCTTGACCAAGAGAACCTTCATAGGATTCTGTCTATGGTTTTATCCACCCCTAAATGTCCTCCAAACAAATGATTGTGGGATAAGTCTAATACTGCCCTTTGGTATCCTCAAGGTATTAGCAGCTGCTCCAGTTCTTGCTCCTATAGTCAGATTATTCTATATAGTAAGTCCTATTCATCACAAAACATGGCCCTGGGCCTTTGGCTTTCCCCTATAATGGGACCCCACTCGCTTTGATGACTTCCTTTCTAATACTGTGATACAGAGCATCATTGGCTTGGTCCTGTCCAAAATTCTTATATGAGGGACCGATATGTCCAAACTAAAGGGAGTGCGGTTTCTGTTTCACCCCTAGAATTGGTCTCAGTTGAATTGGGCCCAGCCTCAAGTTCATTAACTATCTGAGTTCCCTCCCTGCCTGCTGGATGAGACCACTTACCCATGAACACCACCTTTTGATTCTGGGCCAAGATTTTGGTCCCCATTCTTTTGTCTGCCCTCCTTTCCTGTTTAATCATCTGGGATTTCCCAGTTGTTGAAAATAAGTGCCGGCCTAAAGGGCTAAATAATAGAAAATGAGAGGTGGGCTATTTTATGGGGCCATGATATCAGCTCCACGATTACTGCTTTCCTCCAACCCTTCCATTGGTGTAGATGTCTGGGAAGTCTTGTCCTCTGAGTGCAGTATATAGAAGATAAGGGATTACTCCTGCTGTCACTTTTATTGTTTTTCCCTGAACCTCTAGTTGTATGGGAATGGCTGGGTAGTAATTAACTGCCCGATGTGTGCAGGTTATTCCCATGCCTTTGGCTGGAGACAGCTGGTTCCACCTCACAAGTTTCCCAGAGACAAGTGTAACTGCACTTCCTAAGTCTACTAACGCAATGGTCTCTGTACCATTCATTCCAACTGGCCACGTAAATAGTATATGGTGTATATGTGTATAGTGACTCCTTTTCACTGTCACCCAGACTACAATGCATGGGTCTCTTAATTTTAGGACATTGAGCTGCTATATGCCCTAGTTCCCCACAAGCATAACATCAATACACAGCCTGGAATATCCTCCTATTCTTTGGGCCATTAGGTCTTATCCTGTGGCCTTCTCTTGCCAGTTCCCCAAGTCCCTTTGTACCCTCAGGCCACTCTTTGGCATCCCTCCTCCCCAACATAATTATATTAGAACTTCCAGAGGTCTGGGCCTTCGGGACTAGAATTGACCTCTTGGTCCAGCACATATCTTATCCAATAGTCCAAGAAAGCTCTCTGGCCATTGAATGCCTCGCTGTGAGGGTGACCAAATCATCATAAGAGGAAGGATCATTTTGGCCAACCCACCTTCCTAGGTTTTGGTGGTAGTAGTCTCATGAATCTGTCCAAAATCAAGAGTACTTTTCTATACTGTGGGTCTCGTGACACAGCCACTTCTGCATTAGGTGATCAGGTTGAACAGATGTGATCTTGATGCTTTGCTCTCCCAGTACCTCCACTCATGGAATCTTTGGGTTCTTACAGTTGTAGTCACTCAGGATCTTGCAAGTATTTTAGTTTTCAACTGGGAGTAGTCTTTAGCAGTTTCTACTGCAGTTTCATAGTGGGCCTTCTGGGCCTCTGCATACAGGAAAGGAGTGAGGACACTGGCTCACTGGTCTTGCGGCCAGGCCTCACTTAGGGCTGTTCTTTCAAACATGAGGAGATATGCCTCGATGTCATCCTTTGTCATAATCTTTTGTAGATAACTGCTGGCTTTTAGGGATCATGTTCCATCATGGCCAGCTCCCAGAGTAGCCAGGGCTTTCAGTTGTCTTAATACCTCTTGTAGGGTTGCTTGGTCCTGTGCCTCCTGGAGCATCAGTAATTGATTTTTCTCTTGTTGTATTCATACAGATTCCTGCTGAGTGGCCATCTGGACTCTGGTAGCCATTGGTTTTACCACAGTGGCCTGCACCAGTACTCTCATCATGTCATCTGTTCTTGGGAATTATCTGTCTCACTCTTGGGTTAGTCCACTGCATCATATCCCACTTCTGACACCATGTGTGGCAAGACACCTCCCTTGCCTTGTCAGCCTCAGAGTTTCTTCCTCTGGTGATGGGGGCCTGGAGTATGTCAGTCTTGCTCCGGAGATTATTATTTCTTCACTTTGGTTTATTTTTTCAGTATTTACAAGGTGGGCATTAGGGTAGGCCTCTTAAGCAAAAAACAAACAACACAAAAGAAATACATTTACTTGCCCCATCCATGGGGTTTTGCCTTATTATGCAGACTTCTAGTTGCTACCCCTTCCCCAAGCAGAAGCTAACTTGGTTGTTTCTCATATAGGGAGGAGAACAGCCTTCCACCTAGGAGAAGCCTTTTCTCCATACTGCCCTTAACCCTGCTGCAGCTTGTTTTTCATCCCTTCTGCCTCTCCCCAGAAGAGGAGGTTTTAAAGGTCACCGGCAAACTCAGATGTCTCTCATTAACCTGAAATAATCTCCTTTCAGTTCATAGGGAAAGGGGCCTTCACCATTTTAGGGTTGACATACCTGCCTTCCACCACTCTCTTACCGCTGTCAGGTCTGACTTTGGCAGAGACCATAACCTATTTAGGAAAAGTAGTTAAGGAACCTTAATGACATTCTGCCAGCTATTGGCCTGATTCACCATTGCATTACTCCAATATAGGCATTGCCAGACTGAAGCCAACTCAAGATCCATCTTGCCCAGGATCCTGCCTCTGACAGGGTCCAATACCAGATGCTTCAGAGGAAGATGTAAAAACGCTACAGTAACCATTGTGGGGTAAACTGACCCCCCATAAATCTCCTCCTGGTCTCTAATAGAGATTGACTTAAGCCCTGAAGTGCAAGGTTTAGTATTTCTTCCAAAATATCCATTAACATTAACTGTGGTAACTCTGGATATTCTTTATCGCCATATAAATGGCCATTCCCCTTTTGAATCTTGTCAAGGTTTTTGCCTCAGTAACTTTCTGTGACAGTGGTTCCAGTTTAATCATAGAATTGAGAGGTCATCTAGTCCAGTCCCCTGCACTCATGGCAGAATTATGTATTATCTAGAGCATCCCTGACAGGTGTTTGTCTAACTTGCTCTTAAAAACCTCCAATGATGGTGTCATACTATTCTTTCCCAAATCTGAACCTTAGCGTCCAAAAAATGAGGTACTAGCATGAATTCCTCTAAGCTTAATAACCAGCTTAGATCTGATACGCTGCCACCAATCAGGACTCTAAGTGCCTGATAAACTCTGGTCTCCCCAAAACCTTCCCTGGGGACCCCCCAGATCCAGACCCCCTGGATCTTAATAAAGGAAAGGTAAACTCTTTCCCTCGACTAGTGCCTTTCCTAGGGCTTTCCTCCCTGGGTTACCCTAGAAAGATCACTGAGATATATACAACGCCTTGGATCTTAAAAACAGGAGGCTTCCACACCTCACCCAGAGTTGTGCGAGGATAGTACAAGATATATGCGAGAGAGCTACTTCAATGAATGCTAACAAGCAAGGGCGTAGAGCTGGCCTCTACTACACTCACTCCTTCTACCGCGGTTATGATTCATAGCCGCACCTACCCTTTCGCCTAGTGAGGTTAACCGCTTGCATTGACTCATGACATGACAGACTCAGGTCTCCTTTTCGTAGCGCTTACACAAGATACAAATATAACAAACAGTAGGTACTCGCTTCACTAAAGCAGAAGCTTTATAATAAAAAGTTGAACAAAATCATCCTTTACAGCCTTGTAATTTTTTTTCTTTATCGATTGACTATATCTATGGTATCGCTGTGAGTTATAGATTGGGAGATAATTAAATCGACGTGTCGTCTGCACTTTTTAGTTTGTCAATAGACATGAGAACAGAATTACGATCGCCATTACTCTAATGGGGATGAGATAATAATACGGAAGCTCTTTAATACATGCTTACTCTATGTAATCAGGTCTCGAGGTTATATAATATAAATTATAGTCATCTATAAACTCTTGATCCGTTTCAGCTCAATGATGACTAGATCTGTAACTCTAAGCCACCCAAGAGTTGCTGAGGAAGATGCGCATGTAAACATACTCAAAGAACATATGAATCCGTCTTGTACAGTACTGCAAATCCATCACTTCACGGACTTCTGTGAGATTATCTTATAGTGGACTGTTTAGAAGACACGTAGACAGGGTAGCATTTGAGTAAGAGAATACCTGGTGACTCTAGTCCCTTCCAACGACTAGAGAGAACAAAGCAAGACCGCCAAAACCCACAAACAAGGCTGTCCTCACCGAGATTTGAAAAAGTATACTTGTTTATACTGATTGTCTCTGGTCAGATGTTGCAGGTCACTGTTTGTTAACCCTTTACAGGTGAAGAGACAATTAACCCTTAGCTATCCTGTTTATGACAGATGGAGATTCCACAACCTCCCTAGGCAATGTGTTCCAGTGCTTAGCCACCTGAATAGTTAGGAAGTTTCCTAATGTTTCAATCTAAAAGCTCCCTTGCTGCAATTTAAAGCCCATTGCTTCCTTGTCTTTCCTCAAGGAAACAATTTTCTCCACTTCTGTAGGCAAAGTTTTAGAAAACTGTACCGTGTCCCCTCTCAAGTCTAGCTCTTTCCCAGACTAAACAAATCCATTTTTTTCCAGTCTTCCCTCATAGGTCATGTTTTCTAGACCTTTAACAGTTTTGTTGCGCTCGTCTGGACTTTTTCCAATTTGTCCAAATCGTTCCTGAAATGTGATGCCCAGAACTGAACACAGTACTCCAGTTGAGATCTAATCAGTGCGGAGTAGAGCAGAAAAATTACTTGTCATGTCTTTCTTACAACGCTCCTGCTAATACATCGCAGAATGACGTTCGCTTTTTTTGCTACAGTGTTACACTGTGGACTCATGTTTAGCTTATGATCCAATATGACCCCCAGATCCCTTTCTGCAGTACACCTTCCTAGGCAGTCATTTCCCATTTTGTATGTGTTCAGCTGATTGTTCCTTCCTAAATGGAGTACTTTGCATTTGCCCTTGTTGAATTTCATCCTATTTACTTCAGACCATTTCTCCAGTTTGTTCAGATTATGTGTTCTGTGGGAAATTATTTCCTTTTATTGGTTTTGAATTTCCCACCTTTTAATTTCACTGACTGTTCCCTTGTTATTGTGTCATGAGCCAAAGAAACAGAAGTTCTTGATCTACCTTCTGTAGACTATTCATTATTTATCATATTCTCGCTGTCTGGCTATTTTGTGAGGTAAGAATCACAATCTTTTCAATCTCATTCAATGAATTTTTTCATTCACTTGACCATTCTCATTTCCAGTTTAATGTGGTGTAACTCTGTTGAAATCAATGGAGTTACATGGGCTTAAAACAGGAATAATACAATGGTGAATCAGGCCTTACATTTTTATAATTTTCTTCTCATTGTAATAGCCTCTTAGAGGCTTGTAAAATATTTTCTCCCCTTACCAACCTTATCATTCCTATTTGGCCACTATGTTGTTTTGCCTTGGTTCCAGTGCAGGAAAAACAAGTGCAAACTAGCTGCTACTGTGTCACATCTATTTATCTATTCTGTGCTCATCGTCATAGTATATGACTGGCCACTCGGACAAAATGTCATAAATCCTGTCTTAGGAAAGTCACTGGGGACAGTGTTTGTTATTCATTTTTCAGTCAGATTAAAAATCATCTGGGTGGTTTATTCATCTCAAACTGCTACTATGTTAATATAGTTCAAATTCTGGTCCTATAAATACAAATTCTGCTTCATCAGCATTTTCCTTACGTAGGTGTAATTTCATTGTGTTTCCTTTGCTATATATCAGGGGTTGGCAATCTTTCAGAAGTGGTGTGCCGAGTCTTCATTTATTCACTCTAATTTAAGATTTCGCGTGCCAGTAATACATTTTAATGTTTTTAGAAGGTCTCTTTCTATAAGTCTATAATATATAACTAAACTATTGTTGTATGTAAAGTAAATAAGGTTTTAAAAATGTTTAAGAAGCCTCATTTAAAATTAAAATGCAGAGCCCCCCAGACCAGTGGCCAGGATCCGGGCAGTGTGAATGCCACTGAAAATGAGCTTGCGTGCCGCCTTTGGTACACATGCCATAGGTTGTCTACTCCTGCTATATATTATTGTCTTCACCAGGGGTCATGTCCAGCCATAATTGTGTGTGTGATGTTCCTTCCACTGTGGAAGGGTGGTATAGAAGTATATGGTAGAATATGACTGAGTAAACTGGAATTATATATCTAGCTGCTGACACCGGCGGCATTATGGACAAATTATGTGCAGGGGGAAACCTTCTTTTGACTATAATAGGGAACAGTGCAAAAAAAAAATTCTGCATCATACAGTGTGTGACAACATATACAGAGCTCGTGTGGGAGGAAAGTTTACTTTGTAGTAGTACATAGGAGAACTAGCCCCAAACAATCTATTCCTAATTCCCACTACTGATTTACCAGGGGTAGCCTATGCTGCTTTAACTACTGCACATACATGAATGAGAAGTGAAAGTGCATCTGCCAGATTCTTTTATGCTGACGAAAGAAAAAACAATTTCAGGGCACAGACCTGCTAGTGTGTAAGGAAACCCTGAAGTAGATCATGTGAAAAAAGATCCCAGTGGGGAACAAATCCCGCAGTGCTATCTGTTAGTATAATAAGGTACATTAAACAGAGCTTCAGCCAGGGCTGGCCCCAGCTTTTCTGCCGCCCCTCCTTCACTTCCTCACTTCCTCTTTGGCGGCACTTCAGTGGCAGCTCAAAGAGGAAGAGAGGAACTGAGGGACCCGCTGCCGAATTCCCGCTGAAGACCCGGACGTGTTGCCCAAATAGCGGACGGAGTGCCGCCTCTTTGTATTGGCTGCACCAAACACCTGCTTCCTTAGCTGGTGCCTGGAGCCAGCCCTGGCTTCAGCAGAACTAGCTGGTGGGTTTTCCTTTGGCCACAGTGATAATGGTTCTTCAAGGCAAGTAGAGCAAGAATGGCCATCTTTAATAGTCCAGGAAAACAGCTCCTTGTATAGCACGCTGATGGCTTAATACAGCTGTCCATACCCAAGCACCACTCTCAGGGAATTCATTGGGAATGTTTCCTGAATAAAAATTACAGAGGTGGTCACTGGGTAAACTTTGCAAGGAGAAACTAACCAGTTTGATGACAAAGTTGGATCACTGGCATTTAAACACCATTCAGCTGGTTCTAACTTTTGCAGAACTTTTCTTTGATCTTCACTCATTAACTAAATTATGCTGGATATTCTAGAGTCTTTCGTGCTGAGTAAGTCTCAAAAAGCATACAAAAGCCACTTAATGCAGACTTAAGTCTATGTTGAGACTATTTAAGAGAGTGCTACAATTTTGATGTTGCACTAATGACATGAAAACAGATATGAGAGATTACAAATTAGCCCAAATGAGTGAGATTTTAACACCTTCTCATTCCATATATTTTTATATAACTTATTTCATTGCTATTTTTAAAGACATTTTATATTGGTGGACTGAGATATAAATGAGGACAAAAACGTGGGAGATTTTCAAAAGTGTGTTAAGGGTCTAATTATTAGTTAGGGGTTAATACAGCATAATACAGAAAGGAAGGTTTATACACTGCCAATAAATCTAGAAGACAGAAGTGCAGCTGGTGAGACTCAAAGATTTTGTGCTTACCTGCTTGTATTCATATCTGACTCAGAGAAGCTTCACAGTTTTCTCCGTATTACTTTAACCTACCACTCATTTCTTATTTGCCTTCTCTGACACGTTTTTTGAAGACACCAAGATCCAAATAATTGACTGTACCTGGTAGATAGGACACATTTTGTAAGTTTTAATGTAGAATACATCTTAAATTCTGACAGGTTTTACACAGCCCCTCCACAAAAACAGGACAGACATTGCAACAGTTTCTTCAGTTTGTTTTGATCATAGCATTCCAAAAGTCAGCAAGACTTTAAAGACATTCTGCACCAGCTATAGCTTGGTACAGAGAGCATGTTAGCTAAGTATCAAGAAAATTGTTTGTCTTGCCCTGTCTCTCTGGAATGTCTCTCTACCTAACACTGAAATTAGAACACTTCACATCTTCCCTTGACTTAACATAAGTAAAGAACATTTTGAAAGGAGCTTAACGTAAATGCAATTTATACACAAAGATTTGTGATATATATATATATATATATATATAGTAATATTGTATATGATATTGGCCAACACTGTAGATCTTACAGACTTTCTCTTATCTGGTTCCATACACACTTTACTAGACACAGAGGGTTGATGGCAGCCAAATACAGCACAAATACTTAAAGGTTTAATGAGTTGTGTGTGTTTCACAAGATATAGTAGTAATCATATTATATAGGCTTATCATTGTTGTTGTTACTTTTTGTACTCTTACTTTTATAGTAAATGTAAAGGGGGTTACCAGCCTGAAAAGTCTGAGAAACAATGGGCTAGATACACCGCTGGTATAAACTGGCACAACTCCATTGAAGTGCATCCAGATGAGGATCTGGCCTTAAAATGAGGGTTGGCTTTATCTTGACAACACAACATTAATCTCTCTGCCATCTCTTTTCCTGCCTAGTTTGGTCTCTGGGCTGCCTGGCTGACTTGGCTGGGAATTACCATTTTGGCCTTCCTGAAGGTTTATCACAACTACAGACAGGAAGATCTGCTAGACAGCCTGATCCATGAGAAGGAGCTGCTGCTAGGACGATCCTCTTCACGAACCTTTTTGCAGGATGAGAAAAGTGGCATGATCTAATGTGTAAGCCACTCGACAGTGCAGGTTGTACATTTTGTAATTCATTATCACAAGCTGAAATCAAGAGAATTGGTGAGTGTGTGAAATCATTGCTTTCCTGAACTGAAATTTAATTTAGAATTACACAGTCCTGTAATGAGAAATTGTCAGAAGCCATATTTCTGTTAGGATATAAACAATTAACTGTATGATACAGTAAACTTACTTTCCTGTACATACTTTGAGCAGAACTAACTATGCCTGTGTGTGAAGATGGCTGTCGCTATCAGGGTTCTAGCATGCTTTCCCTGATTATTGAGGGAAGGATGTTTTCTGAGAACTGTGGTAGCAAAACCTCGCTAAAGATTGCCCTTTTAATGTAGTTTGTAGCATGATTTTAACATTGTTTTAGCTAGCACTGTTCTGACCTACGTATGGACAGGGCCTTTGCTACCCCAAAATTTGGTGTATACATACAAAATATTGACAACAATTTTATAATCCCTGCTCCCATTTGATTTGATCACTTTAGAACATATGGAGCTGTGTATCTGACTATATACTTAATGTTAGATAGAGTGAAATTCATACAATGACAGGTTATTACAGCATCTTAAATGTACTATATATTTTTGGAGGGATCCTAGAGCCTATTTATGTTTGTTTCATCTTAGACTTTGGCATGACAAGCATATATTACTGCTTTGTAAAACGTAGTCTAGTGGGCAGTAACTGCAGCTTGCATAATAAGAGATTAATCTTAATATATTATATTAATGCTTGTTTATTCATATGTGTAATTTGATCCCTAATACTATATACTATTCAACTTCAAGTATTAGAGTTTACTTGTGCTATTTATCTCAAACAGGATATGTTACGTTATTATAAATAGCTGCATGGTAGATGTATGAATGTCTCTGTCAGTATAGTAAACTGTAAAAACTGTTCATTAATCATATAGCTGGTTCTTTTATGAACTGGGCTATTTTCCCCCACATTGGCCAGGGGCCTTTAATAGCTGCTCCAATACTCAGTATTGCTACCCTGGAAAGGGAAAAGAGCCATTTACTTTATGAAGTCCACTAGGGACTTTGCTATTGCTCTTGATTCTATACAGAAAGTGCTCAGACGCTAGGAAAATGGGTGAGATTATAAAACCCTACAATATCTCAAACAATTCGGAGCATAGATAACTCAAAGGGCAGTGGAATTATTATGCTTAAGAATGAATGCCTTGTTAGTATATAGAGAGACAAGATGGACGACGTAATATCTTTTATTGGACCAGCTTCTGTGGGTGAAGAGACAAGCTTTTGAGCTTACACAGAGCTCTTCTTCGGGTCTGAAAAAGCCTGAAGAAGAGCTCTGTGTAAGCTTGAAAGCTTGTGTCTCTCTCTTACCCACCTTGTCTCTCTATTATCCTGAGACCAGCATAGCTACAATAACACTGCAAATAACAATTGCTAGTATATAGGACTGTAGTCATCAGATACAATAGAAATCTGAGGCCCCAGTTTAGCATAGTGCTTAAGCAAATGCTTAATTTTAAGCATATGACTAATCCCACTGATTTCTGAAAACTGCTGAATCAGTTTGAAGGCACAAAAATTACCCAGCGTTACAATAGTTCTGTTGCACAGATTTTGCTGTGTTTTATATATGGACTAATGGCCAAACTGTTCCCATATGTGGGAAAAACATAGGTAGGGGATGTGAAACTCTGTGAATTGTTCAATCAGGGGAGCTTGCTTTTGGAACCTGCACATCATAGAGTTCCAGACAATTTCCAGAGACCAGATCTGTCTGCAAAGTGTTTCTAGAAACAAGGTCCATCTACACAGAGGCCCTGTTTACATGCGCTGGTTCCTACCCACAACGGAGCAAAATTCATGCAAGAGCCATACTGCCATGGCATTCTCCAGCTGTGAATTCACATCAGGAGAGGGATTTAAGAAGATGGAGCTGGAGACCAAGTTAGTTAATGCCAGTTTAAGATTCAGCATTAAGGTCCCCATCCAGCAAGTTACTTAAGCACATGCCTAATTTTCAGCATGTGATAATATCACTGACTTCCATGGTGCTATTCACATGCTCAAAGTTAACTTAAGTAATTTGCTACTTGCTGTCGAAAGTGGATGTCTGCCCATCACTCCCCATCCTAGGCAACAGAGACTGTCCTATTGGAAATGCTTCCACTGGTTCTGGAGAAGAGTATGATGCTGTGAAGATGAGGCTCTCCTTCCCTCCACTTTCACACTTCCTGCCTGTCTTGCTGTAATCCACTGTCCCTACAAAATGAAGGGAATATTTGGCCCAAAATTTCTAGTCTGTTTGGTTTTGCAGATAACTTTTATTCTAGGAATTAAAGCTCTTTCACTATCCTGTTCTTCAGCTCAATAGACTAAATCTGGGATTTTAAAAAGAGACTAAGGGAGTCTGGAACCCAATAGGAGTTGGGCACCTAAATCGCTTAAATTCCTTTGAAAACCCCAGCCCAAATTAATATAATACAAACAGGTGAGATAATGTCTCATAAGAACATAAGAGCGGCCGTATGGGATCAGACCAAAGGTCCATCTAGCCCAGTATCTGTCTACCCACAGTGGCCAATGCCAGGTGCCCCAGAGGGAGTGAACCTAACAGGCAATGATCAAGTGATCTCTCTCCTGCCATCCATCTCCATCCTCTGATGAACAGAGGACTCTATTCACCTGAAGCATCCTATCTTCAAAACTTAGTTTTTGGTACATAATTTCTCCAGAGTCTTATTCTGCCCTCAGTTGCCTGTTGACAAGAGTTCATTGAGTGCAATAAAAGACAGAATTTGGCTCCTAAACTTTTAAGCTAACTTGTTAATGTGAAAAAATTCAGAAGACTACTCTGGAGCCAGCAGGCAAAGGGTTAATTCACTTGTAAAGTACTCTGGTTCCCACACTGGACCAGGTGGAATGAGTTGAGGTATCTAGTTAGGATGTTTCATTAGGGGCTTAAAAGCAAGGACCTTTTCAAGTAAAGTTCCCTAGTAATTAGAAGGAAGAGGACAGAGATAGTAGCTATGAAGCTAGTTTAGGAGAAGGCAAACTTCTGTGCTAGATTGTCAGAAGTTAGTTTAGTTTTTACCTAGCTGGGCCTTTTTGTTTGAGTCCAGTTTTACTCTAGTTTTCAGTCTGTGAGAGAGCTCCCTGCCAGCTCATATTCTAAAGCTGAAACACCCAGGCCAAACTACTTGTACTGAAGTGAGGGTTAGAGCAGAAAATATGGCCAGGGATGAGAATGTGAACTTGTTCTTTTATATTTTGCAACATACAAGTTAGACTCTTTCTTTCTAGCTGTAAATAACCAGGGGATTGTTGAGTTAGGTGCAGTTATTTATGCATCACCATTCTGTGACCTTCCAAACTCTTCTTTAATTTGCATCCTCCAAAACCATGCCTGAGACCCTAGTAATTTAACAAGGTTGTGCATTTAATGTAAAAAATCCTCAGCTCTTTTTAGGATTGTAAGGGGGAAGTGTTTAATTTGCTAATGGGCATACTGATGTTTAAATCAGACTCAGAAGACCACTTTTTTTGGCCTACATAAAATTGCTGATAGTAACAAAGGTAGAGTTTACATGGTGCCTTATTTATTCAAATACAAATAGATGCTGTTCTGTTGAATTGCTACAACACCAACATGGTATTGACACACAAGTAACCTGCTATGTGAGATACATTTCAGATGCCCTTTTCCTGTTAGCAAAACCACTTGGATTAAGGAGTTATGGCCATTGTTGACAGAGGATGAAGTGCTAGAAAAACCTGATCCAGCTGAGAAACTGTAAAAATCTGGTTTTGTTTTAAAACTAAAACTTTTTTTTTTAAAGAGAACTCAAGTAAAACAATAATTTGGAGCAAGTGTTTTTAAAATGGCAGAAAAGCTTGTAAAGTCCTGTTCCTTAAATATTCAAAGCATCATACAGTCTTTGATCCCTAAATCTCCCACAGGCATCACATAGGAAAAACTCTGCAGCTTTCCTTTGGAAATTTAGGAGATTGTGCTTGATGCTGCTGCTGCTGCTGAGAGAAATATGTACTATAACAAATGAAAACCCAGATAAGCATGGTTTGTTGATGGTGTTTGGTATTAGAGAGGCAGGGTGTGTGTGTACACACACATATGCTATGTTAAAGGGGTTGTTAGGATATTTATTAAACCATGATTTTGATGTAAAATCCCCTGTAGACAGTCAGAGAATGTCAGAATAGCTTAAATTTCTACACTGCATTTTTTCTCTTTCTTTCTTATCTGCATGATGCCACTTAGGATATGGATACCTGTATGTGTTATCAAACAATTTCACTGTTAGCAAGTAGTAATCAGTGACACTATCCCTCAAGGTTTATCCTCACTTACACAGAGTATTAGGGATTACTGTTTATACTTTGTATAATCTTCAACAAGACAGCATAGTTAGATGAAGGTAGAAGTGTTACAGTTTGTAGATGTAGGATTCCAATGTATTTCAATGACTGGAGGATAATATTCTCTTTTAACAAAGTTTCTAACGTAACAAATGTGCATTGACTCTTTGATGCATATTAACTCTTTGATGGAAGTATTACTATTAATTAGGACATAGTAATTAATGCTTATTCAAAATAGGTGACAAATACCTTAAAGTATATTTTCTTAAAAGCTTTAATCCTTCAGTTGTCAAAACTGATTCTTCTTCTGCAACAGCCTAGCAAATGATGTAAGACCCAAAGCAATTAGCATGTTTAAAAAAACAAACAAAAAAACCCCAATGATCTACTGATTGGAGAAGAAAAGTAAATGTAAGGAAGGGAAGAAAAAATGTATATAAACTGCAGTTACACACTGGTAGGACTGTAGAAGGGAAAATTCATTTTAAAACCCATTGGTTTTATTCAATTAGATGAGAGAATCAGAAGCCAGACCCCCAGCTGGTGTAAATTGGTGTTGCTCCATTGAAGTCAATAAGAGCTATGTTGATTTACACCAGCTGAGAATCTGACAACTTATATTTAAAAGCAATTGAACACTTGTTTCCCCCTTCAGAGCCATAGATGCAAATATCTGGTTAAATTGACAAGGGCTTTGGTACTAAGTTACTAGAATGGATGACAAAGCTGGTCAGTCTCTGGTGGCCAATTATATAGTATCTGGGATATCAGGACCTTTCTGAATGTATTTGTTTTTCTTAGCAAGAGTACTCATTTAGGGCCTGATCCAAAACTCTCAGAAATCTACTGGAGTGTTTCTACTGCCTTTGTTGGGCTTTCGATCAGAGCCTGATCCTACAATCTCAGTGCACTCAAAACTCTCATTGATAGCAGAAAGATAATTGAGTGCACAAGGAGGGCAGGATTGGACTCTCACTTACACTGAGCCTCTATTGAATTTCTAGTCACTGAACTTCTTGCTTCTTTATACAGATTTACTATACTAATTTCCCAGTGCTGTGGCTAGCAGTTAGCCTCTACTGATTTTTGAGATGCAAGAAATCAATGACAGACTGAGATTGTGTGAAATATTGATTTTCTGCATTGTCTTTAAACACATCAATCCACGTAACAGTTTTGTAAAGTACAGTTTAAAATGAGAAACCTCCAAACCAGAATGATCTGCAGACTATTTAATACAAAGCACGTGCATTTTGGTGTATATGTGTTATGCTGTATACAAACATCTTATTTATAATTCCTCTTTTCCAGTGTTTGCATCCCAAACATTCTATGTAAATCACTCACAGCTGCTTGAATGGGGTCTCCTTTATGGATAACACGAGACAATTTGACTGATCATACAAATGGGTCAGAATTACATTCTCTTATGAAGATTTAGTTTGAGGTTTGATTAAACTTTTGTCTCTACTGCCAAATCAGAGCCCTGGGAATGAACACCCTTGAACTCAGAGGAAAGTTTATATTAGGATGAAGATCTGAAATCTTCAGCTAGGGCTGCCCAATCACTAATCTTTGCTGATGGAAATGTTCTATTTTGTCTAATTAGGCTGTTTGTTCTGCAGGCAAAAACCCTAGAGACTGCAGTGCCCTTTTTAAAGTTTGTCCTAAGAGGAATACCAGTGCATGCACATTCAGTTTCTACTTTGCACACAATGAGAAAAGGCACATGTACCTAACAATGTTGGAAATCTTGTTTTAAAATTATTTTATCCCTGATTTCCTCAAGGCCAAAATGCACTGCATTCCCATTCTTTTCCTCCTTTAGAAAGAGTAAACTTCTGCATCATTTCAGCCTTCACAGACAGACACACAGCTCATAAACTGTTTTGTTTTTGTGGGTTTTTTTTTAGAGTGACCAAACCCTGATAGGATCAAAATAATTTAACGCTTTATGGAGAAGGACAATCTTCTGATTTATTCCAAGCACAAAAGGATCAAGCAATCATTTCAGTCATTCAAAAACCCTAATCATGGTGTCTGAAATGCATAAACTGCAATGTGCATTCACCTAATTTATTGCACAATGTATGTATTGCAATGTAGTCATAAAGCTGGCTGATTGATAATGCCTCTTTATCAGTGTTGCAAGTGGAATCCATTTCTTACTGGTATGGGGGAGGGCACGTGACCTCCTCACATGACTCCTCCCTGTCCTGGGCCCAGTCTGGGGCCCCCATGCTCTCCCCATCTCCTCCCCATGATCCACCCCCCTTACCTGGAGGAGGGACATTTGCCCTCCTCCCATTGTGCAGGAGAAGCAGGTGGTGGAGCCGCCCATTGGCACCATGCCCACAGCTCCTCCGGTGCGGCTGTACTGCCCCAGCCCTTCCATGCAGGATCTCCTCCATCTGTACAGCAGCCAGCCCCGCTGGAGGACAGGACTGGGGTGGGCAGGCTTGGGGTACAGCAGCTGCTTTGGAGGAGATACTGGTGTGGAGCTGCCCTGTGGCCCCACGTTCTGCTCCTTTCCCCGCTGCGGTTCCCAGGAGAGCCTGGCAATTCAGGGCTTTCCCAGGAACTGCAGTGGGGAAAGGAGCAGAATGATGGCAACTCATCTGGTGGCTCTATTGCCCCCAACCCCCACCCCCCACAGCCTTGTGCTCCAGCATGGCTGCTACTGGGAGCTGGAGGACACGCAGTTCCATGGAAGTGCGGGGGGTTGGGGGGTTTGCTTCTTTCCCCGCTGTGGTTCCTGGGAGAGCCCTGAACCGCAGGGGTCTCCTGGGAATTGCAGAGGGGAAAGAAGGAGCAGAATGTGGAGCCACCAGGCAGCCCCACACCATCAGCTCCTCTGGCACAGCTGTACTGCCCCCAGCCCTGTCGTCCTGCAGCGCCACTCTACGGACGGAGGAGACCCTGCGTGGAAGGGTTGGGGGTAGTACAGCTGCACCGGAGGTGCTGCAGGCATGGGGCCACTGCACGTTCTACTCCTCCTCTGTCCGGTACACGGAACCAGCTATAAATATCTTGCTAGTACAGCGTACCAGATCGGGCCACCCTGCTTGCACTGCTGCTCTTCATTCTAATATTGGGAGAAGTATTTGTACAATAGTGCTTTCTCGTGGAATTCTGTTAAATGAAGCTGTTGAGTATCTTATGTCTGGACAAAAGATTGTGTTTCGAGTGATATTGCATTAGTGTGAATGTAAATACCCCAACTATTAAATATTTCTACCTCTAATAGCTACTACAACTGTTTCAAGATCATGGTTCCAATTTTCAAAAAGATCTGTCTAAGTCCTATTTTCCAAGATGACTTAAGCACTTAGAAATTAAATTTCATTGACATCCAGTGAAACTTTGGCTCTTAAGCCAAAGTCACTTTTGAAAACGAGGCCTATGCTCCTAATTCACTTAGGATCTTTTGAATATTTCTACAGTTCTTTCATGAAAGCCCCAAAGCTGTACCTATTGAAGTTAATTGTAAAAAACACATTCATAGATCCATCGGGGCCAAATTCTCTGCTGGCATACCTCCAATGAAGTCAAAGGAGTTAGGGTAGTGGAATAGTTGACCCATCTGTTTTGGCTATGTCTACACTATGAGGTAGGTTTCAGAGTAGCAGCCGTGTTAGTCTGTATCTGTAAAAAGAACAGGAGTACTTGTGGCACCTTAGAGACTAACAAATGTATTTGAGCATTAGCTTTCATGGGCTACAGCCCACTTCATCAGATGCATAGACAATAAAGTGGGCTGTAGCCCACAGAAGCTTATGCTCAACTACGTTTGTTAGTCTCTAAGGTGCTACAAGTACTCCATTCTTTTTATTAGGCGTTAGGGGTCTGGTTCCTCTGCTTGTGTACACATACTCACACTAGCCCTCATTGAGCTAGCAAGAGTATTTAGTGTAGCTACAGTAGCATGGGTAGCAACAGCGGAAGCTGGGTATGTACTCGGCACGGCTAAGCTATGCCTGCGCTGCCACTACTGCTACCTGTACTACCATGGCTACGCTGCTATTAATACGCTCACTAGCTCAATGAGCAGGGGAGCCACACCCCTAGCTTATAGTGTAAACCTAGCCTGAAAGGTTCATGGAGCATGACCTCCTTCATCACAAAGTCTGTAGAATTTCACCCTGTAATTCCTGCAGGGGAATCAATTATTCTTCCCTACTATGTACATGAACCCTATTAAGTCCAATAACTTGTACACGACCTAGAGCATATCTTTTCGGAAGATATCTGGACTTGATTTAAAGACTCCAACTGATGATGAATTAGCCAGTTCCCTTGGTAAAGTGTTCCAATGGTTTTAACACTCACCATTAAACACTGACTTCCCTGGTGCATGATCAAGCCCCTCAGAGCTGAATATACTTTTCTTGTTATACCGTGGTCATCAAAATCCTCTTGCAAATGACTTTGAACAGCCCCTGCTGAATAACATCCCTATGGGGAGAAAAGACTGCAGGGGAGCTCATAACCATTGCAGAATGATGGTATTGCAAAGGAAACCCATTTAAATAGGGCAGAAAAACAAAAAGGGTTTGACAGTTGATCCTGAGGATACCTCATGGGTGTTAGGCTACAAAGAAGATTTGGCTCTACTGCCATCTAACTGATGTTACCCTAATCAGTGAACCAAACTTTTACTCTGTTTCCCAACTTGAAACTGTGCAATTTAGAAATCGATAGTATGATCTACAGCACAGGGCTAAAAGGTTTCTGCAGGTTTATAAAAAAAAAGAAAAGAAAAGAAAGAAAACAATACCACTGACATCTATTCTCTCTGTCTCATTTCATCCTCAAGATATCCCTGCGAACTTTAGAGTGCACAACAGATCATACAGAGTTGTACTAACATTATAGAACCACTCAATCCTTATTCCTTTGTGTCTATTTGAGACAGGACCTGCTCATGGGAACTGGAAAATGCACCATCCACATAAATCAGAATGCAAGTGAATAGCAAAGAAAGTTGTTAATGTATTTCACATGAGGAATTTAAACATTCATGTTCAAAGCATGAAGGTCCCAGTTCTTCAGTCCCTAAGTAGCCAAAACTAGCAGTCACTTTAGTCTTAGCGTTGCCCATGTGGTCAGTGTTGGTGATAGCTTTACATGCAGCAGGTGAAACAAGTCTTTTTGAGAAATGTGCTGATCTACTCTCAGCTTTTGTAGGGCTTTAACTATATCAGTATGACCCCCTATTGTAGAGACAGTTATACTGGTGTAAAAGTGCTTAGGTCAATATAACACTTAATTTTTTTCCCGAGTTAGCAAACTGAAATATCTCTGACTCTGAAAGCTGTGCCTTTAATTTTGGCATTTCGAAGTATAAGAAATAATGTACAACTGGGCCTTTTCCCTGTGTAGCCTGTGATTTGTGAGGTAAAACAGAGTGAGTGTTCTAAAATTTGCGATTATTAAAAGGAGAACATTTACAAGGTCATTGTAGATTTAAAGGGTGTCTTTAGTACGTTACTGCCTGCAGAAATTGAAAGTGTAGCTTTACTGGTTGTTTAATGCAAAGCCTGAATGCATCTGAACCTCTTCTAGATAGATGTCCTGTGATTTACATATTTGTGAACTACTCTCGCTTCTTTTCTTGTATCCACTTGGAAAAAGCTGTATGAGAGCCTAGATGAACATTATTTTTTCCTGCTAAAGAGGTCTGTGCAATAGCTTCTTTGGGACACAATTTTAACAGTTTTTTCATAGTTCTTTTAATCTCTAAAACCAAGAGTGGGCCAGATCCTTAACTGGGGTATGTGGCGTAGATCTATTTACATAACTGAAGCTATGCCTGTTTACACCGACTGGGGGTATGGCCCAATGTATTTTAAATATTAGCACTCATGCATTATGCTATCTATTGCTGTGTTGATTAACTGCTGATTTGGGGGATAAACTACATGCAATTTCACAGAACCGCAGAGTCTGAATAATGTTTATTGTTGTTTTTATACAGTAGTGAAAGGGATGCAGTTTACTTGTGGAAAATCAGTTACTAGCATTTTAATAGAATACTTTGTAGACATTTGGCAAAGTGGAAATAATGAGCCTGATCTTTCTGCCAGTGAAACCACTGGCAAAATTTGCACTGGCTTTGAGGGGAGCAGGATTGGGGTCAGTGTAACTAATGTGCCCTACTATTATTGTTACTGAATGAATGTGTTTTTATATTGAATGCTTTTTGCTGGACACTGCATTGCGCTTTTATGATTTAGTGCTATATACAAATAAATTATTTGAAAATTCAGTGTTTTCATGCCTGTCTTTTGAACTTCTGCTGGGATAATTTTAATGTAGGGCCTTATTATCAGCTAGTGAGCTCCAAGAGTCAAAAGAGAGATCCTAGTTTATAGTAGCTGAGATTCTGGCCTGCAGTGTTTGCAGCCTGTCTGTGTAATCTGCCTGTCTCATAAGAACAAAACGATCCTTGCTATCAGTACATGTTTTAGATTCCTATTGCTAATATTGTGCTCATTCTGTATGTGGCATTTCCACTGTCTGGCTCCCTGTTTGTTAGTGTACACATACACACACACACATAAAGCCTCATTGGGAAGCTTCAATATTACGAACATGCTGGTGACTCCTGTTAGCCTTCCTGACCTGTGAGAGTATTTTCATTCCCCCACAAACTGTTGGAAGCCTTTGCAAACTCATTACCTGATCTTTCACTGGGACCCATTTCAGCTGAGAAAAACATGCATCCCAGTCATATAGCTGAGGTAGAAATCCACGTCCAAGGGGTGGTGGGGAGGCTATCATTAAAAAACCAGCAGCATCCAGGATTCAGTCTACCAACCATGGGTCCTTTCAGTTCCAATCCAGTCATGGGTGTCCTGTAAATGTAGCTGATGAGGAAAGGATGCTGTGATTTCTGTATACCATGGAGGACCAACCAGTTACCAAGTATCATAGTGGTATCACCTTCCTGCTTGAGGCAGGCCCAGAATCTGAACCATGACAAGCTGATTTTCTCTTTGCGGCATAAATAAAGTAAATAAATGTGTATGCTGCCCTGCATGGTGTGTCCAATGATTGCTGAGAACCAGGACTATTCTGAGATAGTGAATTAGTAAGGAACTAGTCCATTTAAAGAGTGATTATTATTTACCTCAGAGGTTCCTCAACTGTTATTCACAGAACACTTGATAATTCTTCTGAGAGAGCTGTCCTCTCGCATGGTATTGGCATCTCTTTCCAAGTGCTAACATGGCATTAAATGACAACAAAAATGACCGTAATGGGCTGCCTATCCCCCATTAGCTGGGCTGCAAGTGGGTGTGGTTTGAAAGAGAAAGCTGAGGAATAAGATTAAAGCCAAACATTTGTTTGGTGGGTGGGTTGCCTGTTACCAGCTCTAGAGGGGGCAGGCATTGCTGTGTTACGGCTTGTGATGCATCAAAAGTTTGTTGGAATTTTAGACAATGTGGTCTCATCTCATTCCTTCAGATACTCCTGAGGTCACAATCTGTAGGTGTTCTCCTAGTATTATGTTTCCAGGTAAGCAACTGCTGTAGTTGTGACACAGGGAATATGCACTCATCAGGGGGAGATGAGACAGTTCATGAAATGGCAAACAGAAAGCCTGCTACCCAATCTGTCTACTAACATGTGGTCGGTCCTAACTGTGAAAAATATTGGGAACCCCTGATTTATCTCACGAGCCATATTGGGTCTGTTGGTTACTTTGCTGATTTCATCCAATCTCAGCAAGTTCTCACAAGGAATTAAATTAATATGAAAAGTTTTGACAATTTCTGATAAATCATGTATTTTGTTACAATCCTCAAGAGGAATACAACCCATCATGACCTTTGTCCTGTGACTGCCTGGCACCTTTTTAGCTTTTCTGATTTTATGTCCTATCAAGGCATTACTCTTCACCTTTTGACACCAATCCATCTAACATTAACAATGAAGATTCCAATCCAGTTAACAATGGTGCAAGTACATCTGGTGATGAATAAAGAATAGTAAGAGAATAAACAAGTGAGTCAGACAATGTGTGTGTGAGAAAACGTCTGGATGGATTGGGCATGAGCTTATGTGTGAGGAGAAAATAGAATAGATAACAGCAGAGGGGAAGTATGGTCTAGTGGTTAACCAAGAGATTTGGGTGCCCAAGTTAATGACCTGTCCAACTTTCAGAGGTTCAAATATTCCAGGAGATTTGGGAGCAAGAAGTGGTGGGATCAGAGGTTCCTGGCTCTGTTACTGACTTGCTGTCTTAACCTATTTCAAAGTCGCAGCTGTGTTTAGTTTGTATCCGCAAAAAGAACAAGAGAACTTGTGGCACCTTAAAGACTAACAAATTTATTTGAGCATAAGCTTTCATGGGCTACAGCCCACTTCACTGGATGCATAGAATGGAGCACATAGTGAGGAGATATATATACATACAGAGATCATGAAAAGGTGGGAGTTCCCCTACCAACTCTAAAAGGCTAATTAATTAAGATGAACTATTGTCAGCAGGAGAAAAAAAAACTTTTGTAGTGATAATCAAGATGGCCCGTTTAAGCGTTTGCAAGAAGGTGTGAGGTACTAACATGGGAATAGATGCAAATGTGTGTAATGGCTCAGCCTTCCCAGTTATTTACAATGTTTGATATTATGGCATCTGTGCCAGCAATGATCCTCTTCCATGTTACATTGCCAGATGGACAGTCTCTAAAAAAAGGAATAAGTGGACACAAATCTACTTCAGGAACCATAACATCAAAACCGCAGTAGGAGAACGTTTCAACCTCTTTGCCACTAGTAACAGATTTAAGGTTGCATTTTGCAACAGAAGCTTCAAGAAACAGACTCACCTAGAACTGTTGAACTTGATTAAATATGCAAACTAGGATACTATCATTTAGGCTTAAATAGAGAATGGGAATGGCTGAGCCATTACACACATTGAATCTTGTTTTTCCATGTTAAGTGTCCTCCACCATTGGCCTTTGACTATCCCTACAAAGGTTTTTTTTCTCTGCTAACATAGCTCATTCTTAATTATAGCCTCTTAGGACCTGGTCTACCACTTACGCGTTTAATCGGTTTTAGCAGCGTTAACCATTTAAGCTGCACCCGTCCACACAATGAGGCCCTTTATATCGATATACGGCCTTTAAACCGTTTCTGTCTATCCTTCCCGACGGCAGGAGTAGCGCTGAAAATTCGGTATTCGGGTTCGTGTGGCGAAACGACTGTATTGGCTCCGGCCGGATATCCACAGTGCACTTGTGACCGCTCTGGACAGCCGTCTGAACTTTCAGATGCAGTCGGCCAGGTAGACAGGAAGTCCCCGCGAAACTTTTGAATTTTTTATTTTCCTGTTGCCCAGATGGGCTTCTTGTAATCAGCATGGTGGCAATTGCGTCCCATATCCAAAAAGAAGTTCAGCATGGACCGTACAGGAGATACTGGGATTCTGGACCGCTGTATGGGGAGACAAATCTGTTCTATCACAGCTCTGTTACAGAGACGAAAATGCAAGCATTTGAAAAAAATCTCAGGCTATTTACAGAGTCACAGCACAGTGCTGGAATGTGACAGCGTACGGAAAACCAAAGAATCAAATGGACGCTTATGGAGGGAGGAGTGGGGTATGCGGGGACTCCGCTATTCCCACAGTCCACAGCGTTCTCCGAAAAGTATTTGATTCTTTGGCTGAGTCCCAATGCCTGTAGGTCAACACATTGTCGGGGTGGTTCAGGATAGACTCATTATTTACCCCCTTAGACCCGTGAAGAAAGGGCAAAAATCGTTTCTTGAACTTATTTCAATGTTCCCTATGTCTACTGCATGCTGCTGGTAGACGCGATGCTGCAGCAGTGAACAGCCGTATCTCTCTCTCTCTTCCCAGGTGGCAGATAAGGTCCAATATGACGCTATCCATCCGTCCCCATCGCCTGTGAGTAGCTCCTGGGCTGGCCTCAGGTGAGGTCGCCGGGGGCGCCTGGGTAAAATAGGATGGACTCGGGTCATTTCCAGTAGATGGTACGAATGGGCTGTAACTCTTCATATTAGCAACTGGGGGCTGAGCTCCATTCAGCCCACCTCCCTTTCTGTTGTTAAAGGAAACGATTCTGTATGCCTGGACTATCGATAGCAGCAGGATGCTGGCTCCTCTCCCCACAACATTTATGTCCCTGCTGACTATCAATAGCAGCTGGAGCTGCTCCCCTCATTTTATCTCCTAGTCAGTGTTATCTTTTATTCCTGCTTTTTTATTACTTTATCCACAAATTGGGGGACCTGCAACGGCTAGCCAGGAAGGTTGGGGAGCAGCGGAAGGCTGGGTGGGTTGATTGCAGGGGCAACCTGATGCATGTAGTCATCATTCTGCGGGATCTGACAACGGCAGTGGCTTGCTCTGGTCTGGTTCTCTGACACACTGGTTCTTAGTTACCTTGCCCCATTTCTAGGCAGGATGACTCTATTTTTAGATACCCATAAAGGAGATTTGATCGGGGAGTCATTCCCATTTTTGTCTTTGCGCCCCCGGCTAACCTCAGCCAGGGGTACCCATGATAGCAGCAGATGGTACAGAACGACTGATAACCGTCATCTCATCGCCAGTTTACAGTGGTATGGCAGACAGTACAGAGCAACTGATAACTGTCTCTGCTGTCTTGCAAAGGCAAATGAATGCTGCTCTGTAGCGCTGCATTACCGCCTCTGTTAGCAACATCCAGTAGACATACGGTGACAGTAAAAAAAAACCTGAACGGGCTCCATGGTTGCCGTGCTATGGAGTATGCCAGGGCAATCCAGGGAAAAAGGGTGCGAAATGATTGTCTGTCATTGTTTTCACGGAGGAAGGAAGGAATGACGACATTTACCCAGAATCACCCGTGACACTGTTTTTGCACCATCATGCATTGGGGTCTCAACCCAGAATTCCAAGGGGCGGGAGAGACTGTGGGAACTATGGGATAGCTACCCACAATGCAACACTCCAGAAATCGACACTAGCCTCGGACCATGAACGCACACCGGTGAATTAATGTGCTTAGTGTGGCCGCGTGCACTCGACTTTATACAGTCTGTTTTACAAAACCGGTTTATGTAAAATCGGAATAATCCCGTAGTGTAGACATACCCTTAGAGTTGGTAGGGGAACTCCCATCTTTTCATTTTCTCTGTATGTATATATATCTCCTCACTATATGCTCCATTCTATGCATCCAATGAAGTGGGCTGTAGCCCATGAAAGCTTATGCTCAAATAAATTTGTTAGTCTCTAAGGTGCCACAAGTTCTCCTTTTCTTTTTGTCTTGACTTGGGCAGGTCATTAGATTTATCTGAGACTTCTGCTGTAAAAGGAGGATAATACCACTTCCCTCACAGGAAGGGTTTAAATAATTTCAAAGGCCTAAAATACATACTGAATACAATTTGTCTGAGACCGATATAATCTGTTATGTATAACTGACCTCAAACATTTTTAGACCAGTTTTAAAGGCGGTTACCTTCTTGTGAATAAATAGCACGCTGTTAGATGTGGATTTCATCCCTGCTTCTTGTCCTTTCCAAACCTTATTCTGGAGTTGCCATTTTATCTTCTTAACTCTCTGATTTGTTTTCTGAGAAGTGTAAAGCATTATATTAGCATATCAGAGTGGTACAAGCTAGCACATCCCCTCCTAGACTATTGAAGTTGTTGTATGTATTACCTGCAGTACCACGCCATGGCTCTTGCTGAGCAAACTGCCCTTTCAAAACAAGCCCCCTGTTTTCAATGTGCCTCTTCCAGAAATTACAATTCAGTTCCAGAAAAGTTGAGCAAAACAGAGATCAGACACATCAGTGTAGACAGAGGGATGGGGTTGAAGGTTAGTGCTCATCTCACTAATATACCATTTCCTAATCTTTCTCAAGAAATGTTTTAATGAGTCACTCTCATAAAAGTTATAAATCTCTCACCTTTTTACTTAAAAAAAGGAAACGTGGGAGCAAGGCGATAGTACAGCTTACCCCCATTAGACTGAACTACACAATCGGTTTGTGTAAAAAGTCACAGGGATGAATACACCTATGTGAGCATCCTTTGACCCCCAAACTGGCAGCTTGTCTGATGCAATTGCCCGTGGGCCTGTGATAGCTTATGGCGAGCATCACATTAGCTGCTGAAGTCTCCTCTTTCTGCTTTTATGGCTCAATACTGAAGTTGGTTTCATCCATTTTCAGTTGAGATGAGGCGTACATTCCTTAGGAGAAAAGGTTGCTTCTCTCAGTTCCTATTTAATTCTTTGCCTACTTTAAGTTGCCTGCAAGCTGATGTGCTGTTGCCCCTCAATGCCATATGGAATATTCTTTATCAATCAACAATAATATGCACAAAGTTTTGTTGGTTGTCATGACAGGAGACTTTGGGATCTTGCAAGCATTGTCTTTCATCTTCTGTTGCAGACTCTCAGGTAATCTTTATCTTTCTGAATATAGTAGGGCACTTTGTCAAAATATTTTCTTTTAATTTTACATGAAAAGAAGGCCAGGCAAAAAAGGATGTTGCTATTTATGCCTATGGAGAAAATGAAGTCCAGGAAGCTAGTGCTTACAAGCCCAAATGAATTTGTTGGCCCTCTCTGAGACACACTTGAATAGACACATGGGGTCCACTTTGACACATACAAGAGGCATTCAGCATTTATTGCACTATCATTGTTAAAATGATCCCCTTCAGAAATATCTTTACTGTAGGATATTAGTGGGGGGCCTCCCAAAACAATGGAGCTTTATCCTTGCCACCTTCATAAACACGCAATTGTAGCATTATGCAAAGTCTTAAACTATAGTTGAGCATGCATGGAATGAATACGTGGCCCCCTGACTGAATACAAGCTATAAGTAAATTGAAGAAGTTTGTTGATGTCACAAACCATGTAAACTTGGCTCATGAGCTTTACGGACTGAATCAAACTCATAGGATTAAACTACTAACTTGATAATTAACCTGGGATTCAATTCTGTTATGTGTGATATTAAGCAAATAACCATAGCCTGTTTAAATGAGTTTGCATGCTCTCTTCCATGCCTGGGAGCCTGGTGAAACATTTCCAAGAGCTATCTTTTGCCTACATAGGAGAAAGCTTGAGGGGAAATGAGAACATCATCTGCGAAGGTTTTACTCACAATCATTTCACATAGGTGTAAAATACAGCATTGCAGAGCCTTCGAGCACAAGAAATAATGCTTGCACACATTGCAGTAGCAAAACCAGAGCGGAATGATGGTCTTGTGACCTGAGACTTGAGTGACCTGAGTTTAGTTCCTGTTATTATCTACCTATGTGACCTTGATTGAATCAATTAATCTGTGTTTCTGTTCCTTTGCTTTTTCTTGTTTCTTCAGTTTATAAACTCTCTGAGGCAGGGACTATCTCTTACCAGATATTTATGTATTGCCTAGGACAATGGAGATCTGATTTTGGTTGCAACCTCTAGGTGTTAGTGTAATACATACAATAATAATAAAAGAAATAGAAGACGTGGCTACAGGAAAAGGTAAGTACACAACAGGGTCAGCTCTATTAGTCTTCAAAGGGAAGGCTGGTGCATTCTCTGGTGTTTGGGTTGAGTGGGCTGTGAGCCTCGTGCTGCAATATACATTTAGATGTTATCTGCTAAGATCTTTGTCTTGGGCCATGCACAATTCCACATATGTGACACCGTTATTGCCTCATAAACCAAGTCCAGCATTTCCAAGCAACGCGTCTTATCTGAAGAAAGAAGATAACGAGCTGGGATTGAAATTCTTCCACGACTTTGACATTCTGCTTCATGCTGCTGTAGTACAGACTCACAGCCAGGATCAGCACTAAACAAAGCAAAATCCACAGGAGCAAGGGCAATCCAGCTGATGGCCTATCATGTGCTGGAAGAGGTTGGGGAGAGAAAAGAAAGAAGCATTATTTTAGTGTTGTCTGAAACAGCTCCCAAATTTGACCCCCACTGCTGCTTTTGTCCTGATTTTCTGGAAACAGCAGGTTAAGCAGTGCTCTGGTTGTGAGTGCTTCTATATACATCAGTTAAATGGCAGCGAGTCACACCTCCCTACAGAGGCTACTGAATATAAAAGATGTAATCTAATGGAGCATTACAAGGGTTTAATTATATACAATAAGAACAGGATTACCATAGTTAATGCATGTTCTCAAATTTCCTCACAGCAATTATTTTTTATATATTTAAGCAAAACACTAGGTTAAATACTAGAGAATATTAAGCAACCACGACTAATTATTTAATGCTCACAAATGTTCCATAAAGAGAGAGGAAGTAGATTACTTGGCTTTTCCCTGTAACATGAACTTGTTACAGGTCTTGCTAATTAAAATAAGAAGGAAATGAAGATGAGTCCACTAGCAGCGCATTTACAATGCTTTCACAGGGCCAGTCTGTCTCTCAACGTTAAACTTGCTAATCACACTGGAATGTTCACTGTGCTTAATCGTAAAAAGGAATGTATTGTAAACATTTCTTTTTGCTTGTAAAAATAATCTGAGGCATTTCAGATCACTGTGAGTCAGGCATACTACGAAATCATTGGGCTACATTTTACAGCTTGGGTGCCATTCTGCTGTCTATTATAGCCGGGTTATGCCATTGCAACGTTCTCAAAGGGTCTGGTCAGGAATAACGGGGGCAAATAGATATTTAGCTATGAGAATGCATCTTTAGTGAATCTTTCTGTTACCCTGTCATGATGCGAGAAGTTAGCCAGTTTTTAGGGTCCTGCCGGTTGTTTCCACTAAGATGAGAAATTGATGATGGAACCAGATATTTCTTTGGGGCAATCCTGTTTATTTAAGAATATACAAAGTCCAGTTTCCCTGAACATAGCAGGAGATAATTTCTTTGCTCCTAGTTCTAAGCCTCTTTTCTACAGCTCTCTGCCCAAAAAGCTCTCTCGCCTCTTTCTCAGGGCCACATCCCTAGTGCTTGTTCTGCTATCCCCTTGGGTTTCTTCTCCTTCTCTATGTCTGGTATATGGTGTTTCTGTCTTACACAGGCACACAAGCCACCAATCACTGCCCCAGCACCTACATTTGATATATCAGTCCCCAGGCAAACCCCTTGGGGTCACATAGTTCAACTTCTACTCAAGTCTTGCCATGTGGCTGTGTTCTGGGTGGTTCTGTTGTTTCCACTTTCTGGTTCCAAAAAGGAGCTCATTTGTTTTGTATACTTATCCTGAGTGACACCCGCCAGTTTCAATGAAGTTTAACCTCACCCAAAACTTTTCCATGGTGTGTCCTATCACTACCATGATGACAGCCCAGAGACTAATGGGGACATAACCTCCTTCCATCCAACCAGTTGGGGGCCATTGGGCATAATCTCCTTCCTTTCAACCAATTGGGGGCTAATAAGGGAGAGGTGGCATTACAGCATTCCTATCCCACTGGAAGATACACCCAGATAGGAGGAATTCTACACTGGCCAGTTAAGCTGGCACTACAGCAACTTTGTGCCACTAGTCTAAGGGCTAGGATCTGGCATCAAGTGTCTAGAGTTCCCCGACTTCTGAGGATAGGTGCTTCTCGGTGCTTAAGACACCTGTGCAATAGGTTTGCACTGTGTTCCTGCGCTGTATCCCACCCGGAGGACTAGGCTGCCATAAAAAGGATGGAGAAAAGTTGTTCTCTCTTGCCGCAGAGGGCAGGACAAGAGGCAATGGGTTCAAACTACAGCATAGCCGATTTAGGTTAAATCTCAGGGAAAAACTGCCCATCTATAAGAAGAGTGGGACAATGAAACAAACTAGCTAGAGAAGAAGCTCCTTCACTGGAGGCTTTCAAAAGGAGGCTGGATAACCATCTGTCTGGGATGGTTTAGACACAATGAATCCTGCATTTTGGCATTACGACCCTTGCAGTCCTTTCTAACCATATGGTTCTACGATTCTGAAGAGCAGCACAACAAAGTGGGAAGGAATTGTGCTTGCTCCCTGCTGCAGTAAGGGTCAGTGCAGTGTATGCAGGTTATGCTGTGTATGGGGGAAGGTTCTCAGCAGTAAAAGGAAGCTGGGAACACAGACACGGGCAGTAATTTAAAGTAGATCAGAACAAGAGGGGGATCTGGCCAGTTCTGTTGGGTGGTATCACAGGTGTTGACGTTAGGTGCCAGATCCTCAGCTGGTGTAATTTGGTGCAGCTACCTTGAATGCAAGGATTGTTACTATTCTACGTGTTGGCATTTCTGTGGTGGGCATCTGGGTAAACTCTGCCTGCCTGACAAGCTGAGACTTGCAATGCTCCAGTGGATAAGAGGAGGGTCAGCCTCATGATACAGGCAAAGAAACAGGCACACCAAGATTAGAGCTAGACTCTAACCATAGAGTCTCCTTTGAGTAAGGGGCAACGTGTAGGGTACTTCCCGGCTCCTCCCCATTGCTCTGGGGTAGGAGTAAGTTACTTCACACCCTCTCCTGGAACAGTTCATTACTCCCTGTGTGCCTGGTCATCTACTGTGAATGGCAGGTTGGAGGGGCTGTCTTGCTACTTCCCATCCCTTTCCCTGACTGCCCTGATCATTTGCCAATGACAGAGAGTACGGGGTTCTCCTCATTGCAGCTGGAGTTGTAGTCTGAGCAATGGAGTAAGCCAGAGGGCACGTTATTCCTGTCTTGTTCTCTGCACTGAAATTAGAAAAGCTTATATGTAGCAACTAAATTAGGTTTATTTAAAGATTACAGCACTCTAATGACAGAAATTAGGGCCTGGTGTCCACTGCAGCCTGCCGCTCACCTGGTTGTATCCCTGCAGCCCAGAGCCCCATCCTTCACTATCAAAGGTGACCTCTTTCGGGCTCTGCAGCCGCACCCCATATCCTACCACAACAGCAGCTGCACCAGACTCCCTCTCCTTTCCTTGCCCAGTCGAATAAGAGCAGTAGCAATCTACTCACACAGGAAACCTGTGATATATTTCCACTCTCTTAATTCTCAGGCTTGCGTTTAGCCACAAACCATCCTTCTTTTACCCCTAAACAGCATATGTGAGCTATTTCTGAGAGCATAATGCCTGTTCTGTTGGTCTGCATGGTCATTGCACAGTCAATATTATTTTATAAAGCACTCCGAGTATTAAATGTGCTCTCGAAAACCAAATTCATGCCTGAATAAAAAGCGAGTGTGCAACTATTTGCCTGGCATATGCACATAATCAATAAGAAGATAAAAATGTGGTGTGTATTGTTATGGGTAAAAGACTGACATTAGCGGTAGCGTATTTAAATTAGCTTCTATTACCAACCCTGGAATACATAGCAGTCAATTAAGCTGCCATACAGATGTACATAAAGGAAGGTAAAAGTCATAAAATCAAACAACAAGCACATAATAATCTATCAAAAAGTGTGTGGAGAGAAGGTAGAATGTTAATAGCAATCATTTGAAAGCTCACCAGAAGCCAAATCGATGCTCTATAATAGAGTTGGGTGAATTATTTGCAGCAAATAATTTCTTCATTTGAATGTAGCCCTTCTTTCTGCTTGCAGATTATCTGTGAATAGGCTTTGATTTTTATTAATTTGTCTGTTATTTGGAATTATTCTACAAAAGGTTCATGCGAACGTATTTAGCCTGTGGATTGCTCACCAGCTCTTTCCAGTGAAACTATGTGCTGTTCGATATTTCCAATGTGTGATTTGTCCCTCGAATCACCTGATACTGTTTCTCATTCTTAACTGGATGTCAGACTTCAGTAAAAAGGTCACAGTTAGTCTTATAGTAGTGAAAATGATTTGGGAACTGATTGTGTGAATTGAGAATCACGTTTTGATTCAGGCCTTTTAATTCCCTCTCCTCTGACGTTCTTGCAGAGGGTTTATAAATCCACACAAATGTTGCTCTCTGCATGATTTACAAGGGATTCACACTTCAGATATAAATGTAGATATTGGTTAGTCCCCGTTCATGGTGGAAATGCTCACTCCCTGCTTATAAAGTTTCAATGAGGGAACAGAAAAAATTACCATTGAGGATATATCTGTACTTTGAGCTGGGGGAGTAATTCCCCGCTCAAGGAGGCATACCCATGTGCTTAAACTAGTGTGCTAAAAATAAAAGCATTGCTACAGGGACATGTGAAGTGGGAAGGGCTACGCCCCTGTCCGAGATGCTAGGCATGTACTCAGGTCAGCTAGTCTTTCCTGCTGTTCACTCTATTTGTAGCATGCTAGCTCGATTAGAGCTAGCACTGGTACATCTTCTGTAGCTGGGAATAACCACCACCAGCCTGAGATCAACAATCAGCTCTTATGAATAATGAACAGTGCACAGGTATAGTGGAAGTGAATTCTGATAATTGAAAACAACCTTCAGGCTTAACTACGTTTGTTGTACAATTGCAAATAAATTCTTTTAAAAAATCAGTCTGCTCATGTCTAATTTGGAAACGGAAAAAAGGGCTAAATTCTTCAACTGGTTGGTGAAACTTCAAAGGAGTTGTTTTCCATCAAAATATGTAGTTCAGTTTAAATCAAAAAGCTTGGTGAAAATGGGTGCATTTTCCCAGAATTTTGTTGTTAAAAATGAAAAAAAAAGTTCTTTTTGGAAAGAAATGTTTTAATTTTTTGTTTTGAAATTAAATTATCATTTCAAAACATTTTATTTTGTATTATTATCATCTAGTGTAATACAACAGAAGAAGAATTTTAAAGTGGAATTTGACAACTAGACATTCTGAGTTGTTGAAACACAACATTTTGAACAACTCAGAATGAATTTTTTTTTCTGGAATTTTCCATCATGGGGAATTATGTAATTTTCAGTTTTCACTGCAATTTGTAACCAAGATAGATTTCAAAATTGAAAAAATCCTTTGTGTAATGGAACTTCCATCCTCCACACAGCTCCATTAACCCCATTAGCTGAACTGTTTGTTACAAATAGCATACTTAGCTCGAGGGCCTTTAATAATAAAGAGGCAGCTGGTCTGTGATAGAGGTACAAGACTAGGAGTACTTGTGGCACCTTAGAGACTAACAAGTTTATTTCAGCATGAGCTTTTGTGAGCTACAGCTCACTTCTTCGGATGCACACAAGAGCTCAGGATTCAATTCCTGGCTTTGATACAGATGTTCTGCATGACTGGGGGCAAATCACTCATAACTAGCTCAGCTGATTTAGACCAGCTGAGGATCTGATGCAGCATGTCTATGAGTCTCAGGTCCTCATCTGTAAAATGGGGATAATAATACTTCCTTTCTTCTCCCTTTTTTCTAACTTGTCTATTTAGACCATGGGCTCTTCAGAACAGGAATATCTCTAACTAGGTATGTGTACAGCACCCGGCACAATGGGTCCCAGTTAGGGTTGCCAACTTTCTAATTGCATAAAACTGAACATCCTTGCCCTGCCCTCTTCCCCGTTCCAACCCTCTGCCCTGTCCCTTCTCTGAGGCCCCTAGTCACTCCATCCCTCCTTCTTCTGTTGCTGGCTCTCTCCCTCCCTCCCTCCCTCATTTTCACCAGACTGGGACAGGGGCTTGGGCTGCAGGAGGGAGTGTGGGCTCCAGGGTAGGGCCAGAAATGAGGGGTTCAGAGTGTGGGAAGGGGCTGAGACAGGGGGTTGGGGTGCAGGAGGGGGCTCAGGCCTGGAGGAAGGGGGTGGGATGTGTGAGGCGGTGCAGGTTCTGGCTGGGGGTGCAGGCTCTGGGGTGGGACCAGGGATGAAGGGATGTGGATGTGGTCTCTGAGAGGGAGTTTGGGTATGGGAGGGAGGTCAGGGCTGTGGCAGGACCTTGGGATGGCGAGGGGGGGTTCAGCCTCCAGCTGGGGTGTAGGCTCTGGAGTGGGACCAGGGATGAGGGATTTAGGGTGCACGAGGGGAGTCAGGCCTGGGGCAGAGGAGTTGGGGTCTGGGAGGGGGTGTGGGCGGCGCTTACCTTGGGGGGCTTCCTGGAACCGGTGACATGTCCCTCTGGCTCCTAGGTGGAGGCACAGCCAGGCGACTCTGTGTGGTGCGTGCTCACTGTCTCTGCCCACAGGTGCAACTCCCACAGCTCCCACTGGCTGTGGTTCCTGGCCAATGGGAGCTGCAGAGCTTGTGCTCAGGACAGGGGCAGCACATGGAGCCCCCCAGGCCATCCCTCCACCTTGGAGCCGAGGGACATGTCACTGCTTCCGGGGAGCCACACGGAGCTGCGTAGGGAATCTGTCAGCCCCGCCAATAAGACTTTTAATGGCCCGGTCTGCAATGCTTACAGAAGCCACCAGTGTCCCTTTTTGACCAGGCGTTCTGATCGAAAACCAGACTCCTAGCAACCCTAGTCCCAGTCTTGGTTTTGGGAGGGCCTCCAGACCGTCCTGTAATATAATCAATAACACTATTGCACACAGATTTCTTGGAGTGTTTCTGCAACTTTTGTTTGCCTTGAATATTCTTGCACACACAAGAAGAGAAAACAGATTATTTTAATTATTTCCTCCACATCACCACTGTGTTAATAAACTGCATATTCACCATGGGTAGAAGTCAGCCAAGAGAACTTCAGCTTAGTTTACAGGGGCTTCACTTCCCTATCTCCGTGAAAAACCTGGACCCATTTTATTGCCATAAAATGTATTAATTATTTTTAAATTAAACATGGCTCCAGGGACTGAATTCTTGTTTCCTCTATTTGTCTTACCTTCTGTTGGTTTAAAATACTGGAGCAGAACTGATCACATATTGTGCTTCATGCACACACAAAAACACTGACAGCATGAAACAATTCCTATTCATGGAGTATCGCTGCACAATTAATCACAGCAGCAGGTAGGCAATCTCAGGTTAGTGCCAGGGATGGCCCACAGTTATAATGTAAAACTTCAACTTACCAACTCTGTAGTCCCAGCAGGAAATGTCTAGAAAAGAGAATGAAAATGTTCTCACATGCTAACAAAGGCTGCCTCAGGGTAGCAGAGTGAAATAGGAGCTAAGAGGCCTGATGAGAATCTGGGCCCTCTGGCCCACTAAGTGAAAGTTGCTACCTAAAAATGGCAAGTGTGAAAAGGTAAAAGCATTTCAGGAAGAAAGGGAAAGCAGACAGTGATGGAGCAGGAATGTAACATCCAGAGCCTGTTGCTGTTGTGATTGGGATGAGAGGTTTCATAGCTGTTGCCAAGAAGGAACACCTCATCTGAATAATTTCCAGCATGAGAATGAGACAGACCAGCAGGCTGAGGTAGGAAGTTAAGTTTAAAACAAACACTATTGTAACATGGATTCCTCATCTAACAATGTCCCGGAATGGTGCCTATTTGGCAAGGACAGCTCGAGTACAACCCAGCATGAAAATACAGAGAATGGAAAAATGTCAGTGGCGCCAACAAGCTCTCTCTTACCAGCCTCTAACTGAATTGTATTAATAGCACTGTATGGACAAACAGCAAGTGAGGCTTAATCACAGGCTGTTTGCAATAAAGAAAATTAGTTATGGCTCTTGAAGTGAAAGACTGGGAATTTTTTATGTCTTAAGAAAACCTGGGGCTGATTCTCCTCTCAATTACACTTCACTGTGAGTCAGGAGTAATACAATGGGTTAGTTTGCAGCAAAGGAGATTTAGGTCAGATATCGGGGAAAACCTTCCAACAACAGGGATAGTTAAGGCCTGGACCAAGTTACTTAGGAGGTTGTGGAATCCCTGACAGAACAGAATAAACAAACACCTGTCAAGGATGAGCTAGGTATACTTAATCCTGCCTCAGAGCAGGGCAACTGGTTTGGTGGACAGAGGGAAGCAGTGGACATATTATACCTGGACTTCAGGAAGACTTTTGACACAGTTCCACATGACATTCTGATAAGTAAGATGGAGAAATGCCGGTTTGTCAGAACTTCCATTAAGTGGACACATAATTGGTTAAGCAATTGCAAACAAAGAGTAACTGTTAATGGAATAATGTCAGATTGGAGGGAGGTCTCAAGTGGGGCTCCACAGGGATCTGTTCTGAGTCCAATGTTGTTTAACATCATTATTAATGACCTGAATATAGGTAAAGAGAGCATACTGATCAAATCTGCACATGACACAAAGCTGGGGGGGTTGCCAACACTTTAGAGGATAGAGCTAAAATTCAGAGGAATCTTGATAAACTGGAGAACTGGGCTATGGACAACAAAATGAAATTCAACAAAGACAAATGTAAGCTGCTACACTTAGGGAAGAAAAAACAAATGCACAAATATAGAATGAGGGAAACTTGTTTAATAGCAGCACATCTGGGACTGGTGGTGGATTACAACTTCAACATGAGTCTGCAATGAGATAACGTCACAAATAAAAGCAAATGCAATTTTAGGTTGTATTAACTGAGGCATAGCATGCAAGTCACAGGAGGTGACAGTACCATTCTACTCAGCATGGGTTAGGCCTCAGCTGGAATAATGTGTTCAGTTTTGCTCACCAATAGAAAGGTCTAGAAAGGATGTAGAGAAACTGGAAATGATCCAGAGGCGAGTGACAAAGATGATCAAAGGGATGGAATGCAAGCCATACAAACAAAGGCTGAAAGAACTGGATATGTTTACTTTGGAAAAGAGGAGATTAAGGGGGAACATGATAGTGGTCTTCAAATACTTGAAATGCTGCCATAAAAATGGAGAATAGTTTTCTCTTGTCACAGATGGCAGAACAAGAGGCAATGGACTCAAACTACAGCATAGCAGATTTAGATTAAATCTCAGGGAAAACTTCCTAACTGTAAGAACAGTAAGACAATGGAACAGACCGCCTAAGGAGGTTGGGGAAGGTCCTTCACTGGAGGTTTTCAAAAGGAGGTTGGAGAGCCATCTGTCTTTAGACACAACGAACTGTGCATTTTGGCAGGGGGTTAGACTGGGTGACCTTTCTGGTCCCTTCTAACCCTGTGGTTCTATGGTTCTAAATGAGAGGAAAATCAGATCCTTTAGAATTCCATTCCACACCTCCCAAATTGCATTAGAGAGAGATTATTGCACTTGTCACTGTTGATATGGACATAAATGCTGGGAGTGAGATGGGGAAGAATAATTTCTCCTCAGACATGTAGTGGTAAGCATGCAAGCGGACATCCACAGAACTTAGGGTCAACTTACTCGATCCTTTCATGTGCCAAATTCTGAATGACTAGAAAGGCCCACAGATAATGTGATCCTGGCCAAAGCCCATTGAAGTCCCAGGCTAAATCCCTTTTGCTTCAGAGTGACATAAACTGCACATAAATCTGTCCTAAAGGGCCACCGCCTTCATCCCTGGTCCATAGAGGGAGTGTTCTGGGATGGGATGAGATGGGGTAAAGAGGACATGACCAGAACCTACTGTTCTGTCAATCATGAGCTGTTACAATGCTTCTTTAGGGGACTGTTCCAGGAGGTCAGTGAAAATAGCTGTGTGGTTGTTTTAACTTGTGCCAGGGCCTATTTTGCCACTAGGGAAGGCAAAAAGGTGGATTACAGCCACCTGTGCTGAAGATTGAGCTGAAGGACTGTACCCCAAGAAACTGGTCCAATTTACACAGATAACACAATGAATTGTGGTAACAGACATTCGTGAGAAGGGGGATCTGAAAAGATGTGGAAACCCTGGAAAGAGAATGCCACTCTTGGGAGAGTATAAATAGTTGAAATATCTTAAACATACCATATCCAGTGATCTCTGGCTCACAAAATCGAACCCTTCTCTCTGCTTTTCGCTTTTCACTCACAGCTTGGTTCACGGGTGGCCTTTTTCTCAGTATCGAAGGTGGACATTTACTACAATTCGTCTAGATAATTGATCAAAGCACAAAATGTCATTGTTCAAACTGGAGTAATGCCTTTTAAATGAAGCTTTGAACTTGCTTTGGCTATATAATATTTGTATGGTGTCCTTCAAAAGACATGATCTGAAACACGCTTGTTGCGACTTTGTTGACACTCAAATCATTGCAGTATTTACAGTGAAGTAACACTGCGCTTCCTTTCAGAGTCATAGAGCTAGAGTTCACTAGAACTTGTCATCACCAGAAGGAATGACAGAACAGAACTTGGTTAAAACATAAATGCAAGAATTGCTATTTTTGAACAAACTGATTTAATTCAAAAAGGGATTTTTCTTAATCTGAAAGTACAAAGTACTTAAAAAAGCAACATAGTCCTAATAGGATAGAAAAACACAAACACAATATCAAATCTATGCATCTTATTATAGGGGTGTCTTCCAAACTATTCTTCCAAGTTAAGCAGTTCCATGATGGATGAGCACATATCATTGTAGTGACTGGTATGACACACTAGTCTCATGTCTGTGTATCATCCTGATGTGTATGTTATGGTAACTCATATGCTTCTTAATACGTAGATATACTTATATTGTCTTTCTCACTTTTGCTTGAAAACAACATTCAATCTTAGATCATAGAATCAGATTATTGTGGATCCTGCAGGCAAATGACAAACAAAATAAAATTAAAAATCCCAGTTTCCTCTTAAAAATGCACTTTATCATGATGTGGTCAAAGTCTATAAGCGAGTCCCAGGCAGATGAATTAAGAACTGTGCACTGCACACATGCACCCAGCGAACGTGAGCAAAGCAGGCGTATCATTCTATATTTTGACAAGGTCTAACTGTGGTGATGGGAGTTTTCCCCGCTACGTTATTACTTTGTGATCGAAATCCAGTGATGAGGATAAATATATCTGCTCACAGGTGTGCATCCTTCCTCCCTTGACAACCGGCTGGGCACAGTGAAGGTAGCATCTACCACAATGTGGTCCTGGTCTATGAATAGGGCTCTTAAGGTCTATGGTAACACTAATAAAAATTATATTGGTTGATACTGTTTCCACTGTTGTAGCCTCCCTTTCCTGTTCCATCACTGTTTCCACTGTTGTAGCCTCCCTTTCCTGTTCCATCACTTTGGCCCCTCCATCTTATGTTCCTTTCATCCCCATCAACCAACTCTGTTCTATGCCCTCTTCTTTCCCTAGTTTAATCTTTCTACCCCTCACTGCCTGTTCCTTCTGCTCATTCACACAGGTCAAATACCTCTCATCCACCCAAGCGCACACACATATCAGGTTGCAGACACTGGATTAAGACATACTACATCATGTGCAGGGGTGTGCCAACTGCCCTCCCAGCTAACTCTGTCTTCCAAAGTAGAGAGGACATGTATCACACCAGGCTTCCCTGGCTTCCACTTAAATCAAAACCCCATATCAACAAATGGAAAAAGACAAACTCTGCATGTGTGAACATACATGAGTGGAGTTCAGCATCCCTGTCCAAACTGCACAAATCAGGGGAACAATGTTCATGTGGAATGATTCTTTTTGGGGTTAGAAAGGAGGGGAAAAAAGGCTATAAACTTGCCACCAAATCTTGCCACCAAGTCTTTAATCAGGCTTAACTCAGGTCTTGATTCAGCAAAGCACTTAAGTGCATATTTAATTCCCTGTGATGTCAGGAGGACTTGTGCAGAATTAATACTTGAGTAAGGTCTATGATAGGACCTCAGGATTGGACACCAGAGTGCTCATTTATAATTCTGGATATGAATCTACCCTTGCATCATACCAGGATCTAGGGAAAAGTCCTATTCACATTATGGGGAGGGAATAATAAAATAAGGGATCATGATCTGAATGGGCTAAAGATAAAATGTAGAAGTGTTACCTAGAGAAGATCCTTCTCATAGGCTCATAGGAATCACCATATCAGATCAGACTAGTCGTCCATCTAGTTCAATAGCCTGACTGTGACAGTGGCCACTATCGGATGCTTCTGAGGAAGATGCAAGAAATCCAGCAGTAGGAATAATCTTCACATAGGGGAAAATCTCACAGATTCATAAATGTTAAAACCAGAAGGAACAAGCCTGATATGCAGGCAGTCAGAATGGATGATCATAATGGTCTGCTTCCTGCATAACACAGGCCATAAAGCCTAGCAATTCCTGCATAAAGCCCATAACTTCTGTCTGAGCTACAGCCTCTCTTTCAGAAAACTATGAAGACTTGATTTAAAGACTTCAGATGGTCTAGACTCCACATCATCTCTAGGTAAGTTGTTCCAATAGTTTTCTTCCCACCCTTCATTTGTCAGACTGATTTAAGTCCTGAAGCATAAAGGTTCATATGTATTTTCCAGAATTCTTGAGGCTTTTCCCCCACAATCTTTTCTATTATAACTGTGCATGTTCTTGGTGACTATGTAAATGTCCAGTCCTTCCTCTGGAATCTTGCTGAGCAAATGGTCTCAGAGATCTATCACAGCAATGAGTTCCACTGAGTAGATATGAATATGAAAAAGTATTTCCTTTTATCAGTTTTAAACTCACTGCCCTTCTGCTTCATTGCATGTTCTCCAAAAGAACCACCAGCAAGTGAATAGACATGCAGGAAAAGTGGCTGGAGTAGGTAATAAGTGAATTTAAGATAAGTATGGACATGTCCAACAATTCTACTTTAGTGATATTATTGGATAGGCAACTGAAAAGCAAGGCTTTTCTGCTAAGGTGAAAGGAGTTAGATGGATTAGATCATAGACAAATGTCTCTACAGTCATGCATGTAAATGAGGCTGTGTTTTCATAATGATTGTTGCATTTCTATGATCATTTTGGGCTTTCTTTTTAGAAACCATTCCCAATCTCAAACTCCTGCAAATACGTCAGCTCTTAATCTTCCGTCTGTTGATAATATGTGGGCGAAAGTCATCAGGAAATGATATAGCTGTAGTGGGATCACATATCTCTCTCTCCAATACAGTTATGGCCTCACTTTACACGTTCCATTATTACAGTAATAAAGTGGGATTTTAACATTAGAATTTTCTACAGATATTATAATAAAATCATTGATAGAATTTTAGTTGGGAAGAGATGTGATTCACTCTCAAAGGGGCTTTAACAGACCCTTGCCAAACAGTGAAGGCCAGTCATAATTAAATATACATTTTTCCATCAAAAACCCCAGTGCTGATCATTGAAATATGATATTTTATTGTTTTACTGCATGAATAGCATAAGCAAAGCTTATTGTTTTGTTTTCCTGGGGCTATTTATCCATGATGGCATGCCTACCTAGTCTGCTTTTCTGCTCTTCCACAGGACTTGGTGAAATCCCCACAGATGCTACTTAGACCTGGGGCAAATTTATTACCGAGTGGCATGTGTAGGCTTAGCTCTGCTCTCAGTTACACTGTTTTGATAATGAATCTCAGCAGGGGAGAATGGGGCATATGTTGTCCTCTTGTTACCCACCTCATCAACTGGGAGAAGAAGAGCAGCCTCTGTGGAGCTGCTACTCTCCTTCCTGCACATTGTAGCAGGAAGGGTGGGAAATGGACAGAGTCTTGGCCCTCTCCATCCAATGCACTGGCCAGCATGAATGAGCTGACATACCAGGGGAAGAAATCTGTGCTGGGGCTAAGGCTGCTGTTCACATTTTTCACTGAAGATAAAGCTCTGTTGACATGCACCAGCTGAGGACCTGCCAAATGTCTGCACCATTCATATAACTATATACTGTGGGTTAAAAGCAGGACAGTGTAATGAACTTTGCTTTTCACTTGCAGACAGGAAAGCAGCATTCAGATTAGGACGGCAGCTAGTTTTTGATAAACTGAGATTCTCCACTGAAAGCTGCATGTAAATAGAGCAGTTTGAAGTAACTCAGATATTCACCTTACCTTCTCTTTCCTGTGCATTGGAGAGACCGAAGACTCTTCCTCATGCTGCAGCAGGCTAACAGCTGTCGGGTTTCTAAAACTCTGGCAATCCACTCTCTGATGCCTCTTGCAAGGATTTCACTGTGTCTGGAAGTCCTCAATTGCTCTGTGTCCAACACATTCTTTAGGGGAGGAAATTTCTTTCTTATATCTGTTCATATAAGACCCTATGCAGGCAGGTTGCTGAGGGCTTCCTGGTTCAAGGGCCCTCAATTACCAAGGACTTTCTTGGGAGATGAAGTTACTCAGGAGCTCCCTGGAGGCCCTCAGCACATCTGAGGATCTAGTTTGTAGGATTTTTACATGAAATTTTAACAGATGCCCAAATCAGTATGAAGACATATGGCTAGGGTCTGACTTGAGGCACAGCCCTGAACAAGGAAGGGTGCATACGCTGCATTGTCCCAGAAGTACTACGTCACAATTCCTTCCTTGGTTCCTCCTTGTCCCAAATGGATAATAATTTGCTGCTGGTCTATACCCGCACCCATATGCTGACTAAGCTACTCTGGTCAGCAAGTACAGAGGTGGAGCTAAATATCCACCCATTCCCCACCCACCTGCCCCAGGATGGTAATAAGCAGGGGAATATCCTCTCTTACCTCTATACCCCTATACTAATGTAGCCCATGTAGATGTGTAAGGGTGGGATATCTTTTATTCCAGCTTATTCTCATGCACAGATGCATAGGTCAAGCTGCAATCTAGCCCCTAGACATTAGAACTGTGGGCAATGATTTCTTTCCCCATAAAAAAATTCAGTGAAAACAAAACTCTTTTCATTATTTACAAAATTTGATTTTTTAGGGGAGGGGTCTTCAAAAAACTTAAAACTAAAACATTTTTTAGTTTTCAGTGAATGAAAACTGACAGTTTTATGTTGGGGGAAAAAGGTTTTAATGTTCTCAAAAAATGAAAAAGCAATAACCAGTTTGACCCTCCTTCCCCTTCAGTTTTAACAAAAAGAAATTTTATTGGCAACGATAAAGCAACAATTTACTTGAAAAGCCATTGTCCATGAAAAAAAATAGTGTGGTTGCAAAATTGCCAATCAACTCTAAGAAAGGATCATTTAAAATTGCCACTTTAACTATTCACCTTTAGATGCTTATAACATGGACAGCAATAGTTGTAAATGTTTGAATAAGCAGTGCTTACCTCAGCCCTCACATTACAGCATGAAAAAATGCTATAAGCGCAAACTTCATAACAGCGACTGATCCAGTCCCACTAAGTGTTTTTGACTGCAGATTAGTCACCTAAAATTGCATATACATTAAGAATCAAACGGGGTTTAATGTATGATATGAAGGATTTCATGAAAATAACTGCAGTGAACACTTAAAGTGATACTAAGAGAAGAAGTGGGTGTTACCATACTGAGATAGATTACTCTGTAAAGGTCTGGAGTGTCTTCTCCAACCTCATCATCCTATTTTAAGTTATTTCCTATCAAAGCGGTGATCTCATTTCACTCAATACATGTCAGAAGTAAAGCTGGACAAATAATTACTAACGAATAATTTGTCTGATAATTTCACCTTTTTTCACTTTGCTAATTGTCTATGAACAGATAGTGATTTTTGTAAACATTTCATTATTCACATGTAAACAGTGGATAATTTCTGGGACTAATTCTATGTCTGTAGATTGCTGCAAGCCATTTGTTGCAAGTATTCAAGAGTCAAAAACTAACCATGTTTTTAAAACCAAACAGTGGTTGAGGACTTAGGCCAATTTCTATAGTGAAGTTGTAATCATTAAAGCCAACACATCCTCCACAAGTTACCCTGACTATTTCCTATCTTAAACAGAGGGGAAAACTATGGCATCAGAGAGATCACTGTATTGGCAAATGCAGGTTTTAAGGGCTTGCATTGTGTATGCAAATATGTGTCTTTACAAGAAAAGGGACTTTAGGTGTCTGCTCAGGAGAAAAAATGAAAAAAAAACAACCCACCCCAAACCCTCATGATCGACTTCCCAGTGAATAAACATGAACAGCCTACACAAAAGGACTGACTGCACATACAATACTTTCCTGCAATACCCCAATGGAAGATGTCTAGGAAATAAACATAACACGATAAAACAATTTTACGCTAAGAGGATAGCAGTGTAACGGTATGAACTCTTTTTCCATTTCCTCCAGCAGGAATAAATATTTTAGACAAGCAAAGTACTTTGTAAATGATGCCTTTGTGGGGATTCATCTGGCCTGGTTCAATTATTTCGAAACCTAGCAATTTTCTCATATCATTGAATCTGGTTTTATTGCAAATAGGGTCATAGAAATAGTCACACATTGCGATAATGGACTTAGTTTATCTTAACTATTAACACTTCCAATAGGTTTATACACATGCACATATACAATATTTATGTACATGCACAGTGCATATATATTAATAATGAAGTAACTTTATCTTGAACAATCTGAAAACAAAATCACGTAATAGCATACAGCAAGGGGTGCAGTTGTAACTGGAAGCTGCAGATCAGTATAACAAAACAGAAAGATGATTAATTAGAAGGGAGTCTTCCATATCCCCTCCAACTTCCTGAGCGTCAACCGATCCTTCGTTCAGTATTCCACTGTTAGTGGTTCTGTGTACACGCCATTAATAATTTAGCCATGCAGCTGTAGGCAGCAAGATGAGTTTTCGTGATGGTCAAGTGTGATTTTCCACCGTCACGTAATACATCAGAAAAATATTAATTGCCCCAGAGTGCATAATTGACCCTGAAAGGTGTACTATCCCCTTTTTGCCTCTGGAGAAACAAATTCACTGCTGAAAGACATCCGCACAGCAGGACACCCACACAATGGAATACAGCCTAGTTCTTACTTGTAATATCTATCTAAAGGGAAGTCCTGCAAAAATCATGTTCTTGTGAAAATCAAGGGGAATTTTTGTGTGTCTCCTCTAACAAGAAGGGTGAAGATTAGTGTTACTTTTGACAGTTGCTTCAGGGTGCAGGCATTTTCATGGAGTGTTTTTTTTGTTTTTTTTTTTAAATTGTAATGGAAGCCATGCAATTACCAATGGTCTGATAGCATTTAAAACTGTGTTAGTGTGAGGCCAACGTCACAGAAAGACCTCAGCTTTCATTTATTTCAGAGCATGTATTTCTTAATTCTGTTGATACCTGCAAACCAATTGTATCATGAGGCCAATTGTCCATAGTAAAGGAAAATACAAAGCAAAGAAACATGCTACAATATTTCTATTGCTATCCATGAGGGTCACTCATACTCATGCCTGGGAGACATGCACTTTTCACACTCCATATTACTAATCTGCTGTGAAAGTTTTCATTGATGACACGGAGCTATGCACTGTCCTTTGATCATATCTGCATCTCCCTTCAATGTTAGTAGCAATTCACCTATGGGCTGAGGGCGTATATCAACTACTGTTTGTAAATATTAGAATAAACATTGTAATATCAAACACAGTTATAGATCTGATACAATATAATAAAAGTTGCTTGATGAAGACACAACACTGGCTCTGGCACTGTATACACCAGGCAATTCTAAAGCAAAATTCTCCTGCTTGTTCCACAGTGCTAATTTATAATCATGTACTGCACGTTCTGAATGGAACTCTCCTATGAGCAAATTCTGGGAAGAATATGCAGCAGGCTCATGCATTGTGGGTAGGCTGCCTACACTGCAGATTAGAATGGAGAACTTGCCCTGTAACAGGGTATTACCAACTCTACACGGGGGAGGCAAGGCTTAAACAGCTGTTCTGAGCCCAAGGGGACACACCTCTCACCTCTGCATGTGACTCAGATCAGTCTGGGATGATCTCAGAGGAGAGCAGTTGGGTGCAGCAGCCTCCTGCTGAGAAGCCACCAAGGCTCCAGGCCACCAGGACAGAACCTCATAGCAAAGCCACTGGGAGCTGGCCAACTCTGAGACTCACCAGGGCCAGCGGGAGAGATGCCAGGGACAGATCTGAAGGGAATACACAAGGATCCTATGTCTGTTCCATGATGATGCCAGAGGCACTGGAGCAAGGGTAGGAAGTGAAGCAGAGAGAGTGCTTTGGGGTATGAGGCCCTGAGTCCTAGATGATGGCTACTGTTTGTAAGGGTCCTGGGTTGGAACCTGGTAGAGTAGGGTAGGTTCAGGTTCCCCCACTCACCCCTACTCTCACAAGTAGATGATGCTGCACCTGAACCATAGCCGTTAGGTGGAGTGGCCTCTGGATTCTCACCATAGGCAGTGCTACCTTGAGCTGTAATGGCCAGAGAAATTGACCCTTGGACTTTTGCTATTAGGCATCATACCTTGGATTACCACCATTAGGTGGTATTGCCAGCCTGGAGCACAGTCAAGCCCTGACATGCACCTTTAGGATCTGGCAGAAAATAGTTTTACTCTTTTAGATGAGGCTGGGCCAAATTCATCCATGGTGTAACTCAATTGACATATAAAGGGGTTTGATCTGACTCCATTTCTTACCACTACCCCTTCTCACTCATGCTTCTTTCTGAGTAGATAGTAAAACAGTGTATTCAGGATGATGTATAGTACATATATATTAGAATATCTGTGCCACTGAAACAAACTTTCTTAGCCACAAAGTGTTTGACACATCTATTTGATAATTAAACTCTTGGAATCATAAGCAAGCTCTTATTTGTGACCTCCAGTGCGTTTTGAGATAAAAATGTCCCATAAACCATTAGATTTATTTCACTTGATGTTTTCCCCTCCATTCTGTTTATCCTGCCACTGGGATCTAAAATGTAAAGTATGTGTTGATTAAATAAGAGTTACCAAGTAACCAAATGCTAATATCTGCTCTCTGCTCATTGCTTCCCCATCAGTCAGTCATACTGATCTGAATGTTGCAGCTGAACAGAGCTTAAACCTGGCTGGAGAGGGCATTCAGAGTGACTTTTCATCTCTCAGCTGGTGTACATTAGGGGTTATTTTAGTGCTAAAGCAATCTGTCTTTAAAGAATCCTGGATTGTTGGTAACTGCAGTAGAACTAGCAGCAATCGTACTAAACAGAATGATCTCGCTGACTTGAGATAAAATAAGAGGAGATAAAGAGCATGAAAAGAAAAACCTTGGAAATTGCAAATATACTTGTCATAGAAACGTAGGGCTGAAAGGGACTTGAGAGATCATCTAATCCAACCCTCTGTGCTAAGGCAGGACCAAGTAAACCTAGACCATCCCTGACAGGTAATTGTTTAATCTGTTCTTAAAAACCTCCAATGATGGGGATTCCACAACCTACCTTGGAAGCCTAGTCCAGAGTTTAACTACCCTTATTTTTTCCCTAACATCTAACCTAAAATCTCCCTTGCTGCCGATTAAGCCCATTACTTCTTGCCCTACCTTCACTGTACACGGTTCTCTTTATAAACAGCCCTTACCAGACTTGGAGACTATTAACAGGTCCCTGCCCTTAGTCTTCTTTTCTCAAGACCTAAACATGCCCAGTTTTTTAATCTTTCCACATGGGTCACGTTTTGTTGCTCTCCTCTGGACTCTCGCCAATTTGTCCACGTCTTTCTTAAAGTGTGGCACCCGCAACTGGACACAGCGCTCCCAGCTTAGGTCTCCCCAGCACCAAGTAGAGCAGGACAATGACCTCCTGTGCCTTAAATATGACACTCCTGTAAATACACACTAGAATGGATGGAGTGTATTACTTTAAGGGAGTTCAAGTTGAGTGGCAATTGCTTTTTATTCTTTGTTTTATAAAACTAATTTCCTCACGTGAAATTCAGTTTAATTAAAATGTACATTAATATCGCTGCAGGAAATAATCTGAAACAAAGGGATTAAGGTCTTGAGCTAAAACCTGTGGAAATCAAAGGACTCTGACTGACCTCCAAGGATCTTGGATCAGGCCCTACATGGATTTGAGAAACATGGAAACCATTAGTGCTCAAACAGATTCTACAAATGATAGAGGACAACCAATTGAACATAAGATTTGCAAAGTGATATAGAAATAAAAAAGGCCAATGACATTTTCAGCTGTATAGTCAAAGACATCACAGTATGGACTGAGTTGATGCTATAACTCTCTATATGGCACTGATGCTGAAACGTGGCATTCAGGTTTGAGCATCTCGTGGAAGAGAGGTTGGAGAAGAGTAAGACAATGATGAGGGCAATAGAGGGACTGATGTCTGAGAAAAGGTGGAATGAGTGAAATACATATAATATGCATAAGACTGAGGTGTATGTTAACAATCTACACGTATCTGAACTCTGGACAGACCATAAGCCAAGTTCTGCCCTCACTCACGGCCGATTTACACTCCTGTGATTCCATTAAAGTCAAGAGTTTTTCTGCATTTACACTGTGGTAACTGAGATCAGAATCTTACCTCCCACAATGGAGAGGGATGACCAGAGTGGCACAGAGGGAAATAACTAGGAGCAATGGGGAACATTTTCAAAATCATCCATGTGGTTTAGGAGCATGTGTCCCATTCACTTTTCATTTTACCCAATGAGAATAAATTAAGAAAGGGAAATTTTAGGAGCCATATTAGGGAACACTTTTTCTGGTGGTGAGATGTATAAGACTCTCGAGCAGTCTCCTCTAGGGAATGGTGGAAGCTACGCTGCTAATGCCCTTTAAAACTAGACTGGACTAAACACCAGCAATGCACTGTGTTGGGTGTGTGATGGAGAGGATGAACTAATATGGCTAGAGGGGTTTTTTGGACAGAATCTCAGATGTTCTCTGACCCCGTGGCAGCCCTCTGGCTACCTCGGAATTCCTTGGCCAGGGGAAATCTGTAGGTGGCGTTGTTGCAGTCTATCACCCTCAGTTACACCTAGGGTGACCAGATGTCCCGATTTTATAGGACAGTCCCAATTTTGGAGCCTTTTTCTTATACAGGCTCTTATTACCTCCAACCCCCATCCTGATTTTTCATATTTGCTGTCTGGTCCCCCTAGTTATACCCCATCATGCAGGGGCATTTCTGAGAGAAATGAGGTGAGGCTGGAGCACTGCTGTATTCCACCTACTCACAGCTGTTGGAATGGCCCCTTGCGGCAGTGGGCAGCCAGGGAAAAACTGGAGTACCGTTTGTGCCACTCTAACTTACACTAAGGGCCAAAGAAACTCAACAGAGCTCCCAGAATCAGGGAGCTGTAGAGGTGGAGTAAACCACTTTTTCCACCAAACCCTGCTCCTGTGCCAAGCACAACTTTACCAGAACTGTGAATCTGGGCCTTTCTAACATCTGTGTTGTTCTGTTCCTGCCTAGACAGTCACTAGCATTGGAAACTGAAAACATGTATTTTTCTTGTGCTACTTTATCATCTGCCATATGGCTAATGTCAATGCTGGGAAATAAGACATCGCTTTTCAGTGATAAGAAGTCATGTTAGCTTTCCTGACGGACACTTGCTGTTCCAAAGCAAAGAGCTGTTCCTGTGGGATCCTGCGTGACTGATTTCCAGGAGTGTTAACTTATGTTTGACTGAGATAAATTTCTATCAAGAAACCCTTTTGGGCTATGTTTTCAAGAGATCAAATTAACGGTATGAACTGAGGGTCCAATTCTGTGAGTGCTCCACAGGCAGGGAGTTGTGTGTGTAACGCTGGCAGGATTGAGCCCCTGCTATGTTAGTCGATGTAACTGATTCGATCGGCTTAATTTGGCAATAAACCGATTTGCACACATGGGTTGGGCCAAATGCTGTTCTTAGTTACACCCAGGCAATTCTCCTGAAGTCAGTGGAAATTAGTGAGTGCGTGAGAGCAGAATTTGGCTCTCTACATTCAAGTGAACTCCTGAAGTTTCATGCAACATATTTTCATGGACAAAATATCATCAATTCCAAAAGTGAGGTGGAAAGTTACTTTCCAGACAACGTGCACGATCCCTCATTTTATTTTCTTTAAAATCTTCTGCAATATGATGGAAAGTGACTGACTGCAAAGCTGAAACCCTGCTCATGGTGCACTCTTGTGCCAAGTGGCTAAAGGGTGTGTCTTCTGTTTCATTTGCTATACTATGGAGCCTCCCAAAAGTAGTTGTCCTTGCTCCTCAACTCTCACGTGGTTATTGCCACTGATCAGCTGCCAGCATTTTAAGAATGGGCTATCTCAAAAGCTTTCTATCTCAGCAATACACGTAACATTCCCTGGATGAGATACCCCTTCCCCTCAACACTCAAAATATCCATCAGTTCCACACTCTCCTCTTTCCTCCTTAAATCTATGAATTCCATACTCTTCCCCCCCAAAATCCAGCTACCCCTCTAGATGGACATGTACTCCCCTCCTTCAAGCCCAGTACCTCTTCACTTATACTATTCCCCCCTCCCCAGCATCTCTGAGGCTCTCCTAGGTGACTCTCTAACTTGACAGCCATTTCTCACAGCAGCAGTAGTGGTGGCAGGTGACCTGTCTGCAGATTCTGTTGGCAGTGGTAAGGGCACGCAAGTTGTCCAGCTGTCTCTGGCTGTGGGGTTATGCGGGGTATAGGTCTGCGCTGGCTGTGGGCTAAGTGGTCAGTTGGGGAATGACCTCACTTTTGGTTCTTGAGGTGAGCAAGCCTCCCTTGACTGCTGGATGTCTCTATTAGCTAGGGTCAGGGAAGAGCTCTCAGCAGGCTGTGTGTGTGTGGGGCAGTGAAACTAGTGAGTAGGAGGAACAGGACTCCCAGATCCAGTACTGTACCAGCTCTTCAGACACTGGGAAGGCAGTGACTAGGATGGGGCAGCCGCAATGGTTGAATGGAAGACTTAGCAATTGCCAGGACAGTGAAAGGACTGTGGGGCCCCAGTGCTTCTTACTGTTGCATCAAAAAGGAGCAGCATTCATTCCTCCCGACACTTGTTTCTGACTGGTTCATATGCACAGCCTCAAAAAGACAACCACACCCTGTTGGCCATGCCCATGCTCTCAAGAGAGTACTAGGGGCCAACTCGTTGGCTCTGATATCATTCCTTTGTGCCAAAAAAGACCAAAAAAGGCTGATGAGGCTTCTCCTAGTATAAAGGGCACATCTGGCTTTATTCCACATGCTTCTGTTTGCCAGGAGTTGGGGTAGAAAGGCATTGTGGCAGGAGCAGGAGAGGGCAGGGCAAGACCAGAAAGGGGTGGAGTCAGAGTGCATGGCATTTTGTTCTATCCTCAGCCAGCAAAAGGAACTGGTCCAACTGGGATGCTATAAAGCAGCCCTTTGGTTGCTCTTAGTTACACAAGAACTAGTGTTGATCTCTGGTGGCCCCAAGATCAGTGGAGTGGAAAGGTATCTGAAGACCAAGTTCCCTTCCACCTCTCAGCTGCACCCAGCACAAGATCTCCGTAGCTAAGCTTATGTTCCTAGGAGTATATCTTACTGCCTGAGTGTTTTGGTAATAAGTAACTATCCATTAGAAGACAAACTAGAGAAAAACCCACATGTAAACAAACACCCCACTATTGAAATCTTTGCTTTAGTTATGCCAAAAATATACCAAGTAAATTGTCTGAGATGCATTTTAAAATAATATTCCTGTGTTTATGAGCCCTCACAAACCCTCTTTATTCCAAACTCTTAGCATTTGAGTAAGAATAGCAATTAGATGGTGGGGCGCTCTGATTCCAGGCAAATGGAGCATAGTTACTGTATCTGGAAATGGCACCGTGATCATGACAGGCAACTTTCCAACAACACACGTTGCTAAACTGGTCAGACTCTTTTTTCTGTACGAAGTGTGACACTGGGGATCTGAAATATTATTAACCCTATTGCTAACATCAACACTTTGCAAACTGCAATTTAAAGGCTGGATTTTACACATTATTTCAGACAGATTAATAAACCCTCAAAACAGTTTTTTACAAGGAAAACAATAATATGTTAGTGTCCATAAGACCTGATAGAGATGAGACCCTACAGCACTGGGTGCCATATAAACACAGATATCTCAGTCAAACACAGAAAGACAGTTCCCTCCCTGGAGAATCTATAAACTAAAGGAGCTATGCTGAGTGACACCAGCTGAGGAGGTGGCCTTTGGTGTTAATAGAAGACTGAATAATACTGAATAATAAACTAAGAAGCTACAGCATTTTACAGATCCAAGTTAAGCAGCTTTAAGAGAAAGATGTTCATTGCAATGACCTATGCAGGCAAGAACACAAAATCTGTTTAAACATACCTGTTGCTCATGATGAAAAGTGGAGGCAGCATCTCATAGGGGCACGTCTAGCTTGGGAGGCCTGCTCAGAAAAATCCTTCTTCATCAGAACAGCAGCTGTCTCCTTCCTTTGTGCAAATTCCTTTAAAGCTGTCAAAGATCCTGTAATCAGACTAGGTCATCAAACCCAGGCCTTATGAGGACTGGAAATAAGATCCAGAGACGAGCATTCAGCTGCATGGGCAAGGTCTAAAACACTAGTGTCCACTGAAATTAACAGAAGGGACTTCAATTGCTGTGAGAGAAAAGCGAAGCCATAATTGGAAGATCTTTCAAAATACCTGCTGAAATGATGCTAGCTGCAAGGCAGGAATGTATGTGCCACCTAACAGAATCTGATAGCAGACCAAAACACTTACTGCAAATCCAACGTAGTTAACTACTGGAGCATTTATCTGTGTGATTTCAGGAAGTAAAGGCAAATTGTAATCTAGATTTCACCATACAGTTGAGTAGTTCTATTACTTGATTAAATAAAAGGGTAATAAGGTAATAAAAACGGATTTTTTTCTTCTCCGTCTGCAGTCAATATGTTTAATAATTTGTAGAATAGATTGGAAATAAAGCAATATAATTTGCTTATTTGCCACTGGGAAGTGAAAGTGTGATTTTAGTGCCACATTGGTGTATAGGCCTGTGCTAGCACTTTTGCTGTTTGAATAAACCATTTGGTATAAAGAAAGAGAAAATGGACCAAATTCCTCCCTGGGGTAATATTTATTGACTTCCTAGGAGTCAGGAGTTACACCTGGGATGAAAGTGATCTGGTGTGAATAAAGCCATTCTTGAATAAAATTAAAGGGACCAGTGCCACTTTATGTCAACTGACAATTGTGCCCAAAGTATCTGAGTTTTTGTGACAGGGATGAATCTCAGTTGAGTAACCATGGTTCAGTGAATGGGCCAAAATGTGTCCTTGTTGCAATTCCATTGTTATAAATGGAGATACAGCAGTGCTTGATTTCAATCTATTTCTGTTCTGTAGGATTTTAAAACCAAACCATCCTAATTCGTGGTTCGGATCCTTGGTTCGTGATAGAAAAATGAAGTACAGCACAGGCACAGCTGGCAAAATCCTTGTCTAGTTTCATTGCCACATAATGCCCTAACTTTCAGCCTTGTGTCTTGTGTAGCTGGGTTTACAGCTAGGTAGGGCAAACCACACAGCTCCCCGTCCATCAGAATATGGACATTCTAAAAGGACAGATGCTGATTACACCGTAATGACTTTGAGTGAAATGATTCTGAAGGCGCTAGGCTTCTCCTGTGGACACTGGGCAGTGGTGCTGCAGCCTGCCTATGAATAACACAACTGCAAGTATTTAAACATTGGGAGATGCAGAGGGCTTGGTAAAAAAAAAAAGGAATGATTACGTAAAATATCCAACATGAACTTCTAAATAGAATAGGTGGGAGGAGAGGTGGCCAAGGCAGGTAAGCAAGTGGAGCCATGTGTCCCAGGGTGGCTATGGAATGCCTGAAGCAATTAGAGAAATTCCAGTGAAGAATGACCAGGGGACTGTGGGTGCTGGCAGGTATTATGAGGTAACAGGAGGCACAAGAATGCTCGCGGAGGATGACTCATGAGAAGATTACCAGTAGCATTAACAATAACAATTAAGAATTATTAATAACAATTAATAATTTCCACTTATCTAGCCGCCTTCATCTAAAGCTCTCTTGTGCTTTACCACGCTGGATACAAGCCGTTCCTTCCATTTTACAGAAGAAAGGCAGAGGCACTGGGCTGTTTAAGTGACTCCCCAAGGCCACACAGCAAATCAGTGGCTGAGTAGGGAATGGAACCCACGTCCCCTGTCTACTTGTCCTCACCTCTTACAAATACACCCAGCACTCGCTGCGGAGGATTGGTTATATCTACCACTCCTCATGTGAGCACAAAGCAAATGAAAGTTTTATATACAGTGTAGCTCAATGATATCTGGGGAGAGAATATTATGCCTGATCTAAACTTAAAACTGAGGTCCATGTTGCCATAAATCCTCAAGCACACAGAGATGGCACATGGACACCTTTGCGGTCAGGGATAGCAAAGCACAGAGGCGGTAACAGAGAGGTGGATCTCAGCATATATAAAGTCATGTACTTGCCTGAGCCCTCCTGCACAGCAACACCCGTCAGAGGCACTGCACGCAAATGAGCCGCAGCGCTTTCTCATCTGTTTATACTGGTGAAGGATGTTTAACAGTCCTGTCAATTGTCTGAAGATCAGTGCAGTGCCAGAAAACTAAAAAGGCAGAGCCAATGCAATAAACACAGGGCTCTCTTGACTTTTTCAGGTGTCTAATTATATACATTCAAAATGGCCAGACTACTAAAACCTTAAAGTTGCTTTTTCCTTTCTCCCAGGGTTCAGTCTTCAACTGATAAAAATATCTTCATTCTCTAGTTCAACAGCCCCTGTGCTACAGGAAGATTTATTTATTCATTCCTGAAATGAATTTGGCAGCATCCAACATTTCCAAAGCTATAATTATAGCTTCTCGCAGTAATAGAAATAGCAATGACCCTCACCGCAGTACTGACCTGCCTGCTTCACAACTCTCCTAATCTGTCATGCACACCAGCTCTTCACAGAAACAAAACAACTGTGCAGTGGGGAGAGACTGAAGCTGACAGTTTGCATTCTGGCTGTGCGCTCCTGCCCTATAGCTAGTGTCTGATGTATACACCGCTCTTCTGTAGCCCCTTTGGTTACCACACGTCTTGCCTTCTTCTGTATGGCGCCGGCAGTGTTCGAATTCAGCTGCCAAAGCGGTGGAGGGGGAAAAAGCACTTCCATTTATTCTGACATTCCATCATCCTTGAACTAGCAGGGCTCAGCCCTGGTTTGGTTCCATGCCAGACTGAGAGAATAGCTGCAGTATATGAACTGTATAGTGCACGAGAGGGGAGGGGAAGGGGGGAGAGGAATGTGTGAAACTTGTCTCTTGTGTCAATGTTTTATTCAGTTTTGATTAAGGTGAATTTCTAGCCAGATCATGAACTATGGAACAGCTCGGTTGTCAGGGGTGAGTTGAGACCCCAGCATCAATTAGAGCAGCTAGATGGGTTGCTCTAATTTATTCTGATTGTCTATGGACCCAAGAGGTCATTTCAGCAGCCAGGGATCACTGGGCATAAGAAAGCCCTGGTCACATCCCATTGTCCCCAACGCTCTTCACCCCGATCCAGACTCTATGCTGGCAGCATAGAGCTGTAAGAACCGCTACAGTGCTAGTCTACCAGACAAGGATTCCCACATGCTGGAGGATTCCTGGAGTGGCTGGCTAAACTAGTTTTTAGGCAACTTTGAGCTGATGGAATATTCAAAGCTGTTCCAAATGCACTGGAGAATGGGACTCCATGAGTTTCATTTAGAGAAACCTAAACCACAAAGTATCAGAGGGGTAGCCGTGTTAGTCTGGATCCTTTCCAAATGCAAACGGATGGACATCATACCAAATGGACTAAAGGTAAAAAATCCACTGTTATCTACATACTACACAGACCACAGTGAGAGATTATGCCATACACTGTCAAAGAAACTGAGGAACCACCTGATCAGCATCCTATACAGCAAACAGGAAAACATCAAAAAAGAGCTCTCCAACCTGGAGACCTTCATTAATAACCAAACTTCCATAAAAACGGACTTCACTAAAATAAGACAGGAGATCTACCAGCACTCACTTCACCTCTCTACAAAGGAAAAAGGACTGTAAGCTGTCTAAACTCCTACCTGACACATGGGGCCACAACCGTGGTACCCTAACCCACCCAGCAATATTGTCAATCTCTCCAACTACACACTCAGCCAGAAGAAAAGTCTGTCCTATCTCGGGACTCTCTTTCTGCCCTGCCACCCCCACCAACATGATACAGTTCTGTGGCGATCTGGAAGCCTACTTTCGCCGTCTGCGACTCAAAGAATACTTCCAGGACAACACTGAACAGTGCACTGATACACAGGTACCCTCCCACCAACAGCACAAGAAGAAGAACTCCACATGGACTCCTCCTGAGGTCGAAATGACAGTCTGGACCTATACATTGAATGCTTCCGCCGACGTGCACAGGCAGAAATCGTGGAAAAACAACACCGCTTGCCTCATAACCTAAGTCGTGCAGAACGCAATGCCATCCACAGCCTCAGAAACCACCCCTGACATTATCATCAAAGAGGCTGATAAAGGAGGTGCTGTTGTCATCATGAACAGGTCTGACTACCAAAAGGAGGCCGCCAGACAACTCTCCAATACCAAATTCTACAGGCCACTTCCCTCAGATCCCACTGAGGAATACACTAAGAAACTGACCATCTACTCAGGACACTCCCTACACTAACACCGAAAAAATCAAGCATACCCTTAGAGCCCGACCAGGGTTTCTATCTACTACCCAAGATCCACAAACCCGGAAATCCTGGACGCCCCCATCATCTCGGGCATTGGCACTCTCACTGAAGGACTGTCTGGATATGTGGACTCTCTACTCAGACCCTATGCCACCAGCACTCCCAGCTATCTCCGTGACACCACTGATTTCCTGAGGAAACTACAATGCATTGGTCACCTCCCAGAAAACACCATCCTAGCCACCATGGATGTAGAGGCTCTCTACACAAACATCCCACACACAGATGGAATACAAGCTGTCAGGAACAGTATCCCTGATGATGCCACAGCACAACTGGCTGCTGAGCTCTGTGCCTTTATACTCACACACAACTATTCAAAGTTTGATGACAATATATATCTCCAGATCAGTGGCACTGCTATGGGCACCCGCATGGCCCACAATACGCAATATTTTTATGGCTGACCTGGAACAACGCTTCCTCAGCTCTCGTCCACTCACGCCCCTTCTCTACCTACGCTACATTGATGACATCTTCATCATCTGGACCCATGGGAAGGAGACTCTAGAAAATTCCACACACGATTTCAACAACTTCCACCCCACCATCAACCTCAGCCTGGACCAATCTACACGGGAGGTCCACTTTCTAGACACCCACGGTGCAAATAAGTGATGGTCACATTAACACCACCCTATATCGAAAACCTACCGACCGCTATGCCTACCTTCATGCCTCCAGCTTCCATCCCGGGCACATCACACGATCCATTGTCTACAGCCAAGCACTGAGGTACAACCGCATCTGCTCTAACCTCAGACAGAGACCAACACCTACAAAATCTCCACCAAGCATTCTCAAAACTACAATACCCGCACGAGGAAATTAGGAAACAGATCAACAGAGCCAGACGTGTACCCAGAAGCCTCCTACTGCAAGACAAACCCAAGAAAGAAACCAACAGGACTCCACTGGCCATCACATACAGCCCCCAGCTAAAACCCCTCCAACGCATCATCAGGATCTACAACCCATCCTGGACAATGATCCACACTTTCACAGGTCTTGGGTGGCAGGCCAGTCCTTGCCCACAGACAACCTGCCAACCTGAAACGTATTCTCACCAGCAACTGCACACTGCACCATAGTAACTCTAGCTCAGGAACCAATCCATGCAACAAACCTCGATGCCAACTCTGCCCACATATCTACACCAGCGACACCATCACAGGACCTAACCAGATCAGCCACACCATCACTGGTTCATTCACCTGCACGTCCACCAATGTAATATACGCCATCATATGCCAGCAATGCCCCTCTGCTATGTACATCGGCCAAACTGACAGTCACTACGGAAAAGGATAAATGGACACAAATCAGATATCAGGAATGGCAATATACAAAAAACCTGTAGAGAGCACTCAACCTCCCTGGCCACACTATAGCAGACCTTAAGGTGGCTATCTGCAGCAAAAAAACTTCAGGACCAGACTGCAAAGAGAAACTGCTGAGCTTCAGTTCATTTGCAAATTTGACACCCATCACTCTGGACTAAACAAAGACTGTGAATGGCTTGCCAATTACAGAACCAGTTTCTCCCCCTTGGTTTTTCACACCTCTACTTGCTAGAACAGGGCCTCATCCCTCCCTGATTGAACTAACCTCGTTATCTCTAGCTTGCTTGCTAGTAGCATATATATACCTGCCCCTGGAAATTTCCACTACCTGCGTCTGACGAAGTGGGTATTCACCCACGAAAGCTCACGCTCCAAAACCTCTGTTAGTCTAAACCACAAAGTAAATCTCAGCCCAAACATCAAGCTTTCACCAAAGCATTTTTCACACAGTTTTGGCCAAACCATTGATTTCACACACAACTTGGCTCAACTGTTATATCATAAAGCTGGCTGACAAATTTTGAGTTGTGAAATTTCAACAAATGTAAACCAAAACAAGATTTTCACCAAAATATTCATGAGATATTATTTGTTTTGGATTTTTGTTGTTGCTAGATCCATCATTTATTTCTTGTATGGACAAAACCAAAACTACCCTTGACTTCAGTGGCACAACTCTTGCTTTACACTGGTGTGGGAGAGAGTAGACTGAAGCCTAGAGGGAAGAAATGATCCCCACCTTTGTTAGAAAATCAGCTGAACAAACAGATTTTACCAACTGTTGCTTAAGCCAGGTTTTGTTCTTTGTAAAGGGATTAGCTAATTGGAAAGCTGGAAAATCAAATAATGTTAATTTCCATTAATTGGCAAAAATCAGATTAGCAATGGATCCGCAGCTAACTGAATCGAATACACCTAAAATACAACTTAAAAAGAATAAAAAAGTAGCTTGATAAAAGTAAGTAAAATATGCAGCGATTCTGTCCCGTGTGAGACTGATTGTTACTACCAATAATATAGTTCACTCCACAGAAATGTTTTAAGATTAGATTTGTCATCATTTCTTCAAGAAATGTCAGATCGGTCAAAGCATTTGAGGCCAGGAGGAAAAGTAGAACAGTATTTTTAAAAAAAGTACTTGCAAAAGGAGTGATTTTATTGTACTCTGTTAAGATGGAAGGATCTGTGGGTAAAACTCATTGCTGGTGAAACAGGCACGGAAATCCCCAATAGTTAGGCAAGCAGAGAGCTTGGCATACTATTTTGCTGCTCAATTCTGTGTTCTTTGGAACTTGTTCCCCTAACCTACTCCTCTCACCTTTGTAGACGGGAAGTTCTCTGGGGCAGAGGTGCTCATCATTGTCTATACAGTCATGATCCTTGATGGAGACACCTGATGTAGTAGTAGTGATGACAACAATGAAGGTGATGATGCCAGATTCTGAACTCTGATATGCATTTGCATAAATCCATTGAAGCCACTGGAATTATTCTGGATTTACACCAGTGTAAATGAGATCAGACCCAGCCTCACTAACTTCGAAGTGAATTTAGCGGGCTCTTCCAGGGTTGAACATAGACTCAAATCTTTATATTATTTGCTGTTATCTCAAAGAGATTGTTTGGAATATAAAAGTATCTGTTTCACCCCTTTCCAGGTTTTCTCTTCATTTACCAAAATGTACTGTAGGTTTTCTTCTCTGTGTGTCAAAGCTTTTACATTTTCCAGCAGTGGCTTGTATTTAGCCCTGGTTAAGAATAGGTTGCCAAGTGGGTAAAGCAGGTTTCTGATTTATGGGGGGAGAGTGCATTGTCGGTAAATTCAAGAGACTAAATCTGCCATGGAAAGGACTTCTTTTGTTTCCATCATCAAGTCAGCTATTATGTCCTGTCAAACATTCCAAGAGGTGCTTTTGCTCCAGGCACCTGAGGTAATAACTCAGTTCAAGAAATTCCCTGAATGCTAAAGTCTTCATCTTGAAATGCTTTCAGCTCATGTACCAAAAGCAGCATGCAGCAGAGGGAGAGAGAGATTTCGAGTTAAATCTTTGTCCCTGCTTGTCAACTGGGGTCCCCATTCTGCAACAGGCTATGAGCTATTCCCATGGAGATCTCATTGGAGGGTGTTCTGCCAACACTAGTGATGGTGGTTACTGGCTGATGTTGTGTCATCTTAGCTAAGCATTTTCCTCTAGTGACACATTGTCACACATAAACATAACTTTGCAATGTCACAGCATTCTTAGGACTATTTTGTGACTTTCCAAGATATATTCCCTCTCCTATGACATCACAAGGGAGTCTAAAAGGGTGTTTCTCCTTTCTCCTTTTTCTCCCTACCCTTTCCTGGATGATGGGATAGAGAGGTGGATTCTCTCTATCTCCCTCCCTCCCCCTCCTGGCTGCCATGATGCATCTTGTTGGTGTCCTCAGTCCATTTGCTCAGTGTTACCCACACTGTCTTCTCAAACGTCCCATGAAACATGAGGAGTCCCTCTGTGATTAGTGCTCTTATCCTTCTTCCTGAAATCAGGTGAGTCATCTGTGCTTCATCCAAACCCATCAGCTCCTACAGAGCCAAATGTGGTGCCCAAAAGAACCACAATATGTCACTAGAGTTACACATCACTGTTATACAGAGCAATTGGATTGTGGGCCAGATTCTATGGTTTCTGTGGAGCTATGTGAATTTATAGAACTGTGGATTTGGCCCTGTGTTTTTAATGGTCCATTTGTTGACAGTTTCATTATTTTATGAAGTCAGTGGGAGTTAATGTGGAAGGAGAATAGGGAAGAAAAATGTCTTTAATCAGTAGATTAGAATATTTCCCTTCAGGACATTTCTTGGTACCTAATTACTGCTTCTGTGTTGTGCATATTTTGCTCCTATTATATTGGCCTGACAACCAACATCCAATCCCCAAATGCATGTTAACCAATGCACATTTTAATCAGGCATTATCTGGATTAATCCAGATATACTGATCAAGACAGCCAAGATCTCTCAGGCCGGAGATGAGGGGAAAAACGTAAGGACGTTACCCAGGATCTCTTCCAGCTCATAGTAGGGTTCAACGACCAAATGGAATTCAACATTTCAGAATGATTTCTAAAACGTGTGCAAGATTTATAGATCAATAGTGACCCACTCTTGAGATCTCTGACTGAGGCTGGCTGTCTAGAGCATATACACAATAAACTGGCTACAGAATATGCTCTTTAATGATTCCCACAGAGCTGCCAGCAATTTGTGAATAAATATGTCTGTTGGGTGTGGGAATAAAATAAAACAATGGGTTGGCAATGAATGGCAATTTAAAATATAACAGACTATTGCTTATATTTATAACATCAGAGGCTCATCACTCAAATAGCACGATCAACTCAAGCCAGGGTTTTGGGATTACTGAGCCACCCATAGAGCTTAGCTTGCTCTCTGGGAAACTCGTTCACTGTATCGGGTTTCATTATTTAAATAAACTTGATAACGTCAGGTGTGTCTGGTTTCCTCTAATCAATGCGTTTTCCATCCCCATGAAAAAAATATGCAGTCTACACTTCATCTTATGTACCTCGCAAGTGGGGCAGGTACATTATAATGTAATAATGTCCAACTGCCCACTACATTGCACCGAGTGTAATTTATTTAATTATTTTGCCCATTTGTTTTCAGTTGTGGTGTATTGCTGATTCTTTTCACCACTGAGTCTGGAATTAAAATATGTTTATTCCCTATAAATAGGGCCCTACCAAATTCACAGCTATGAAAAATGCATCAGGGATCATGAAATCTGGTCTCCCCCCCCCCGTGAAATCTGGTCTTTTGTGTGCTTTTACCCTATACGATACAGATTTCATAGGGGAGACCAGTGTTTCTCAAATTGAGGGTCCTGACCCAAAAGAGAGTTGCAGGGGGGTTGCCAGGTTACTTATGCACTGCCTTCAGAGCTGGGCGGCTGGTGCATGTGTCATAGTATTCTTTCCCAAATCTGAACCTTAGCATGAATTCCTCTAAGATTAATTACCAGCTTAGATCTGATACGCTGCCACCAATCAGGACTCTGAGTGCCTGATAAACTCTGGTCTCCCCAAAACCTTCCCTGGGGACCCCCAAGACCCAGACCCCCTGGATCTTAATACCAGGAAAGTAAACTCTTTCCCTCCCTAGTGCCTCTCCTAGGCTTCCCCTCCCTGGGTTACCCTAGAAGATCACTGGGATTCAACTCCTTGAATCTTAAAACAGAGGCTTTCCCCCTCACCCAGAGGCAATACAGATTCAAGCTCCGTGAATCTAAACAAAGGGATTCCCCCTTCCCCCTCCCTTCTTTCTCCCTGTCTCCCACCACTTCCCTGGTAAGTACAGACTCAATTCCCTTGAGCCTCAACTGGAGAAAAAATTAAACAGGTCTTTAAAAGGAAGGTTTTAATAAGAAAGAAAAAATAAGAAATCTCTGTAAATACAAGATGTAATATTACAGGGTCTTTCAGCTTATAGACACCAGAGAGAAAAGCCTCCCCCCAGCAAAATACAATTTAACACACTTCCAGCAAACTACACATCTGCAAATAAAGAAAAACACTTTAAAAGACTATAACCGCCTTTCTACTTAATACTCACTATTCTGAATATATAAGAGACTGTAGCAGGGAGATTGGCAAGAAACCTGGTTGCACGTCTAGTCCCTTCCAGGACTCAGAGAGAACAAAGCAAAAGCCAAAAACCACAAACAAAGGCTTCCCTCCACCGAGATTTGAAAATATCTTGTTTCCTGATTGGTCCTCTGGTCAGGTGTTGCAGGTCACTGTTTGTTAACCCTTTACAGGTGAAAGAGACATTAACCCTTAGATATCTGTTTATGACAGCGTGGCTGCTGTGGGCTGGGCACCCAGCTCTGAAGGCAGTGCCCCACCAGTAGCAGCGCAGAAGTATGGGTGACAATATTATATCGTGCCACCTTTACTTCTGCGTTGCTGCCTTCAGAGCTGAGCAGCCGGAGAGTGGTGACTGCTGACTGAGAGTCTAGCTCTGCAGGCAGCAGTCCGGCCTACAGAGCTGGGGTTCCAGCCAGCAGCCACCACTCTCCAGTCGCCCAGGTCTGAAGGCAGTGCAGAAGTAGGGCGACCCCCCTGCAATTTAGACCAGGACCCCCAATTTGAGAAACACTGGACTCCCCCATAAAATTTGTATAGTATAGGGTAAAAGCACACAAAAGATAAGATTGTCCTACAGTAATGTCAGTGTGGTATTGTTATTTATTGCTGTTATTGTTATCATAATGCCTAGATGCTCCAGTCATGGACCAGGACCCCATTGTGCAGGGTACTGTACAAATACAGAACAAAGGGATAGTCCCTGCCTCAAAGAGCTTGCAGTCTAAATATAAGACCGTTCAACAGATGGAGTCAGACAGACTGATGGGGGGTACAAGGAAACAATATTGGTCAGTATAGTAGGCAGTGGTCTCAGCACAGTGGCAACTTAACAGTTGTCAAGATTTTTTGCAGGTCTCACAGCAAAGAAGAGATCTGAAGGGGGACAATGTGATATCTTTGAAGAAGGTTATGGGGAGCTCCTACCAAGCATAGGGGCAGCATGGGAGAAAGTACTTGTTTGAAAATGCAATGACTGGGCAATGGAAGCTAGCATTGGCTGTTCAGAAATGGGAGCCGACCTCTTTGATACTGAATGAGAGATGATAGGTAGGGTGGGGAGTAGGTCATGAAGGGCCTTCAAAGTGAAGATAAGTATCTGATGTTTGATATGATAGAGAAGGGGGAGCCAGTGGAGGAATGCAAAGAGAGGAGTGATATGGTCAGAATGACGGGCTAGGAAAATGGTCTTTGGAGAAGCATTGTGAATGGATATGAGTGGGACAAGATTGCATTCATCAAGACTGGAGAAAAGGCCTTGTTTTAAAACCTAGTGCTGGTTTTATACCAATGCAACTGCAATGTGTTTAATGGAATTAATACCAACATACCTCTTATATGTCCCTACTTTGGAGGGGCAGCATTCATTTTCATCCCCAAATTACCGATGGTCCACACACATTTGGTGCTGCCTGATTTTTTTAAATTATGAACATCAGAAATCAAGAAGCATGAAGTTGACCTTTGTCGTCCATAGGGCAAGCTTGCCTATTATATTCACTGGCTTGCTATTTAGCTGCTTTCATTATATTTAGCCATAACACAAGGAACCAACAGGCCTTTATTCTGTAAGATATTACCTGAAACACAAATTAGCATAACTGCCATTAAGTAGGCCATACCCCTTGGCACTGATTAACGGCTACCTTTAGATTTTGGGAAGTAAGAAGAGTTTGTTCAATGGTAGGAGTTAGAATGTGCTACAGTAAGGAACATGGAAGTAATAACCATGGATCCACTTAAGCAAGGGGTGATGGGTATGATAATGAGCTGAAATGGTAGTTGTGCATATTAATACACTAACCTACAGAAGAAGGACACCTCAACTTTGGTAGGATGAGGAAATACAAATAAGGAAAGGGGGAAAACCCCTACTAAATACACATTAGATATAGTGGCATCAGCAGATTATAATAGTTGCATCCCAGCCTGTGGGCAGTAGGAGAGAGAGATGTAGCCCTTGGAAGGTGCCAGAATGATGGCCACTGGTGATGAGGAGAAAAGTGATGGCGCTGAGGAAGATAATGGCTAACTTTTCAGGTTGTTCTGCAAGGGATGTCCAGATTTACATTCTGTAGTCTCTCTATTCACCTTATTGAGTTAGGGTATTTGTGATTTTCTTAAATGTATTGATAAACTGTATGTAAATATAGAAGAGCTCCTTTAGTGTGAGTGTTGCAACCGTGCACATCGAGGTTCCCAACTACATAGTAATTTTAATAATACTGGGCCTGATCTTGGGACAAGAAGCTGTCAACCCTCAAAGTGATAACTGGGTATTCTTCAGTAATCAGTATAATTAATATATAATCAGGCTACAGCTTATAGAAAGATATACAAAAGGAACAGATTCCCCAGAATTTTAATTTTCCTGTATGAATGATTTTTCTGGTGCTCCCCTTTCTGAGTCTTTGTCACACAATGCCATATTAGGGCCTTTGCAGGTTGTTGAGAGGTATGACTCCCAAATTATACTGGTGGAAGTGAGAACACAGTCATGCCCTCTGTTTGACACATTATGGATTCACCAGTACGTTCCAGATGCTTTACTCAACTTTACTGGTGCAAAGCAGCTGTAAAGCCCGCTTCACTAGCTAGTTACACTGGGCCTATGGCTGTGTTGCACCAATGCAGCATAAAAGCTGCTAGAACCTACTGATGACTCTAGTCCTGCACTCAAATGTATATGTGAGGGATCTGATTCTGATCTCACACTGGTGTAATTCTATCAACTGCACTGGACTTATTCCTGATTTATGCTAGGGTACACGAGATGAGATTCTGGCCCAAAATGCTTATAGTTTTTTCTTGTTTTTCTTATTTTATATCAGCACAAATCCTTTTTCTTCAGGCACAAGTTTTCTCTCTCTCTCTTCCCCTCCCCCTTTTATAGAGGTGATAATGACTCGATTTCTATTATGAATGAACATTGAAAGGGATCAGATATTCAGGAACTAGATCTCTTGTATGTTCTGATGGTAGGGGAAAGGTCCGGTCTTTTACGTGCCTGTAAAGCTCCCACGCATCCCTCTAGCACCATAGACATAAGAATGAATAGATATTAAATTAAAATAATATTAAAAAAACCCTATAGCCTGAAGCACCATCCTGTGCTGAATTATCAGGGTGTTCAGTGATGTTACTGTGCTGTTAGGAAAAAGGAGTGTTCAGATGGAATGTACAATGCTATTATTTGTTGGGATCTATCAATGGGCTTGGCCCTGTACAGATACCAATGAAGACACAGTCTCTGCTTCAAGAAGCTGGTAATATAAATAATTCCTCGGACCCAGTTCTATCAGGGAACCCTCAAGTTCAAAATATATGTGGGCTTGGAAGAGACAAATTTGAAAGGATAGTGTCTATAGTCCTTTTTGCTTTAACCAATCTTGAACTATTACTCAGGATGCAACCTACAGTGTGGAGGAAAATTATTCCAGACTCTCCTATTGCAGTGTTCTTACAGTTCTCTCTAAAGCATCTGGTACTGCCCAGTGTCAGAGACATGACAGTGGACTAGAGGGACATTGAATCTGTTTGCATGAGCGTGTAGCAGGGAGAGATACAGTCCAGAAGGAATGAGAGGAGAGACAAGAATAGGAGAATTACAAACAAACAAAATAGTGAAAGGTTAGGGGTGGTTTTTGTTTTTTTTTTAGTTGGTGAATTTATTGTGTCCACTTTTGAAAGAGAAATTGTAACTATTTCAATAGGAACGTTCATTTCCCAAAGTCATAGGTTCAGAATTCCTTTCTTTCCTAACTTCCGGGATTAGAGCTAGTCGAAGCTCGGAATTTCTGACATTTCATAATTTCCTGTGGCATAGATAGCCTGATGCCACCCGCAGCGCTCGTGCTAGGATGGCTCATGCTGATGTTCATGGATACGTCATGGTCCTTTCCAGAGGCTCAGATAGAAGTTGAGTTTATTGCTTGTTTGATATGGTGCTTTGCATTTGACCTCTGTATCCATAAAAACACGACAAGGCTAAGGATATGTTCACTTTGTTTATTCTTTATGTGAGTTGTGATTGGCTGTTTGGGGGGCTTGGCATTTAAAATTTCTCTGTGACCCAGGAATTCTCTCATCAACCCTTTTATTGCACATCGGGCAACTGCAACTAAAGATCCCTCCATTTTGTTTTACTCTGTAAACAAATGTTTAGAAGTTTAATTAGGAAACAAACCATTTATGCAACCTTCGGCAGGCAAGAAGTAAACTATATTTCAGTTTCTTTGCATGCCATTGGTACAGTGGCAGCGGCTGACTTTGTCAGTATGTTGCAGCTCTGGTGGCAATTAGCCCATAGTTTTCTCAATTAATAAATATGAAACAGCAGGCAATCAGCACAACGCGACTAGTGATACTGTACATATAATATGGTGGCTGTCACTATATGTATGTCTGTAAACCCACACACAAATAAATCGTGCCTAAATGAAAATGGCTATGCGAAGAAAGCACCTGTCCCTGATTTATGTTTGATTTTCATGCCTTTTATTTCAAACTTCCCAGTAAATGCTTTTGCATGCTGTGTTAATTACACCAATACAAAATTCTCAAAGAGCAATCTGGAGCCCATCTGGTAGAAAGGTGGGGTGGTACATGAGCATCAGGCACTACAGGTCTCAAGACTAGGCCTGGGGGATTGTCGAGTAGGAGGCTTACTCTTTGCACCACCACACTATGGGGCCAGGATAGCTGATACCCTGCAAACAGGGGTTACACTCACTGACTCAGCAGAATCAGGTGACTAGCAGCCAACTGTTGACTGGTCATCTCCTAGCATAAAGCCTCTTGTTCCTGCCACACCCTCCTGTGAGCAGCTAGTTGCTAGGTGTGCTGCTGACTACACCCCTAAGACCAAGTTACTGCCTCCTTACCACTCCTTGTTCCTGTTGCCTCACCTTGTTCCTACTCCTTCATCCTGACCCCAGTTATTGACTCCAGCTTTGATTCATGGTATGACTTCTGGCACCGATTGTGGCTTAACCCTTGCCATGGCTTCTAACTATTACTCCATTTTGACCCTTGGCATGGGTTGTACCTCTGACCCCAGCTGTGACCCTGGGTGTGACTCCCAACCCTGACTCTAATAATCTGGGCTTTGACCATTAGGTCAGTCTGTCCCCGTACAGGCCCTGACAATAAGCAGGACAGTGGTTTAAACCATGTATCATTATAGATACGCAATGAAAACTGAGGCACAAATGTCAAACATAGGAAACTGCCTAAAAACCCAAGAGCCAGATCCTGGTCCAATAATCTGATCCACTCAATGTGCAGTGGCAGCCAACCGTTAGGAAAGGGATGGATAATAAGACAGAAAATATCATGTTGCCTCTATATAAATCCATGATACACCCATATCTTGAATACTGCATACAGATGTAGTCGCCCCATCTCAAAAAAGAGATATTGTAATTAGAAAAGGTACAGAAAAGGGCAACAAAAATGAGTAGGGGTATGGAGCAGCTTCCACATGAGGAGAGATTAATAGGACTAGGACTTTTCAGCTTGGAAAAAAGATGACTAAGGGGGGATATGATAGAGGTCTATAAAATCATGACTGGCATGGAGAACGTAAATAAGGAAATGTTATTTACTCCTTCTCATAACACAAAAACTATGGGTCAAAATGAAATTAATAGGCAGCAGGTTTAAAACAAACAAAAGGAAGTATTTTTTCACACAACACAGTCATCCTGTGGAACTCCTAGCTAGAGGATATTGTGAAGGCCAAGACTGTAACAGGGTTCAAAAAAGAACTAGATAAGTTCATGGAGGATAGATCCATGAATGGTTATTAGCCAGAATGGCCAGAAATGGTGTCCCTAGCCTTTTTTTTTTGCCAGAAGCAGGGAATGGGTTACAGGGGATGGATCACTTGATGATTACCAGTTCTGTTCATTCCCTTTGAAACACCTGACATTGGCCACTGTTGGAAGACAGGATACTGGGCTAGATGGATCTTTGGTCTGACCCAGGATGGCCGTTCTTATCCTTTTACAGAGACGTGGAAGAGGATACTGGCCATATCTTCCTTTCTGGAGATTTCTTCCGCACTGGGAAAACTGCCAGCAGGTATAATGCTGGTACAGCGAGCTGTTAGATCACAGTATGGCACAACCAATGCAAATAGCACTCAAGATGGGGGATGGCTGGGGTCTATGTTACTAGATACATGAAGCCCCTCACTCATGTGCAAAGTGGGAAATGTTTTTCCCCTCTAATGACACTTTTTTAGATTTTGGAAATGTTTCTGTAACGCCGACAGACCCCCCCCCATTGGCAGATGGGATCAAACCTGGGGCCTCTGGAGCTTAGCGCATGAGCCTCTACCACATGATGTAAAAGCCAACCGGCTGTTAGCTAAGGCTGTAGAGCAAACTCATTAATCTCTCTCTCTAAGTGGTCTCGGTGCCACTAGATAGGATAGAACACCACACCCAGGAGGTGTGTGGGTTACATACTTATCCTGGCCGAGAAAGTACATCCTGAGCTTCAGAGACTTCCCAGTTGAAATCCCAGACAAGCCCCCACTTGTAACACCAACAGACCCCAGTCGACAGCGGGCAGGTTTGAACTGGGGACCCCTGGAGCTTAGTATATGAGCTAAAAGCCAACGGGTTGTTAGCTAAGGCTGTAGAGCAGATTTATTTTATCTCTCTTTCTAAGTAGTGTGTGGTGTGTGGGTTACATTTCTGGTTCCATTTTGGGACTACCGTGAGACCTTTCAATGTTTTTTGCAAAAAACAGAGTGCAAGAGCCCACATGCCTCAGAACTGCCAGTCGCCCAGTGGTTAGGACACTGACATGGGAAATGTGGGTAAAAGTCTCTGTTCCAAATTAGACAGAGCAGAAACTGGAATGTAGTTCTCCCAGTTTCGAGGTGAGTGCCCTGACCATTCACTCTCTCTAGTTTTGACCTGAAATTACATCCTTGACCTGAGAACGTTTTGCTGAAACAGACTCTTTCCCTCAGAAAAGTCTCAGTTTTGACAAGTTGGCATTTTCCAACCAAAAATGGTTTCTTTGAAAAATGCCCAATCATCCCTAGATGTGGTGCCTAGCCCTTGACCAGGAGTACGTATGCAGCCTTTAGATTGGTGACTGGCTGCCTATGATTTCACGGACGTTCCACAATGCTGCCAACCAGCGGCACGTTCAACACCACACAAACTGAGGCTGCTCAATGCGAGAAAACGTTCTTTTTGTAACGTGTTGTTAATGCTCAGCTGTACTGTTGCCCAAGCTGAGCATCAGAAGTGCCTTGAGAGATACTTACTTGTTAACTTGATTTTGAGAAACTCGGTCCTCTAATACTGTTCCGCAGACAGTTCAATAGCTCCACACACTAATTCTTTCTGACACCTGGCTTTCTTCAGGGAATTCAAACTGCAATGAAACTTGAAGGGAGCTGCTAGAGCTTTGTTGTATCAATTTGCAAATTATCATTTTATAAACTGGAACAGAAAGGATATAAACGTGAATGGGGACCTTTATCTTTACATTTACCTAGTGCAGCCAGGCGAACGATAACCAAGCACAGATTGGTCTGCAGCATGCAGCATGGGAAGATCATTGTAGTTCACTCTCTCACCCGAGAGGTTTTGCTTCAAGATAAGTGAAAACAGGCATTAGACAAAACTAATACAGTTCTGCATGTAGTTTTGGATTGAAGAAGGATAAGCTAAGGATACATGATCCATGCAAGACAATTGCAAAGATACTAACATGATTACTGATCTGGAAGGAAGGGAAACTATACAGTGAAAAGTTGCATGAGCTTACTTATACAGAAAAATGTCTCTGTGTTCCTGGCAACTCAGATTAGGTCAAGGCACTAGCTAAAAGACAATCAAATTGTGGACTAAACCAATACAAATTATTTGCTTTCTGGGGGTAGGAAACATTCATAGTTTTATGGATTCATCAATTTTAAGGATCATTACATCAGCCTGTCTCAACTCTTGTGTAACACAGGCCATAGAATTTCACCCAGTTTCTGTGTTTTATTAAAAGAGTTTCCAGAAAGGCACCTGAACCTCATTCACAACAGAGGATAATTGGAAAGTCTGAGGCCTGGTCTACACTGCGGGGGGATCGATCTAAGTTATGCAATTTCAGCTACATGAATAACGTAGGTGAAATTGAGGTACTTAGATCTATTCACCGCGGTGTCTTCACTCTGGTGAGTCGACTGCTGACATCCCCCGTCGACTCCGCCTGTGCCTCTTGCTGAGGTGGAGTACCAGAGTCAACGGGAGAGCGCTGGAGGGTCATTGACCTCTGTGTAATGCACAACTGGGCATCTCGAGCTTTGCACAGGTGTTACTGACTACACAAAACGTGACACATTGGAGAACAAGGCCCGAAGTCCATAAGGGTCAATCACAGTCTCACAGGCCATTAATTCTTTGGCCATTTATCTCACGTCCAGCGTAATGTTCATTTACAAATTAAGCTCCCAATGTACTCCATACAACTGAATGTATGCCATTACTAGTGCTGTTACTGCATAAAGTTCCCCACAATGCTTTGCCAGTTCACCTCATTTTTGACCAGCTGCACCTGGCTCTTTCAGTCCTTGACCTTCCTTGAGCAGAGACTGGGGATTTTGCTGAAGTGTTTTTTGTGAGCTTGGCAAACTGTGTCTCTGAGGAGACCACCAGACTCATTTTCATTTGCAACCTTAGCCATAAAGTAGAATGAATACATAGAAATGGAGCATAGTTACTCATTACTTAGTTGTCAGTGAGGAAAAACTAGACCCAACAGTATCGCTGCTTTATCCATAGTTTACTGCTAGCTGTTCCCCTTTCTCTGACAATTCCCCCCCACCTGCAATACCTGGAGCCTGCTATATCCAGTATGGTTATCCCTTCTGAGGGCCACAGTTGCAACAGCAAACACCTGGCAGATGTTCTAGAGAGCAGGAACACAGTGACTCTTCTGTTCTGCGCAGACCTTTTATGGATCCCTATGGGCCGTTCAATCAATGTTCACTTTTAATAAGCCTAATTATGTATATCTCTCCAGTGCAGGATTATGAGGGTTTGAAAAGAGGGTCAATTAGTAATGATTCTACCGGTGGTCGCTGCTACCTGAAACTTTAATGAAGATTTATTGAATTAATAGCACAGGGTTTGTAATAATCCAAAATTCATACACACAGTTAATTGGAGTTGGTGGCCATAAATTCAACAACTGCTGGAGTTTCTGATGTCTTATGCAAACAATAGTGATCAGCTATATAGGCCCAGAATATTTAGCCAGAACTTTGTTGTCTGTATCCTCATGCTGTGGAAAAGATTTATGTTTGATATGCCTCTTTTAAGCTCTTTTCAGTGAGGTGCTGCTTGTATTTAACAAGGCCCTCCCACAAAATATTTTTCTTTAGCCTGTTATAAACCCTTCACAGTATGGGTGCATGTGCATGCAGAGAGGACTTGGGAACTGATTTGAGAATTGATTCGATTTTTTCAAATCAATTTTTTCAGACTAGTACAATAAATTAATGCAAAGACAAAAGCCAAGTCATCTTATCTACTCTAAAGAAGTCACTCAAGCATTAAGAGGAAAATGTCATCCCGCTACTTACAGGAAGAATATTCATAGAACAGATCGGCCCATTAATTACATCTGTTCTGCACATTTCATCATCTTAAACAATATAGAACAATCAAGGAGCCCAAATCTTATTATGATATTCAAGACAATATTAAAATAAAATGCTTGGGACAGACTATCACCTAGTGTGAATGTTCACTAGCTGAGAATTTGGCCCCAAATATCAAGGAAAAATACAAGCACCTACCATTATTTCATGCATTTTATCCAATTTTAGACTCTCCATCAGGAATGTACATTAAGGGCTAGTTTCTCCGCTCCTGGTGAGCTGTACTCAGCAAAAATCTTGATAGGAGAGTCAGAGGAAAAGGTGGAGTCATGTCCTGCCCCTGGCGTTGGACCAGGGTTTTGGAAAATCCTTGGCATAATTTATCCTGGGTGCTCATGGCTGCAAGGAACTATTCTGCATCTGAGGATTGCTAGGATAGAGAGAGGAAGGATTTTGCCATTATTACAGTGCTAGCCTGGTGTTGGAAGATTCAGATTCAGTTCCCTGCTGTGCCAGAGACTTTCTCTATGACCTTGTGCAAGTTACTTGTCTGTTTATGCCTCCATACCCATCTGTCAAATGGACATAAGAGCATAGCCCTGTCTCACAGGGGTCTTATGAGGACAAACACATTCATGATTATGAGGTACTCAGATACTACTGTAATAGGGTTCACATAAGTACCTAAAGACAGAGGTAGTGACACCCCTGCCTTGACTTCAGTGGCTAAAAAAGGGGCTATGACAGCTCTGCATCCATTGCAGGATTCCTCTAGGCGGGAATTATGGCTGTTTTGCTTTGCAGGTCTGAGGATCTGGCCATCCAGACCTACTACCAGTTCCATTTTTGCAGAAAATATCAGTTATCTGCTCTGAATCATTTGTTTTACCTCTGAACCCAAATGTTCTCATAAGTGTAACACAGGAATGAGGCAACACTACTTGTGGAACAAACTCATATTAAGTGCACTTACAGTAGGCATGTTTATACATGAGGTTCCTTTATATGGCACTGTGCATTTTGATAGTATACGTTAAGGGCACTGATCTAGCACAGAGTTCAACTAGTACAGTGTGAGGTAAGGAGGTGGGGTGAGGACTTTGAAGGGAATTCCAGGAAGATCTTCTCTGGGAAATTGTTTGAAAACACTAGCTGTGTTGGTGCAATCTGGTCCATTGCTAAGGCAAAAGAATTTGCACTTCTGATGGTGTTCTTGGGCTTGATCCTGTGAGGTGCTGTGGAAGCTGAGTGCCTCATCAGATTGGACCCTTTATGGACATCTTTCATAGGGATGATGTAGCAGTATCCAGAGAGGGTGGTGAACTCTACCAGGGACAGGGAAATCATTCTGATCACAGCAGAATTATACCCAGGGACACCCAGGAGGCCTCTACCTCACATCACAGTCACTCTTGTTTCCACAGTATCATCTCAATTTTCTTCCAACCTCTCACTAGCTCAACCTTGGTGCCCGCCATTTAAAAAAGGATTCATTTGCGTAGGTTTATATTTTCTCAGGTTCACATGTTCCCAAGTAGAGCCTGACACTGGAGAGAACAATTCTACAAAAAGCAAGAACAGGCCTTGTAAAATAATAGTAATAATCCCCATGGGTATTGTGCCCTCAGAAGACTTGTTCATTTCACCTGGGAACAGTTCCTGAGGGATAAGAGACATTGTAATTGGAATCACAGAGGGCCAGATTCTGCTACCCTTGATTTCTACTTAAGCTAGGGAGGATGGTCTAGTGCAGGGGCAGACAACCTATGGCATGTGTGCAGAGGTGGCACGTGAGCTGATTTTCAGTGGCACTCACACTGCCCACGTCCTGCTTACTGATCTGGGGGGCTCTGCATTTTAATTTACTTTTAAATTAAACTTCTTAAACATTTTGAAACCTTATTTACTTTACATACAACAATAGTTTAGTTATATATTATAGACTTAGAGAAAGAGACCTTCTAAAAAGGTAAAAATGTACTACTGGCACGCGAAACCTTCAATGAGAGTGAATAAATGAAGACTCGGCACACCACTTCTGAAAGGTTGCCAACCCTTGGTCTAGCGGTTAAGGCAATGGCATGAAAATTGGGACTGAGGGTCAATTGCCAGCTCTTACACAGACTTCATATGTGACTTTGTTCCTCTGTTTTCCGGGGGAATAATAGCATTGCCCTACCTCACAGGGGTGTTGTGAGCATACGTCCATTAAAGATTGTGAGTTGTTCTGATATTACAGTGATGAAGGCTATACAAGTGCACAGATATATAGATGTGGTGCTACCTGATGTGGGTAAGGAGAGTGGAATCTGGTCCTGATCGACTGCCTTTGTCTTGCAATGTGGTACATTATTTGTGGTGTTCAAATAGTAGAGAAGACAAAGCCTGCCATGGTGTTAGATATTTTTCAATTTAATTTTGATGAGAGAGGAAGGATGCTTCAGTGAGTAGGACACTCATTTAGGATGGAGGGAGACCCAGGTTCAAGTCCCTGCTCTGCCACATAACTTCCTGTGTGACGTGGGGCAACTCACTTAACCTCTGTTTGCCTCAGTTCCCAGCTGTAAAATGGGGATAAAAGCATTTCCCTGCCTCACAGAGGTGTTGTGAGAATAAATATATCAAGATGCTCAGATGTATATCTCCCAGAAAGGCAACCAGTCTTGATCTGAAGACTGAGAGAGATATGCTAGATATGCTAAACATTCATGTGAACCTTCATGCTTCAGCCACCATTCCAGAGATGGAGACTACCATTTCCCTTAGTTGGTTGTTTCACTGGTTAATTTCCCTCATTATTAAAAAAATAGTGTATTATTTCCAATTTGAATTTGTCTGTCTTCAGCTTCTACATTCCACCTATAGTCTATGTTCAGGCTTGTAAGGCTTTGGGATCACACATATCACTGTTACAAGTAGGAGGATCTAGGTTTAAGTTTACATTTGATGTTCATCTAGCTGTAGTCTTCGAGTCACTAGTAATCCATGGAGCACTTCCTGGTCACTTGGTGCTGGTTCCTCCTAGTTTCTAGCTGCAAACTTGAGTTAAAAGAAGCTAAAAGTACATAAAATGCTTTCCTAATGTTGCTTTTCCCTGGAGGAAGTTGTTGTAGCTGCCACAGGGATGTTACTCAATGATGGGAAAGGAAATGGTGCATGCTATGGAAAGTGTGTGAGAACTCTTCACTTAGTACATTTGCTGTGCTCAGAAAAGAGAACCATGACCCCATGACCATGGAAGAGAAAACCTTTCCTATTGCTCAGTAGCTATTACAAAGATGCTACTTGAATGTGTGTGCAGGAGGGTGTCTTTGTGTACGTAGCAGTTTTTTGTTCTTTTAAAGGAAACCAGACAAACAAACAAACTGACCTCATCAGAAAGTGGTTGGAAGCCTGCAAGAAAGAACTTCAGAGTGGCCTCAACTCCCCTCCCTGGTGATTAGCTGCTACTGCAATTCCTCACTTATTTCCATGATCAGGATCTGGGGCTGTAGCTGAGTTAGAGGTCTATATTATTTTCAGCTGGATATTACTAGAAAAAATATTGGACTTTTTTGTGTGCAAATATATAAAACTAAAAATAAAGCTACTTCTTGCAGTTAATGAGGTTTAGCTAAATATAATGATGCATTTCTGTTAAGATCTCTGTTCATAAAAGGCACTAATATTAAATCCTTCCACAATGAAAGAGTTTTCATTGCTTCCAATGCAGATACAGTAGCCACATGCAGAAAATAACTTATTTAAGCAATTTTAATAAAAACTAGCAGAAAAAATGAAATTAAAAATTAACCTTTCTATAGCATAATCAATAAATTGTTGGGCTGTCGATTAATCACAGTTAACTCACACGATTAATTCCAAAAAATTAATCGCGATTAAAAAAATATCAAGCACGATCAATCGCACTGTTAAACAAAAGAATACCAATTGAAATTTATTAAATATTTTTGGATGTTTTCTAAATTTTCAAATATATTGATTTCTATTACAACACAGAATACAAAGTATACAGTGCTCACTTTATATTATTATTTTTTTACAAATATTTGCACTGTAAAAATGATAAAAGAAATAGTATTTTTCAATTCACTTCTTACAAGTAGTGCAGTGCAATCTCTTTGTTGTGAAAGTGTAACTTACACATGTAGATTTTTTTTGTTACATAACTGCAGTCAAAACCAAAACAATGTAAAACTTTAGCGCCGATAAGTCCACTCAGTCCTACTTCTTGTTTAGCTAAGACAAATAAGTTTATTTACATTCATGGGAGATAATGCTGCCTGCTTCTTATTTACAATGTTACCAGAAAGTGAGAACAGACATTCGCATGGCACTTTTGTAGCCGGTGTTCCAAAATATTTACGTGCCAGATATGCTAAACATTCATATGCACCTTCATGCTTCAGCCACCATTCCAGAGGACATGCTTCAATGCTGATGATCCTAGTTAAAAAAATAATGCTTTGATTAAATTTTGACTGAACTCCTTGGGGACAATTGTATGTCTCCTGTTCTGTTTTACCCACATTCTGCCATATATTTCATGTAATAGCAGTCTCGGATGATGACGCAGCACGTTCATTTTAAGAACACTTTAATAGCATATTTGATAAAATGCAAAGAAGGTACCAATGTGAGATTTCTAAAAATAGCTACAGTACCCAACCCAAGGTTTAAAAATCTGAAGTGCCGTCCAAAATCTGAGAGGGACGAGGTGTGGAGCATGCTTTCAGAAGTCTTAAAAGAGCAACACTCAGATGCGGAAACTACAGAACCCGAACGACCAAAAAAGAAAATCAACCTTCTGTTGGTGGCATCTGACTCAGATGATGAAAATGAACATGGGTTGGTCTGCTCTGCTTTGGTCTGTTATTGAGCAGCACCTGTCATAAGCATGGATGCATGTCCCCTGGAATGGTGGTTGAACATGAAAGGACATATGAATCTTTATCACATCTGGCAAGTAAATATCTTGCGACGCCAGCTACAACAGTGCCATGCGAATGCCTGTTCTCACTTTCAGGTGACATTCTAAACAAGAAGCAGGCAGCATTATCTCCTGAAAATTGTAACCAAACTTGTTTGTCTGAGCGATTGGTTGAAGTAGGACTGAGTGGACTTGTAGACTCTAATATTTTACGTTGTTTTATTTTTGAATGCAGTTATTTTTTGTACATAATTCTACATTTGTAAGTTTAACTATCACGATACAGAGATTGCACTACAGTACTTATATTAGGTGAATTGAAAAATACTATTTCTTTTGTTTTTTACTGTGCAAATATTTGTAATAAAAATAAAGTGAGCACTGTACACTTTGTATTCTGTATTGTAATAGAAATCGATATATTTTAAAATGTAGAAAAACATCCAAAATATTTAAATAAATGGTATTCTATGATTGTTTAACAGCCGATTAATAGTTATTATTTTATAATCACTTGACAGCCCTAATAAATTGCTAATGTAATTATACCTGAAGACCTCAATCTTTATCTAGGGCATAGCTCAGAAGTGTAGGTACAAAGCATGCCTTTGGGTCCCCCTTCATCTGAGGTTGACGGGGTATCAGGTTGATCCCCAGAACCCTTAGAGCAACCTGAACATCAGTCTAATTTGCTACAGATGCCCAACAGCCTCATGGGGCTGATATCACAGCTGGGAATAGTCAACGCACAAGGGAGCCCTGGCCATGCCCCTTTTACTCTAGCCACACTTACTCCATTGAGGAGTTTCCTACACTGGGGAATGCTCCTGTAGCTGGCTGAGAGCTTTTTACCCAGAATCCACCAGTGCTGCGGAGCAAAATGGCCACATTAAAGCAGATAATCAGGCCCAAAATGAGGTAGGTTAGACTCAGCACTAAATCTATTAGACTATCACTTGCCTGTTAGCTATCATTAATTTGATGGGTAATTTAATGAATAATAAATTATTTAGGAAAATATCTTCCAGGAAGGCACATTCCCTTTAAAGAAAACAACATGTAAGCTGAGGCTAAATTAAAGTCAGGGAAGAAATGAAATTATGAAGTTAATTAAGGGTAATATGTATTCTGGGTCCTTTTAATGCCCTAAATCTGCTCCCACTGACTACACTTGTCCAGGCTTGTCCCCAGGACAAGAGTGAGATACATTAATGATATAATTTGGGGAAGCTTGCAATATGGGTGCCTTATCTCTACTTACTCTGGGAATTAACAGAGGACTTCAGCTTCCAAGGTTATCAGTCTATTACCCTTCCCTATAATTAAGATCAAATTTAGGAAAGCGCATGTTTAATTCTGTCTCTATTCAGGGCAGTGCTTAAGCAAGCACATAACTTTAAGCATGTGCTTAAGTGCTATCCTTAATAGGGACACTTCCCTGAATCAGCTGCTAAGTTAACACAAACACATGGAAAAAGATACTTTATTTGAATGACCTGAATTTAAACATTTTAGTGCCCTATACAGAAAACAAGGCCTGAAGAATCCAGGAGACCTTAGTGCCATTCACCACTGATGCAAGGAATAAAATATATGAAGGTAGAGAAACCACAGCAAAACATTAAGAGGAAGGAATCAGAGACCAATCTACCTTAGCAGTGGAACATATTCAAAGGACTGAGCCTAATAGGTAGAGAGCAGATAGGTTGGAGAGGATTGATTGCCAGTGGGTCTTGTGAACATCTCACTCCAGTTTCTATAAAACTTGGTAATGAATTGGATAATTGTTACAATTACATTTTAATCCAATATTTAATGTAGGAACTAGACTACACTCAAACTAGCTGATAAAAGAGTCACTGTGACTCTTCTCTATCATCATAAAGATTATGCACAGATCCTCAGCTGGTGTAAATGGACATCACACCATTGGCTTCCACAGAACCACACTCGTTTACATCTGCTGGGGATCTGGCCCTGTTATTTACTAAACACTTTGCCTCCTCATTGCAATTATTTCCTGGTGCGAATGGGCACAACACACCATACCCTTTCACTTTGTGTTGAATTTTTTTTCTGTTTCCCATTTGGGAACAAGGAAAAGAATGTACTATATCATGTAGCTTGTATACTGTATATGGAAAGGAAGGTTGATCTTGTAGTTCTGTCTCTGAATTGGGATTCAGGAAACCTGGGTTCAATTCCCAGCGCTGCTACTGATTTTCTGTGTGATCTTGGACATCTCACTTAATCTGTCTACGCCTCCATTATTAAAACAGGAATAATAATCCTTCCTTTCGCCCACCTTTTGTCTGTCTTGTCTATTTGGATTGTAAACTGTTGGGATCATGGATTTTAAGTGTGTGTTGGTATAGTGCCTACCACAACGGGGCTCCAATCTTCGTTGGGGTAGCTAGGTGAAATAAATAACAACAGCAGCAGCAGCAAAGCACCTTTAAGTCGGTATCTTGCTTTGGCGTAATTTAATGCTAACTGTGCTGCATTTGACAATGTCAGTCTGTTTTCTTCTAACACACCATTTTCTAGATACCACAATTTAAACCTGACATTTACTTCTGCATAAGTGGCTGCTCAAGTACTTCCCTCTTTCCTAGAAAAACGAATGTAGTTATGACAAGTCTAATGATTTCATGAGGTCACTTTTTTTTTTTAACCATTTGAAGGTAATTTTTGCAAGGTTACAAGTGTAAGTGGTGGAACCACTTGCCATCAACTCAGCAAGCCTTGGATCCAGAAGTCTGGTTCTTTAGTATTTATTTTCAAGACTGGTCTTTCAAGGCAAACACTGTTTGTCTGAGTGTTATCCTACATGGGCGTTTGATGCACTGCCTTTGCACCTCTTAACCCTGGGCACTTAAGTGAGGGGCTTAGATGGGTGTCTGCTAGGAGTGGATTTCACCCCCAAATGAAGGTGACTAAGGCCATGTCTCTACTACTGCTTATGTTGCCAAAACACCCCCCTGAGTGACATAAGTTTCACTGACATAAGTGGTCATGTGCACAGTGCTATGCTGGTGGGAGAGCTTCTCGGTGGAGGTGCTTTTAATTATGTCAACAGGACAGCTCTCTCCCCTCACATAGAATGGCTACACAAGAGATCTTACAGTTGCACAACTGCATCGGTATAGCTGTAAGGTCTCTAGGGGAGACAGCCTTAGAAATAGATTTTTTCATAAAGCTCAGTGGCATTGTTCTTTCAGTAAAAGCCTCCTGCCCCTTAAAGAAGTGCAAAGTACGAGCTCATGGCCTTGCCCCAAGCAAGGGGCAGGTGGCATTTTGCTGCCCTAAAAACACACCTTGGGGTGGTTACTCGGAAGGGAACTATCCAGCACCAGGTCTATTCTCGACACAGTGTACGTCCCCCATACTGCTGGTGCACATATTATAACTTATGCATTTGGAGAGGAGCTAAAATTCTGCCTGTTCCCACATGCTCTGTCCAGATCATATGCATGTTGTGAGGATCTAATGTCCCTCAAAAGTTGCTTTCCCTGCACTAGTATGGGCCATTCAGGCAGGGAATAAAGGCATGTAAGTTAAGCACGTGCTTAAGTGCTATACCGGATCAGGGCCAGAGTGCTCAGCACCTTTCCGCGTTGTTGATATAACGAATGTACACAGATTCCAAAGCTCATTCCCGGATCTATCCATCTAGATCTGTGAATAAACTTTGAAAGCTGCTTATCTCACCCCCCATTTATCTGTTAATAATCTTTGGAAACTAACGTCTTTGCCAATAAATTATTTCTTGGCATTAGATCCATGCTTCTGGCGCTAATGGTTAAAGAGCCATGGCTAGAGATTTACCGCCATGTTTTACTTTAACCTGCTGTTCAAGGCTACGGTGATTGAACACTGGCTTGTAACCCCACTGCCTATATTTCTTATACCATTATACTTTTGTTGGTGGCATTTCCCTAATGACCTGAGAACATGCATCATTTTGCCCAAGAAATAACCACCTGTTTACATATCTGTACTGAGAAATGGTATGATCTGATATTGCATTTAATCCCTAAAAGGGTGTTTAGTTATCTGATGTATAGGTAAAGGGAAAGGATCATGCATCACAATTCACAGTAGAGGGCCATTTACCAGTCAAAGAAACATTCATACTGAAAAATCAGCAGGAGAGAAATAACAGCATTTTCATTTCACTCTCACCCCCCCCTTATGGTAGTTACACAAATGAAAATGTCTCTCTGCTCTGCAAAATAAACTCTCTAAATCAGCAAGTCAAACTGAAATGTATTTCTATCTCTAGCTATAAATAAAAATAATATCTGTGCTATCTGGACTCATGAAGATGTGAAAGAGCCAGGAAGTAACTGCATGCTTGGCCTATGTCCTGGGAGGTATTAAGCTTCCTCAGTGCTTGTTGATGTTAACAAGAGTTGAAAGCACTTAGTGCCATGCAGGATTGGATCCTTACAATATGATCCAATGTCCACTCTGGTTCATGCAAGGACTTCCATTCACTTCTGTCATTGCAGGATCAGGCCCAGTGAGCACACACTCAGTGGAAATTGCATGATTTTGCTATTATATTAAGAGTGCGTAACAGGAAAGTGAAACTAGCATTTTATGCCTGAAAGCCACAAGCACAGTGTCATCCTGCAAAATACCCATTATTGCTTGATACAGCTTTTGTGTGTGGTGGGAGGTTTCTGGTTTCTTCCTTAGGCAGTAACTCCGACATTCTCCAAAGACATTATCTTATAGTACCTTCCCTCTGAACCAGGCTATGTCTCCATCTAGAGCCTCAGAATGGCCACAAACCTCCAGGCTGGCTCTGGAGACACAGTTTTCTAACTATGTGGCCTATAGTACCTTCTCCATAAACTTTTAAACCTAGAACACAGAGCTAGTACAGGCGCTGACATCTTCCCATTGAAAGAAACTCTCACAGTGACGCATTTTTTCTGAGTTTAAAATGGTGATATTTTCATGTCTTTTATAAAAGGGGCTGAGCTGACAACTTAAAAGCATTTTAACAAAATCAAACGGCTTCTCTTCCTAGGACTCTGGATTAGACTGGGAGAGTTTTCTTAAAAATAGTATTTATTAACTTGAGCTGGTCAAAATGTTTCTGTCCTAACTAGTTTCTGACAAAAAATTGAGTTTTTGATGACAAAATGTTTGTGGAATGTGGTATGCCATTGCCCCATATCCATTAATAAATTATTTTTCCATTTAAATCAATAAGAGTTAGGTGCCTAAATAACTTTCAGAAGCTGAGTTTCAGTTCCAAAGAGGAGTGTGCTCTTCACTCTCCTCCATCCTCATTATGGACCTTAAGCAAAACCTATTGGCATTAAGGTTAGTCTTCCCAGTGGGCTTTAGGTCGGGCACTGCAACACCAGTCCTGGGACTCAGACATAGTGATAATGAATGTGAGTGTAATGCAGTTAACTGTAGCCAAGGTATGAACGGATATCCTAATACTAGGGGGAACATGTTGTAATGCAGAGTTAATAATGATCATGAGGTGAACTTGTTTTGACTGTAGGCAAATAAAGCTATATGGTGTTGACATGAATTTAGTAAATTCCCATCTTAAAATCTTATAAAGTTCATGCCTTGATAAAAAATGTCTTCTGTAACCAAGCTGAAGTATGTTAATTGTATCATATTGTCACCTGAGGATGGAGCAGTTTGTGAGTGTGACTATAGTTTGTGGGACTTTCTGTTTTACAAAAGATTGCATTAAAACGGTCCTTTGTGTAGGGAGTAGGATTCTTCCCTCTCATATTCTATTTCCATTTTTCATTAACAACAGAACCGATTTGACGTGCCAGGAGCTTTCCATTTGTATTTATGTTACAAAGTTTCTTAGACTTTTCTGCCTCTTTAAGGATTAAACTGTCATGAAGAAAATAGAGAAAAAGTAACTAAGGGGGAGGAGAGGGAATTCCATTAAATATTAAACTTACACAGGAATTTCCTTCCCTACCATTTAGCCTTATCCATGATTGCATTTCTTTTCATAGTTCTTTTAAAACAAATAAACAAAAACTCTCTTTATAGGGCTCTAAAGCAATTACTAGGGCATAACTGAAAAGAGTCTCTCTTATCACGAGTTTATATGACCTTATGTGTCCTGCAGTCTTTACTCACACAAAAGTCCCAGTGAAGTAATGAAGTGAGACCCAGGGCAGTTTGGCTGAGCCCACAGAGTACGTATATATATAAAACCAAGTTGTAGCATAAGAACATAAGAACGGCCGTACCGGGTCAGACCAAAGGTCCATCTTCCTCAATATCCTGTCTACATGTTACAATTGTATTATCACCTAATAATATGTATGTGTGTGTGTGGATAAACACACACGAAATATTTCAAAAGAAAATTAGTAAGATTGTATGGGTCTCCCTTGTGTGAGTACACAATATGAAAAAGGCTTTAATTATATAATCCCACACTATTTTTACCGCAGGACTCCTGCCTCATTTAGTGTGTACTAAGTGATCAACCATTCAATATTATTTTTTTTCGTCATTGTGCAGTGTGTGGTCCCAGGCCTTGCTCACTGCACACAATTCAGACCCCTCTCTGAAGACAGAATTATTGATTTCCTCATGGGTTTTTCTATGGATCTCATCACTATAGTATCCGAGTGCTTCACAAACACTAATGAGTTTCAAGTATCAGAGGGGTAGCCGTGTTAGTCTGGATCTGTAAAAGCAGCAGAGAATCCTGTGGCACCTTATAGACTAACAGACGTTTTGGAGCGTGAGCTTTCGTGGGTGAATACCCACTTCTCTGACGAAGTGGGTATTCACCCACGAAACTCACGCTCCAAAACGCCTGTTAGTCATAAGGTGCCACAGGATTCTCTGCTGCTTTTACAATGAGTTTATTTTCCTAACACCTATGTGAAGTGAAGGGGGTGATATAATCCTATTGACAAATGGAGAACCAGGCACAGGAGATTAAGACAAGTATCCACTAATTTTGAATGTCTAGTTATGAAACCTGGACTTGATTTTCCGAGTTGTTTACGCATTATATAAACTTTCTATGTTCCTAGCAGAGCTCCCGCTGATTTCAGTTGCAGCTCTGAGTGTTCAGCATTTCTGTACATCAGACTCCACAGTCTCAAGCTGGGTACCAGAAAATGAGAAACACGCAGCTAGGGACCACTTCTGAAAAGTTGGCTTAAGACTAAGTGATTTGTCCGGCATCACATAGGATGGGACTCGTGTGACAGAGGCAGGAACAGAATCCAGTTCTGCAGGCACATTCATTGAAAGTATCATAAGCATCTTTCCCAAATCTGGACCTTAGGTCCAAAATCTGGGTGCCTGCATGAAACCTTCTAAGCTTAATTACCAGCTTAGATTTTACTCTCGCTGCCACCATCCAAAAATTCCACTTGTTTTGGCTCACTCTGGTCTCCCCAAACTTCCCTGGGGACACCCCAAGACTCAGATGCCTTGAGTCTACAACAAGGGAAATAACCCACTTCCCTTCCCCTCTCTCTCCACCAGACTTCCTCTCTGGTAACCTGAGAGTTACTGATGCAACATCTTTACATCACAATACCAAGAAGCCTGTTCCTCTCTTCCACAAAGAGACAAACCCCAAAGACAAGGAAACAGAAAAGATTCTATCTCTCTTCCCCTTAGCTTCTCCCTCCGTAATCTACACAAAAGAATTCCCTCCCTTTCGTTCCTTAGCCTACCCAGAGGAGAAAAAAACTCAACCAGTCTAAAGAAACTTTATATAAAAGAAGAAAAGACATAAAATATTCTCTTATTAAGGTGACAATACACAGTGCTATTCATTAAAAGACAAATATGAATAAACAGACTTATTCAAAAAGAAATCCAATTTAAACATTCCAGCAACTACACACATGTAAATACAAAAAAAACCCAATAACAGCCTATTGTTTTTTCTACCTTTGTACTTACAACTTTGAAACTGAAGATTAGAAGCTTACAGATAGAAAAGATCCCCTCTCATAGCTGAGAGCCAGACAAAGACACAGACACAAACATTCCCTCCCCTGAGCTTTGAAAAATCCGGTTTCCTGATTGGTCCTCCGGTCAGGTGTTTGGTTCCCTTTGTTAACCCTTTACAGGTAAAAGAAACATTAACCCTTAGCTATCTGTTTATGACAGAAAGAGACAAGCTTGTCTCTTCCTGTAGTTCCTTCAATGACTACACACTTTCCACCTAATGCAGCAAACCCAGGAAGGGGTCAACAGACAAGACCTCCCTTCTGTACACAACCCTGACTCATCCCAGGGCAGGACCATCCTGTGCACTGAATGAGGCAGAGGCCCTGTAGAAAAAATAGTATGGGATCATGTAATTAAAGACTGGCTCCTCATCAAATAAGTCTCCCCTTTCCATCATCTTTGCCCCAGAGCCTCCTGGTTTTCAGTCCCCTTGCCCAGCTAGCTCCAGTCTCCCCCTGGCTCCCAATCCCAGTTTTCCTTTCCCACCCCCACCAAATTCCATTTCCAGTTACCCCGCCCCATCTGCTCCACCCCTCATGCTCCTTGTCTCCTTGCTGGAGACAATCTAGGCCTGTGAATTTCAGCTAATAGTTCCCTATTCAATTCAGCCTTCCATAGGGGGGGGCAGGGGGAAGAGGATTTGCATTTCCAAGGAAGAGGATAGGGGTTCAGCCTCTGACATAATGCATGTGCTTTGATCTGTGTGGCTTGCTGTGGATTGACTGGAGGCAAGAGGCTTCCGCATAGAGGTCCCTGGGCTCTGCTGCGCTGCCCTCGAGCACCACTGGCAAGATCCTTGCTTCCAGGAGCTGCCCTGACTATGGCTGTCCTGAGAAGACCTTATGACGTAGATCTGCACACATGTTATGGCAGATTTTTCTGCAGTAAATTTAACTGATATGGGTTTGGGGGTTGGGAAAAAACTTGTGTACCATTGCCAGTTCCTCCCACTTCCACCTTCCTTCTCTAAACCCTCCCTGCTCAACCACTGAGCTCTCCATGGAACTTATTCCCCAAGGAGGCAGGAAGCCTGCTGTGGGGCTAATTTTCCTCCTTTCCTAGCCCACAATCATAGACTTTGTCTCTCCCTCAGTGCAGGGCAGAGGAGGGGACACAGTGCCTAAACTGAGTTAGAGTTAGGTTGCCATTCAGTCGTTGATTCATTCTGCTCTTCCTAGCTTTCTCCTAATGTAGTCAAGGAAGTCAAATAGTCACATGGCATACAAAACAGATACTTTATAATTCCTGTTTATGATAAAATTATTCTTTGATTCGTAAAAAAATAAGACAAAAACAGTTTGGCAGAGAAAAATTCTTATTGTTTCCTGTATCATTCCTGATATTTCTTTCGCTGTGTTGTATTTAGTGCTTTTATTCAAATATTTCTGTTACAATACTATTTTAAAAATTATATTGTTGATTACATCATGATTTGTATAGTAACATCACTTCACATTCAATGTCCATTTCCCTTATGAGTGAGTTGCTACTAAAATAGAATTGCTGTTACAAGAGAGATAATATTCTTGTAAGAAGTTTAAAGCCATTCCTACTGCGTAACCGTTAAGGAAAAATCAGTAAATGGCATCGGAAAGTAACAAATCTGATCAAGGATGAGAAACATCTCTGATAAAAATGCAGAAGAGCAAGTAACCAAAGGGTCCCTCCACCTGGTACCCAGAGGGGAAGAGTAATTCCAAGAGGCAGGAAATAGGATAGGTAGAAATAGACCATGAATATTGATCTAGTTCTTCTTGATGTTTTGAATAAGTTACAGAGGAGTAGGGGAGAGTAAGGATTCATACATCCCTTGCTAGTCATTTAAGGCCCACCTACGTTACCATTCTGGACACTTATGGGATATCCATGGTCTCCGTAGGGGTGGGGAGCACAGGGTCACCCAGAAGATTCAGGGGGCCTGAGGTCTTCGGCGGTAGGGGGCCTCCGCTTTGGCGGTAATTCAGCAGTGGGGAGGGTCCTTCCACTCCGGGACCAGCTGCCGAAGTGCCTCGAAGACCCGCGGCGGGGGCCCCCCACTGCCGAAGACCCAGCACTTTGGCGGAGGGTCCCGGGGCGGAAGGACCCCTCACTGCAGGTCTTTGGGGCACTTCAGCTGCAGGTCCTGAGGCAGAAGGACCCCCCCGCCACCGAATTACCACCAAAGACCCAGAGCGGAAGAAGCTCCGGGGGCCCGGGCCCACGAGAGTTTTCCTGGGTCCCCGGAGCGAGTGAAGGAACCCACTCCAGGGCCCCCTAAAAACTCCTGGGGGGTCCCTGTGTGGCCTGGGGCAAATTGTCCCACTTGCCCCCCCGGGCGGCCCTGGGGGAGCAGGTGAAGTTATGGTTCTTCCTACCATCTCTCCATTTTTTGGCTGGGGAGGAGTTATAAACTGGACTCTTCAGAAAGGGTTGCAGATTACTTCAGTCGCATGGCAACAGGGGAGCCCTGGAAAGCACCATGTCAACAGCACAATCTGCTCCTGTTAAGTTAAAACTAGGGCGTTCTTTCTACCACACAAGATTAACTAGAAGATTGCAAAGACAAAGTCCTTTGTCCTCTTCCTTCCTATGTTGGTGAGAGCCAAAGATGATAGTCTTGCAGTCATGGCGTCCATATTATTGTCTTTGCAAAACTCCCATTGCCTTCAGTGGGCTAAAATTTCCCCCACTAACTTCATCCATGCTGGTGCTATGCCATGTGCACAAGTCCCTGATGGGATCTCCTCATTTCTTGCTGGGCTGTTGGGTCTGGTCACTCAGATGCTGAGCTGTGGATGCTCACATCACTGAAAATCAGACCATTTTTACTTAGGTGCGTGTATATGGATTTAAGCACCTAAGTTTAAGCACCCAAGTATTAAAGTCCTTGCCTAGCTTCTGCCATCATTCTGCATCAATTTTTTATTTAAAAAAAAATTAGTTACCTTAAAAGTTCTGAAAAATGGATTGAAGAAAATTTTCCTGTGACATTCCTAGTGGGGAAAAAAAATCGTAATGTTCACATCTCTCTCCTCTGTCTCTAGGTCATGAAACATATGCTAATTAACTACTTTATGGCAATTTATCTGCAGATTTGTATACACACGGTTGCAGCTTAAATATACATGTAAAGCATAGCTAGTTCCTCTATACTATAGCTGAGATTTATCTGAGGGAGGATCTACGATTTCCAGAGTGTGAATTATAGTTTGAATTCTGAATCACAGAGTTTGTCGGGTTGATTAGCTCCCATATCCAAGGATAATACATTTTAATCTCGGCAGTACTCAGGTGGGGGATATGAATTCAAAAAAAAAAAAGCCATTTTGATGAATTCCTGTGATCTTATCTGCGTAAAGCATTTTCTCGTTGGCAGTGAAGAGTGTTTTTGCTTCAGAGGATAATATGGGAATTCAATCATTGTTTTCCAAACTACATATTATTTGCGAGAGTGTGGTCTGGGCGATTGCTTTTCTCAAGGAACAGAACAATATTTCAGCAAACAGGATGGAAATCAATAGTAAAAGAATAAAGCTCAAAGGCTGAACAAGTGCACACCTTTAGTGACAGCAGCTGCTCTTTGAGCCAAAGGGAAGAGGAATGAAGAGAGATGCTACACTTAGTTCATTCCCTTTATTGCAGGAGGACAATGCTTTGCTCTTAGATTAGAAGGTCTTGGTCCTTACTCCCTTAAAAGTGTAAGATTTGGAGCTAACACCCGGGATCTGATCAAGCTCCACTCAGGGCAGGACCCTGGCAGACACAGGGACAAAGGGAGCTGTAAAGCACCCTCCTACTAACTCACTGCTGGGGCTGGCTGAGAACCACTTTGGGCCCCAGCATTATTTAGAGCAGCTTATTGCCTGATCTAAATTGCTGCCAGGAACACTGCCATAGGGGAAGACAGAAATACAAGGCACTTTAGCCATACCACTTCCCACCCCTGCAACACTTGGCCCGCCACAACCTCCCTGCCTCGACCTCTGCATTAGGATGGGCCAGGAGCAGATGGTGCAGAGCCAGAACAGCCTGCATCAAGGAAATCCACAGCTGCTCTGTTAGGTGTCCTTTGGAATGACAGGATGGTGGAATCTGGCCATTGGCTTTCTTTTGTACAGAGATATGGCTGCGAGGACTGTGACGTGGGTTCCCATGCCTCAGCTGAACACTGACTACATAGCTGGAGTCAGTCTGGCTCACGTGTGTTAGTATCACTAAAATAGGTTATTAGAGTTATAAGAATGTGTTTAGACTTTATTGAATGCTTGGGAGTCGCTGCCTGCATTCAATAAGGACAAATGCAAAGTAATCCACTTAGGAAGGCACAATCAGTTGCACACATAAAATGGGAAATGACTGCCTACGTATCATTCCAGTACTGCGGAAAGGGATCTGGGGTCATAGTGGACCATAAGCTAAATATGAGTCAACAGTGTAACGCTGTTGCAAAAAAAAAAAAAAAAAAAAGCGAACATCATTCTGGGACGTATTCGCAGAAGTGTTGTAAGCAAGATACAAGAAGTACTTCTTTCACTCTGCTCTGTGCTAATTAGGCCTCAGTTGGAGTATTATGTCCAGTTCTGGGTGCCACATTTCAGGAAAGATGTGGACAAAATGGAGAAAATCCAGAGAAGAGCAACAAAAATGATGAAAGATCTAGGAAACATGACCTATGAGGGAAGTTTGAAAAAATTGGGTTTGTTTAGTCTGGAGAAGAGAAGACGGAGAGGGGACATGATAACAGTGTTCAAGTACATGAAAGGTTGTTACAAGAAGGAGGGAGAATTGTTCTTCTTAACTTCTGAGGATAGGGCAAGAAGCAATGGGCTTAAATTGCAGCCAGGGAGGTTTAGATTAGACATTAGGAAAAACTTCATAACTGTCAGGGTGGTTAAGCACTGGAATAAATTGCCTAGGGAGGCTGTGGAAATTCCATCATTGGAGATTTTTAAGAGCAGGTTAGACAAACCTGTTAGGAATGGTCTAATACGTAGTCCTGCGACGAGTGCAGGAGACTGGACTCAATGATCTCTCGAGTTCCCTTCCAGTCCTATGATTCTATGATTAACTTCTCTCACAACCTCTGTATCCCATATTGTAAGGTAATATTTGAGAAGTTGTATTTGTGAACCTCCGTGACTATGTAAATTGCCATACAGGAGAGAGACATTAACTAGTGTGAAGTTCTGATCTCCCCAGAAGATATTACATCCTGCCCAACACCAAATGGACTATTGTGGGGCGATAAAGAGGGCAAAATAAGGTTGTTGTTTTGCCTGGCCCGCCATGACAATGAGTCATTCAAGTGGAGTGCTCATAACGCCTTTAATTGTGAAAGGTCCTGAAGTGGTTTACAAACCTTAGGCTACGTCTACACTACCCGCCGTATTGGCGGGTTACAATCGATTGCTCGGGGATCGATATATGGCGTCTCATCTAGACGCCGTATATCGATCCCCGAGCACGCTTATATTGATTCTGGAACTCCACCAACCCCAACGGAGTTCCGGAATCGACAGGGGGAGCCGCGGACATCTATCCCATGCGGTAAGGATGGGTGAGTAATCTGATCTTAGATATTCGACTTCAGCTACGTTATTCACATAGCTGAAGTTGCGTATCTAAGATCGATTTTTCCCCGTAGTGTAGACCAGCCCTCAGACTCAATCACACAAAACACCCAGACTAGGCCCCAATACTAACTTTTAATTTCCATTGAAATCAATGGGAGTTAGGAGCCTAGGTTCCTTTGTGGATCTGGGTCTTAGTATTAGATATCTTGATGACAGGTGCCTCAGAAGGATGAAAGTGGAACTCAGCCCTTTCCTGTGACACAGCCTTGAGCAGAGAAAAAATGACCTATGACAATTTGCATCAGCTGAGATTCTGCCTCTGTGTGTGTGTGTTTGTGTGTGTGTGTGTGTGTGTGTGTGTGTGTGTGTGAGAGAGAGAGAGAGAGAGAGAGAATTTTGGCCAAGATCCTAACTCTATTAAATGTGCCATGGAATCCCAAGAGCTAGTTTCTTAAAAACGCAAAAAATTGGCAAGACATTTATGAGAGCAATGACCATGTCTGCCTGCCCAAATCAGATAATTTTGGCTACAACCAGGAGTTTATAAGCCTTACACAGTTTTGGCATGTCCATTATCTATGCAATTTGCAGGCAGCTTCGTAGTAAGTGAATCCAGAAATATTCACTGAATACTGTCTTGTCAGCCCCAAGCATTCAGAAATCACGAGTCAGACCCTCCGCCCTCAAAAAGCAGGAGATTATTTAAAAAATATTTTGTAGGTTCTTTTCTATGCCCTCTGTTTTCTTGAGCCTGTAAAGTTCACTTGTGTCATGTTTTACAACTTCTCTCTGCACTCATCAGTGCTAGAAACTTATTTTCAATTTAACATGAAAGTTGCCATTCTTATGTAGTCTCAGGATCTGGGGCTTTAAGAGAAAAACATTAAGGGGGGAAATTCTGGCCCCACTGAAGTCAATGAGAGTTTTGCTTTTGACTTCAATGGAACAGGGTTTCACCTCAGGTAGTAACTCCTGGGGGCATTCTGAACCAAAATTTCTGCACCAAAAAATCTAAAATTCTGTGGACAATATTTTAAAATTCTGCAAAAGTTATTTGTCAAATAAATATGGAGGTCTATCATGGCATTGGGGAGGCCATTGGCTGCACAGAGGTGGGAGATCACTCTTAAGCCCCTCCCCCAGGGCATGGACTCAGTGGCGAGGCTGCACCCAACCCTGACACAGTGCAAGACCCACCCCAGAAACACTCCATGGCCCTGCCCTCCAGGCCAGGTGCACTGGGGTGGCAGGCAGGATCAGCAAGGCAGGATCCAAATGTGGAGATTAGTGGGGGGTGGGATCAATGTATGGATTGAGAGGGTTCTGTGTGGGGCAGCTCAGCGTGGGATCTGGGTGTGGAGGGGATCCGGATGCAAAGGGGCTTGTTGGGGGTTCTCGATGCAATGGTAATTGGACTTTGCAGGGTGGTCTAGGTGTAGATGGTTGGGGCTCAGTGGGGGCAGGTCTGAGTGTGGGGAGGATAGAGGTCAGCAGGGGGGTCTGGGTGTGGAGGGGATCAGTGGGAGGTGCAGATGCTGGAGGAGTGGGGCTCAGTGGGATGGGGATCAAGGTGCAGCTGGTTGGGGCTTGGTGGGGTGGGGATCCAGATGCAAGTGGTTCATCTGGGTGGTCCAGGTGCAGTGAGAGTGAAGCTCATGGGGGAGGTTGAGTGTGTGAGGGGGATGAGGCTTCATGGGAGGGTTTGGTATGACGGGGTCTGGATGCACAGGGGTTGGGAGGATGGGGGAACAGCTCCCTGTACAGGGATACCCCCCCCACACACACAAACAGCTGAGGAGTGATGGGCACAGGAAACAAGGTGAAGGGAGTTTGCAGAGCTTCCTGCAACTGGGGGAGAAATCGGGAGATGGGTGTGTCCCAGCCCTGGATGCCATGCAGGGGAAGAGGAAGTCCCATGCTCCCCAGTCCAGCCTGGACTAGCAGCTGAGCCAGGCACAGGGTAGGAGCCACCAGCCAGGTCTTTCTCAGTCCTGCCTCTTGCCCCACAGTGATTTACCTCTCTGTTGGCTGCCCTGCGCATCCAAAACATACTCCTGGGGACCGCTCTTGTGGCTTTCCTTTGCTTCCCTGTCAGAAAATCATTTTTCTGCAGGGAAGCAAAGAAATCTGCAGGGCACATAAATCCTGTGCATGTGCAATGGCACAGAATTCCCCCAGAAGTAGACAGTGTGAAACTCATGACAAAATCATGAGAGTTGGTAATACTGTGAAGATGAAACAAAAAGTCCAGCTCATTGTTGAAAAGTTAGAGTGAAACACAGTGGAGAATTGCTCTTCAGCAAAGGACACATCCATCTCCCAGCGGAGATGTTCAGAGACCCAGAGACAAGCAGGTATTTTCTGTTCCAAAACCATCTCTCATGACAGCTCAATCTGGAACACTTCCTCAGATTTGTCACATAAAAAGAATGAGGCAGGTGTGGGAATCTCCGTCACATGCTCTGCAGTAAAGACAGATGAAAAGAATTCATGTAGCTTCTCCTCAATGGCCTTGTCTTCCTGGAGTGCTCCTTTAGCACACTGATTGCCCAGTGGTCCCACCAGAGGTGAAAGTAAGCTGGTCCGGTTTGGTGTACCAGTAAGAGCCAGTACACAGCCGACTGTACTGGCAGGGCCACTGATGCAGGGGCCAAAAGGGGCAACTTTCCAGGTCCCAGCAATTTGAAAGGGCCCAGGACTCCTGGCAGCAGCTGGAGACCCTGTCCCTTTAAATCAGTGCCAGAGCCCCAGGTTTCCGGCTGCCACTGCCACTACCATAGGGCTCTGGAGGAGATTTAAAGTGTCTGGGGCTCCCCGCTGTCACTACTGCTACTGTGCCAACAGCCGGAGCTCTGGGCCCTTTAAATCACTGCTGGAGCCCTGGGGTAGCAGCAGCCACCAGGAGCCCCAGGGCTCTGGTGGTGATTTAAAGGGTCCAGAGCTCTGGCCCTTTAAATCACTGCTGGAGACCCGGGATAGCACTAGTGGTGGCCAGGAGCCCCGGGTCTTAAATTGCTGCTGGAGCATCAGGGTAAATATTTTCAAAAGCATCTAAGTGTCATAGGAGCCTGTCCCATTTTTCAGAAATGATTTACTCACTTAGGGCCAGATTGTCAAAGGTTTTTAGGCACCTAAAGATACAATTAGGTGCCTACTGCCATTTTCAAAAGCACTAGGTGCCTATCTCCATTGAAGTTCACACAAAACTTGTAATCCTTGACAAACAAACGCCATTCAAGATTCAGTTGCATAAAAATATGTAAAAAACCAATTCATTAAAATACACATTGTGCTGGAAAAAACATATAAAATCTATGGAAATGTTGCGCTATTGAGATGCCTGATACTAACAAACTTGGGAATATTGGCGGAGGGTACCTATGACTTTCTGGATATATGTGTGCTAACAATTGTAGGGGAAATGTATGAGATCTCTACATCATATGACACAAATAACGTCTGTAGCACAGCACAGTTAAATGCACTTTCATGCAGTTTCCTTCTATCTAAATAATATCTGTATTTAGTAACTGAGCGATAGTGGCTGATTCACCACCTTTCTTGGGCAACAGCCCAGGAGCTATTGAGGGATACATACAGCAACTCAAAGAACCAAACATGCCACTGGTATTTATTAACATAACACTGTACATCAAACAGTCTGCATGTCTGATGGCTTGTCTTAAAATTATTGGCTCATTCATCTCAGCCATATTAAGCGGGATACATTTATCAAGGTCACATAAATAGAGATACATATGCACTTTGGTTAGTCATTGGTTACATATAGGTAGCATGCCTCTGGCAATCCTTCCTTTCAAATTAATACACACTCCCTTGGCATCACCCTGAACATCTAACAAGAATATTGCAGCAATTCTGATTCCTCAGAGGCAGACATAAAGTGATACAAAAAAAGGGATAAAATAAGACATAAATGTGTTTAGGGACACAGATTCAAAAAGAAAAGAAGGTGGGTTAGGGGACAGGCTGAAATATAAGAACACATGGTGTACTCACCAATTTTCAGCACAGGGGACATCTTTTGGTTATGTGTGTATGTAATAATGTAGACTGCGAGAGAAAAATTGTCTAATTTAAAAGCCAATAAAAGCATATGGTATATGTAGACACATATATGGTATAGATGCTGTTATTAGAGGCAGTTGGCTCTGATGAAATATTTTTCGGACTTTACCGATTCATTGAAATCTAAACATTCTCCAGAGATGGTTTGATTTTGATGACGTTCTGTCAGAACACGGGCACAGGTCTGTTGGAAACCTACCTGGTTTCCTGCTAGTTTGCCTGCTTAGCTCCTTGGCATCCTGCCTACGAAATTGCCTCAGAGTTGGAGACTCCATGGTTCTGGGGCAGCCCCTCCAGGCAGATGGTTCTAAAGCCAGGGCTCTATTCCTTTTTGAGGAAAATTCTGAAAATTTTAATCAGACCAAACCCAAATTTCAGAACGTCCCTCTTTTCCCTTCCCTTCCCATGACAAATGTTATAAGGAGAAAGGAAATCACAATGGCCTCCTTACACTTCCTCTTCTTGATAGAAATTTCAGTTTGATTTATTTCAGAATGTCTAAATTTCCTTTGTTTCAAAATAGAAATGTCCATATTTTTCCCTCTAAACAGTTTTCAGTTCAAAACTGTCTGACCTCTTTCATTTCATGGGAAATTTCAAATTTCCCACCAAATTGATATTCCATTTTTTGACCCGCTCTACTCACAAGCAGTAAATTACACAGGGTGCACTAAAGAAAAGTAAATGAAAATGTTACACATCAGTCCTATCCCCATCTTATATAGTGATGGGCACTGTATAAAGACTCATCAGAAAGAAATAGACAAACAAATCTAGTGCCTCACATCATTAGGTATAGTATAGATAATATTTTGGAAACATTTACCTTGGCATTTTCAGATACATTTTCATCGGAGCTATGTTTCAAATCCATCCAACTGAGAACCTGGTTTGACTTACCGTCTAGAGTCTTTGGATGAAAAAAAGTTAGAATAAATGTTAAAAGCGTTTGTAAGTTGTCAGAGAGAGATTTTCCATAAATCAGTGTTGTAGCTTTAAGGTCTGAGAACTAGTGAACCTCTAGAGCCTGCTAGAAATATCATTAGGAATCTTGGTTTCCTAGCTCCTCAGTGGGATAAAACAGGTGTTTCTAGCTCTGATGGTTCAAGATACTGAACCTTAAACTACTGTGGCAAATTGCCAGCACTATTATGATGGGTCTCACGCTTTCTCTTCTTTGTGGGGGGGTTCAGGGCACCATTTCTTGCCCCTGAATTGGAATATTAATTGCCCCACTAGTGTCCTTGAAGAGGGGAGTGGAGAGGGAGAGACCTGGGCCCACCCTCTACTCCAGAGGCCCTGAGGATAGTGGTGAACCACTTGAACTGGCGGTTCCTTCCCCTGGGCTACTTCCCTCTCCTGCCCTTCAGCTTGTTGGGGGGCTTCCTGTCCTCCCGCTGCACAAGCCAGGTGCCCCTTACCAAGGGTCTTGGACTTCTTAGCCCACCACAGCACTCCTCCCAACTTTCCTCTGCTTCCCTTCAAATTGTTCTCTGTTCCAATACCAATCCTTTCTGCTCCAACTCTTCCAAACTGTTCTCTGCTCCAACATCCCACACTGTCTGATTGAAGCTGGGGTTTTTATCATGTGACTGACTGCAGGTGCTCTAATTGGCTTCAGATGCTCTAGTTAATCTATAGCAAACTTTCTTCCCCTTACAGGAAATAAGGCTCCCTTCTAACCCTCTCCTTCTGCCCTCTGGCCATGCTATATCACACTACTCACTGGTCCCTGGCTGAGTATTACCAGTCCTATGCCTTAGGTCAGGGTAACTTTGGAGATAAAAATTGAACATTTGCTTATATACACTTGGTCACAAACACATAGTGAGATGGTCACTTGGGAAATCTCCCCTGCCACTTGCCTCAAGGATCCAGTGCCTGAAGGAATCAAACATCTCCTGCTAGCAGTGGGACCACATGGCCACGCACAGGAACTTTTGAATGCATTGTTTAGGTATACTTTCATGTACAGTTCATGGAGAGTCATTGGAAATCCACGTGAAGGTCTTGAAGCAGAGTATCCATCTGAGCATTTAGATTCAAGTAGCAAACTGTGTGTGTATGGGATGGGAGACAAAGGAAATTCGTAGGCTTATCCCTTACAAATAAATCACTGTACATATAATATGGAGTGGGAAAGAGTACACCCTGCTGGAACATTGTGTATTAGTGTGGCTGGAGAGCTGAATGTTAGATCCCCGTTATAAAGATTAGGGTGATTGATGAGCAACGCATTCAAAAGTTCCACTGGGATGACAACACTGTGTGTGGCCATGTGGTCGCACTGCTAGAAGGGAATATTGCATTCCTTCGGGATTGGCTCCTTGCATCAAACTGTAGGGGGGAATTGGTGGCATTACCCATGTGACCATGTCAAGATATCCACAGACCACGATTCATCAGGCTGGTGCCTATTTTCAGTTTCCTTTTGCTTTTCTGTGACAAGTGAAATTAAAAGCACAATTCTGCGCTATGCTGGGCCTCCCCAGTGTAGCTGTGAGTAAGTGACAAGTACAATTGTAGCCCCTGCACACAGTAAATAGGCCTATGGGAATAAGAAATATTACAGCACGAAAATGCAAGTCTACTGTGGTCCCACAAATGTGGAACAATCCCATATCATGTTATCAGATATCTAGTATCTTGCCAAATTACAGCCAGTCCCCACCTGTCTCAAATCAGACAGCTGCTCACTGTACCTAGAACACTGTCACCTACTAGTAGATGGGGCGGTGACTGGATGTGACAGAGACGTAGAATCTTTTTGAGATTTGTGTTGTCTGTTCACTGTCTGTCAACCAATAGTGACTCTCTCATTATTATTCTGTCTTTCTAAAGCTCTGGATTTTCTTCAAAGCCTAACCATAGATCTGGATGGAAATAAAAGGTCAGTTCTGACATTTCTATATTTGTTTTCACCCCAAACTGAGACAAAAGTTCAAAACATCAAATGTTTTGCAAAATGAAAGGGCAATTCATTTTTTTCACTGATTTTCACCAGTGTTTTTACTAGGACGGACTGAAAAACTTCGACAAAAAAGGACAAATATTTCACAATGACTTTTCTGCAAAATGTATCCCATTTTTTCAGCCTGCTACAGATCTCTGGAAAAAAAAATCTGAATTTCAAAAATTTCCTATGAAAAAAGAACAAAAATGTCAAGAAAATGTTTGCAAAAAATGTTCCTTCTCTTCCAGCCAGCTCTAAGGGCATAATATTCATATGTCACTAAGGAGCCAAAATTCAATTTTCAAAAGTGACTTAGGCTTTTTGGAACCTAATTCTCATGTCAATGGGAGTTAGGTGCCTAGGCACTTTTGAATAGCCCATTAGGTGCCTATCTGCATTTTTAGGCAGCTACATATCTTTAAAAATCATCCCTAAATGACACAAAAATTGTGGGTGGGTAGTCACTGATTCAGAGTGTTCTCTTGGTAAACTGGGTGCAAGCAAACAAAATGCATTTTAATATGGCTAAATGTAAATGTATTCACCCAATGCACACCGAATGTAGGCCATATTTATAGGTGGCCTGGGAAGCAGTGATTCTGAGAACAGTTTGGGGGTCATGGTGGTTAATCAGCTAAACGTGAGCTGCTAGTGTGATGCTGTGGCCCAAAGAACTAATGTGATTCTGGGATGCATAAACAGGGGAAACTTGAGTAGGAGTAGAGGTTATTTTACATCTATATTTTGCACTGGTGCGACTGCTGCTGTTTCTGGTGCCCACAGTTCAAGAAGGATGTTGATAAATTGGGAAGGGTTGAGAGAAGAGCCACAAGAATGATTAAAGGATTAGAACACATGCCTTATAGTGAGAGACTCAAAGAGCTCAAGCTAGTTAGTTTAACAAAGGAGAATGAAAAAGGGTGTCTTGATTGCAGTCTACCAGTATCTACATGGGGAATAAATATTTAATAATGGGCTTTTCAATCTGGCAGAGAAAGGTGTAACACGATCCAGTGGCTGGAAGTTGAAGCTAGACAAATTCAGACTGGAATCAGGTGTAAATTTTTAACAGTGAGAGTAATTAACCACTGGAACAATTTCCCAAGGGGTCCTGGTGGATTCTCCATCATTGACAATTTTTAAATCAAGATGTTTTTCCATAAGATCTGCACTAGGGATTATTTTGGGGAAGCTCTCTGGCCTGTGTTACACAGAAGATCTGACTAGATGATCACAAGTGGTCCCTGGTGGCCTTGGAATCTGTGAATGTCACTAATTTTACCCTCACCTTGTAAGACACCATCTCATAAGCTGCTGAACAGCAGATTCTGCAACAGGATCCCTCTTCAGCTCACATATGTCTGAGGTCCTCTTTTTTTCTTTTTCATAGCTGAGTGGATGATATTGTTTTCTCTCTTCATTTGCCAAGTGTGAGCTATGACATTCGTTTAATTGCCTAGGATTCATACGCTGAGAAGCAGATTGCACTGTGCCCAGGTATATTATGCAGGAATATACTTCTGACAAGCATTTTTAAAATAAATATAATGCAGTTCGCTGGATGATCTGTCCCCTCTCAAGTTATCACCCTTCTGTCTCCCTCTCTGCTCAAATCATACGCAGGATGAGAGAAAGAGAGAGTGCCCCAGTCGTTCTTTGGGAATAATGATAAGAATGTGCAGTTCTTCCTTATTTCCACTCTAGATTTTCTGATCAGCTCAGAGGTGGCTCCTTTCTCACTAATCACAACCTGAAGAAAATGAATCTGCTAGTGTGTGCTGTGTTCTATATTCCACACAGGCACATTTCAGAATCCTGCACAACACCTTGTGCTTTCTGCCCTCCTGCTCTTCTCCCCCACCCCTACCCAGGATAACACTAAACAGCAGTGGTTGTAGGAGTTGAAGAGGAAGCACAAACAACAGACTCCCACATCTGATTTTCCATCCATGACTACATAAAAAGGTTTATTCTAAGAGAGACACCTCCCAATACTGGCATGCTCCTCTGATTTCCACTGATATATTCAAATGACCTTTGGGCTTTGGATCAGGCTCTTAGTTCGATTCCTGGAGCTGAGAGGAGAAAGGTCATTCCGTTGTGCAAAGGATTTTGCTATTTTGAAATGTGGGTTTGTTCCAGTTTAGAACACAACTCTCCCAAATTTTGAAATTCTCTGTGAAAAGGAACGGAGCCATGGCCCTGGGACAGTCCATCTGGCAGAGTGTCTAAGAACCATGGACCCTGGAAGCCCTAGGGTGTCCGGCTCAGAGGCAGTCCAGCTGATGGGCTGCCCCAGAGTCATAAACTCTCAAAGTGCATGGATTCCCAGGCCCCTGAGTTTCAGATCCTGGAAGTCCAGACTCTCCATTAGCCCACCAAGCAGGTTGCTGAGGAGGCTGAATGGGCAAGCTGGCATGAAACCAGCCAAAAGTTTCATCAGACAGTCTTTGTGAAATGATTTGATTTAGAGGAATCATCAAATTCCAATGAAAAACTGCATTGTAGGAGCTTCTCCAATCAGCTCTTCAGTTCCTAAATGGATCAAAATCATCTCCTTTTTGATTGTTTGTAGTTGGTGCAGTGATGCCAAGCTGCCATTTTCTGATATTTTGAGCTGTAACCTCATGGGAACTCCACATGACATTTCTGAGGCCATTATTAATTAACTAATTCGTTAATTATCACTATTTATTTGACTAGTGGGCTCAGGTTTCACACTGAGTGCCTAAAGTTAGGCTCCACAGATGTAGCGTGCACTGACACAGCACTATGCTATATATACTAGCCTAGGGTAGTAGGGAGTGCATAAGTCACACCCCTACCCACCTGCTTGCTTTGGGGCATCACAAGATACAGGCATTGCTGGCTAGCTTCACTCTTTTGAACAGCCAGGGTTGGGGGAGACTCCCATAGATTTTAACTGAGTGTATATCTTTTCTTTAGAATAACATTTAGAAGAAAGAGGGAGGCGGGGAACCTCATCGTAAGGAACTCTGTTAAGAACTGTCAGAGGCAGCCATTTGCAATGCACAACTGGTTTTATTTGACCTACAAAACCCAGTATCTATGATGCTGGAACCCACAGGGAACAAACTGGGGAAATCCACAGTTAAATGCACAAGGTACTGCAGCTTGAGCTAAAGCTCTCTAATTAGGGATAAAGCAGACTTGTATCCCCTGTGGATCAGACACAGATGAGAAGCGGTAACACACTCACCGTTTATATTCCTGAGCACCATTTACTGTCATTTTATGTATTAACTAACTATTAACATGCCATATGTCTACACTACAAACAACTATATCAGCTAAGTTTTTGGTGTAGACTAGGCCATGTATATAGATACAGAACATTTCTGTAACAATCTCATTCCTTCTGAAATTATATATGTGTTTTAGCAGAGCTGGGCAGGCACTGGATTTTCCATTTTTGGGGAAATTCCATGATTTTGAATTTCCTGTCCCTCAAACACAAAAACCCTAGAAATTTCTTGTGAAATGATTTTTTTTAAAGGCTCTGGGACATCAAAAATTTTGTTTTGATAAAGATCAAAATATTTCACTCTGATTTTTGACCTTTTAAAACTTTTTTTATATATATATAAAACACAATGAAATTCATTTCAACGAGTCCTTTGAAACAAACAGTTGAAATGTTCCATTCTGAAAATGTCAAAATAAGGTATTTCAACATTGCTGAACCATCTCTTTTCATTTTGTTGAGACAAAATTTTGTCAAAATCAACATATTTTTGAAATTTTATGTGTGTATATATATATATAAAAGGTCAATGAAAAACTTCCAACCAGTTCTAGTTTTTAGAATAATATCTCTAGAGATGTATGTGATTCCTGTAGCACCCTAGTGATTTCATCCCTATTCAGTTCTAGAGGCTGTTACCTGAAATGAGATTAGATAGACAAGGTGGGTGAGGTAATATCTTTTATTGGACCAACTTCTGTTGGCGAAACAGAAAAGCTTTCGAGTTACAGAGAGCTCTTCTTCGAGTTTGGGAAATGTACTCTGTGGGTATGTCTGCATAGCAATTTAAAACCTGTGGCTGGCCTGTGCCAGCTGACTTGAGCTTGTAGCATGGAATTTCCAGTGTCATTGCAATGAACAGATGACAGTATTTGAGGGGCCAAAGTGCTGTGCTTGTAGATGCTAGCTGGCACTGAGAAATGCCGGGCAGCTCAGTTAAAAGATTGCACTGCTTAGCTTGGAATGTGCTCATGGGTCACACGGGTTTAGCAAATGATTCGTGGTACTATTCTCTCCATCTTACTGCTGGGGAAACAGAGTACAGGGTGGTGAAGTGTCCCAGGTCACACAGGAAGTCTGTCGCAGGGCCAGTAATAGGACTCTAGGGGCTTGATTCTCCTCTTACCGCAGTGTAAATTGGGAGTAGCTCCAGTGAAGTCACACAAGTTACACAGAGGTGAAAAGGGTGTGAGTCAGAGGGAAAGCAAACCCTTTTCTATTCTTTCTTATTCTTTAGCCACAGCTTTTCTGTCCCTTTTCCCTCCCTGTGGGGCTAAGTAGTGCTGGCAGATGAAGAGGGTGGTAGTATGTGGAGTAGGCTTTGTGGCATGGAACTATCCAGCAGTGAATCCCTGGCCCCTATATTGTCTGTGCCCCGCCTGCCACCTAGCTGCTGCACTTGTCTAGCTTCCACACCAACTCCTACATCAGTTCCAATTCCAGGGATCGCTCACAGCAGTGCAGAGCAGCCAGTGGCAACCTCTGCCACTTATAAGAACACACTGTGCCAGCTTAGCTGCTCACACTGCGACTCAGAAATCTCAGTGCTTTGTCTTGGAGAGCTGGCAGCAAATAAAGAAAGACATAAGCTGGGAAAAAAGAGATCAAGAGACAAGGCTGGGATGAAAGACAGAAAGAGAGGTGATGAAAAAAGGGAAGGGCAAAAATGAGAGTCTGAGAAAAGAATTAACATCGATAGATGGCTGGGTAGGACACTCCTGGCTTCAGAGATGTATGCACAATTCACGGCAGTTTGAGAAAATTAGGGTGAGTGGTGAGACAGAGGGAGTTTGGCCCTTGAGTATAGATTTGGATCCTAACTGTGAAAGTAATCTCTCTCTGATAGAAATAAAGTTAAGGAAATTGAGACCAGGGCTGCATGTCTGCGAATGACTGTATGAGAGACATGTAGAACTTGAAAGATATAATGAAACAGCTTTAAAATAGAATGTGATCTACACTGACTATTTGGTTTCTCTCAGTCTCCTTTTCCTTTAGCATAAATGTATTTTATTTTTTTACATTTCTCACTTTCCTCTTGTTCATTATTCACTATATTATTCAGTCTCTTCTCCCCGCAGCCTAAGTGGTGCTTATTGTAAATGTGTATATAACCCGTCTTCCTCTCCCACAAAGTGTTGTCTCATACGTATGCTAACCCCCCAGTTCTGCCCAAGCCCTGAGTTGTCATATTTCAGTTTCATTGCTGGTGCTGTCTACTTTCATGCAGCACTGAATCTCTGAGTTCAGATCAGGTGACCAGTCATTTCCACACTGCTCCCTTTTGCCAGTCCATCTGTTTTTTCTCTCCCCCTCTTCGGTTTCCTCATGTTGCCCCTTCTTCCTCTATTCTTTGCTGTGAATGAGATGAGCAATGTAGGAAGTGCCTCAGTTTCCTAGCAGTGAGTCTTAATAAAAGAGCCAGACCTTTTTATGGGTGTACAGATAGGAACACAAGAGTACAAGCTTCAGTTCATGTGTCTAACTTCCTTAGGTACTTATATGGTACTCATCTCCATAATACCTGAGCACCGCACGATCTTTAATATAGTGATCCTCACAGCACCCCTGTGAAGTAGGGCAATACCATTATCTCCACTTTACAGAGAGGAAACTGAGGCACAAAGTCACTAAGGCCCAGCTATTTAATGGTATTTAGGCACCTAGCTCTCAATGATATATAGATTTCCTTAAAAAATCTGGCCATAAGCAGTTTGCACAAAATCATGCAAGAATACTATGGTGGAATAGAGGAGTGAACCTAGGGTCCCCCCAAGTCCCAGATTAGTAGCCTAACCACTAGATCAGTGAATGCATGCTCCCTGGAGGGTGGGGTGCTCTGGAATGCATCATGCATTGCTTCCCAGAGCACCTCCCCCCATTGCAATGTGGCTCTTCCAGTGTTAACTGGCCTTCCTTAGGCTCCCCAGGAGATCTGAATCTAACTGGGGAGTTCTGCTCTGCCTTTTAAACAAAATGCAGATATCAATTAATAATCGGCTTAAAAGAAGAAACACTGAGCGTGGAGAGCCCATCTAGAAGCTGGCAGGGAAGGGGTTTACCCTCTATGGCTGGCCAGAGGAAAGACCACAGGTGTGTTGATTTGTAAGGCAGCAAAGCTGGGACAGCTGTGAGGAATTAATTAACACCTGCCCCTTCCCTTAGCACAGTATATGAAGGGAATGCAGGGGGCTGAGAGTGGTAATGAGAGCTATGGAGGGAGGGCTAGTGAAAGCAGATAAAGGTGTGTTGTGGGAATGAGAGCTATGAAGGGTTTTTGGTTTTTTTTTTGGTCTGTCTTCAGAAGGAAACCCAGAATTAGGAGAAGAACGAGTACTTGAGGTAGTTTCCTCTTCCTCCGCAGACTGTGGCTGAATTGAGCCATGCTTTGGGTCTTTCCTTTGGGCTTGGCTGATGCAAGCTGTTTCTAGGGGGCTTTGTGTGAGGGGCTTTTAGAGTGACCAGATGTCCCGATTTTATAGGGACAGTACCGAGTTTTGGGTCTTTTTCTCACATAGGCACTTATTGCCCCCCATCTCCTGTCCCAATTTTTGACACTTGCTATCTAGTCAGCCTAGAGGGAAGCCGCCTTCTATTTGCCTTTGAGAATTAAAGGGGCAGGATATTCTTTGCTTCGCCTTTCTGGTGTGTGATAAAGTCTGTGTCCAAGTTATTTCAGCCCTACGTTTCACTGCTCCTAATGGCCTGAGGTAGTAATGTTCCTTTAACAGTAACTCACTTCCTGCGCAGGCTGCCTGCTTGCGCGGACTGTCTGGTCATAGAGCGCAATGGTGTTGCTGGTGCCAGGAGCACTCTGCATGCTGCTACATGCCTGCTCCAAAGACACTAACTGACCAGACAGTCACAAGTACTGGTGACTGTTACCTGTAACATTGCTGAGATGACCTTCGTCACCATCACAGCTAATTTTGGCTCAAAACGATGTAGTCACAGCTGAGCCCGAGGAAGCTGATTTTATGTATATAGTGAAAAGGCTTCAAACTGGTCAGTGCTCTCCCACCACTATTTAAACTCTGCAAAAACATAACCCAGGCCCTGATTCCCTAAATGGAGTTTGCAGAGAGATATAGTCTGGACTGTAACTCTTCTGCTAGGAGAAAGGGATGATGCGTAGCTGCACTCCCCTAGTAGCAGACCAGAGAATTCACTGACTCTGAGAGTCAAAATTCCTCACCCGCTACTCCATTGTTTTTTCAAGTTATATTCCAAAGTTTATTAAGATGAGTGATTTTAGTGTTATAGAAAATTACAAGAGATATTTAGTTACACAGGAATCCAAGAAAACAAAGAATTTTGAAAAAATTTGATGCATTTCAAAAGTTGCCTTATTTATCTGTTTCTGCCAGAAGTCTACTCACAGAGCTGTGGTTTCAAATGCAGGAGATGCAGAATTCCAGCTAAAATACTTCTTTAACATGTTTCTTGCTTAATCTGTTCCTGCTTTTGGAGATGTACTTTGTTCTGAAGAGTGAATATTTAACCTGCAAATGAATGCAGTGGGACTCCTTTCACCCAAGTCTAGTTATCTTGAAAATACCACCAGCCTGTGGTTGCCGTGAAAACGATTCATCATCCATTCCTTGACAGGCAGAAGTCATTGTTCTGGAGTAAGCTGCTTCACCCCTTTTGATGGAGCAGCTCATTCCTCCCAGGCTACCTCCTCTTTCTGATAAGTAGCAGAAGCAGAGCCAGGATAACCTTCCATTTCCCTGCTTTCCTCTGTACACCCACCTGCTCACAAGGAAGGGGAGGGCAGGCATGTGTGTTCAGATGTGCTCTGGTCAAAGTCCCAGTCTGAGAAGGCAAGAAAAGGGGGCCTTTACATCCTCATATTTCAATGTGTTGCCACATAAGGACCCTAAAAATTTAGCCCAATGTGAGGAGCATAAAAGGGTCATGCTAAGTTCTCTCAAAGTGTGTGAGGTAATATAACCTTATAACTCAATACAGTACATTGCAATGCTTAAATCAAGTCCAAAGGGCTTTTTTTTTATATAGTACCAAGCAATATTACTCATGACTAGCGGAATACCTTTTGGACAATGGGTACTTCCTGTTTATCCCTGAAACCATAACTCCTCTCATTTTTTTTTACTGATCCACACATACAGCTATATTCTCCCCCTGATGCATGTGATAAATCTCATATATGGGAATTTTGCAACATAGATAGAGGCAATAATATATCTCAGAGTCACAGATTATTGAGTTGGCTACACTCACTTTCCCTAAGCAAGCTTCTATGTGGTTGAGGGGGAAAAAAGTGTGATTCCAATTGCTAAATGTAAATTTATTTTAGATACCTCACTTTGTGCAGGAGGTCAGACTAGATGATCATATTGGTCCCTTCTGACCTACGAGTCTATGAGTCTAGTGGATTAGGGATTTTTAACATTTTATATGAGTAAATGCATCTGTCTTTGTTTATCGCATAATTTAAAGGAAGACTTCTGTGGCTTTTTTGCTACTTAATTGAATTTTTATAGTAGAGTAATAAAGAATACATCAGATGTGACAATAATTGTTCTGCTATGGATTTTTACATTATTTCACTCTTAGAGAAATATGAGAAAATTTTAAGAATAACTCAGGAGATATATTCTGAAATTATTTTCATAATTTAATATTTCCTAAAAATAGTAAAATGCTTGGAAGTCACCTGTACTCCTGCAAGGTAAGTCTAGGTTTACAGACAGAGTAGATGTATTTTAACATTTATAAATTAGCGGCCAATCCTGCAGTCCTTTTATTGGCAAAAATTCAATTTGGATTCTTGGGAGTTTTGTCAGGGTAGGGGAGATGGCAGCATCACGATGCAGAAATGTACGTAAAAAATATGCCAGTTCCAATGTGTCCTTTGTTTGAGTGCTGAAAGCAGCAGTTTTCTTCCATGTCCTAAAGAACAAGGCAGTAAAATCATCTGAAAAATGAGTTTGGAGGTAAAGAAAAATGCATTTGACCCTTTGGGCTTGATCCTGCCATCTTACTCATGTTGAATAGTACCTTACTGTCTGAGTAGCCTCACTGCTTTCTGTCTGTTACAGCTATCTCCCTATTCCATTTTGTCTCTTACAGCTGTCCACATACTCCATTTTGTTTTTGTTCTCCTGTGGCCTCCCCTTCCTGGCTGTTAAGTTGTTTAGCAGGGCCACTGCCCTTCTCAAAATGGAGGGCCCCTTAAAGTTGTTTACCAAGAGCCATTGCCCTTTTCAAAGGGATGGTCAATTGTGCTAAGTGGGACCACTGCCCTGTTCAAAGGGTTAGTCCTGTTATCACCTTGTTAAACCTGGGCTCGGTGTAGGGTGGACAATGTCCAGTTGCAAGGCCTATTGTGTTTTTAAGTCCTGGGCAGAGTCATAGGCCTCGTGCTTCTGGTCCCTATGTCACAGGACTGCCTAGACATGTCTCTGTGCTCACCTGCTCTCTTTTTTTTTTTTTTTTCTCTTCCTTCTCTGTCCCTGCTCTGAGCAATAGAAGTATCTGGTGGGAAAACTGCTAAGTTTGCTTAAAACCAGACATTTTCTGATCAGACCTCAGAAAGTTCTGCATGCTGCCTGGTCTGATCAGCCAGGGGTTCTGGGGGTCTTTCTCCGCTCTCGTTTTGATTTTTGGCGCGTACCCCGTTTTGAAACCCCCACGAAGAACGAATGCTGCCTGAGAGATCTCCTGATTATTGAGACTGTACCCGCCTTCTGAGATTTGCTGCTTTTACTCTCTGCTGGCTTCCTTTGGGGCTGGTAAGAATCCGCTCTGTGAATTCTGTGACATTCCTCCTATAACTTTAATTTTCTATATCTTAGCTGCTCTCTCTCTTTCCCAGCACCCAGATTAACCAGCACCCAGCATAGCTGTGGTTACGTTCGGTTTTTAGAGAATTGTTTGTATTGTGTTCGGTTAGGTTTAGAAATTGTTGCATTGTTGTTCTTGTTACTTGCTAATTGTGTAATTTGGTTAAGTTAGGTCATAGATAAGATTTTGCTGTGTTCTGTATAGTGTGGTAAGTCCGTCTTCCTGCTGCCCCACGAGCTCTCATCACCCCATACCCCTCAAGTCTACTCTGCTGTTCTAACTGCAGCCTGCCTGCCTCTGACTCTGAAGTTAACATCTCTCTGCTCTCTCTCTGCTGTTTAACCTGCAGCCTGCCTGCTCTCTGTCTCCTGAAGCCTCTCTGTCTTCCTCTCTCCTTTTTAATTCCCTTCCTCCACACTCTCCTATTACCCAAACCTCAATTGTATTACTGAAGTCCTAGCATAAAACGCCCATTGTTACCCTTTTTTCTCTCTAACACCTCATTTTACTTTATCCACTGTGACTTTAACCTAGAGTTGGTTACCTACCACATTTTCCATAACTGTTAGTTGGCTATATGCTGCTGTGACACACTTTATAGAAATTGTTAGCTATTGTTACATTTATACTTTCGTGTAATTGGTTACCAACTGTATTGTATCCACTGTATTGTACCCCCACTATTGAAACCCCCTATACTATTTGCTAAAAGAAACCCCTCCCCAATTGTCTACCTTAACAAACCCCATACCCCTCACTATTGAATTTTCCCTGTTTTTTGCATTTTCTTAATAAAGTTTATTTTGCACCCCACCTGTGTGGTAATTGCTCCCCAAGATCCCATATACCTGCTGGCAGGGACACTTTCTATGGAATTTATTATAGAATAAAGCTGCAGGATCTGGCCTTTTGTATCCATTGATGGAATAACAGTCTAACTCGCTACATGTCACCTTTTCACCTTCTAAAATATAAACCGTTGGAAGTTAAGAAAAATATTTCTTACTTTTTTTTTTCTTTAAATGGCACATCTGGTGTTAGATTTATTTGGGGCTATCCATTAGTTGCAGTGTTTCCTAATACAAATATATATTGTTTTTTAAAGGAAGAATTCTGTTATTTTGAGAACCAGCAAAATTATACTTTGAATATGAGTTCTGTTAATGGAACCACTGTGTTTCTGTTAATGAAGAGCAATTTACTGGCTACCTACCAAGGACTTAATCTCTGGGATTATATAATGCATCTGCGAAAGCCTATCTGATTGCCCAGTTATTTTGACCTCATCATGGCTGTGCAATTAACCACAGTGCCAAATAGCAGCTTAATTGTGTTTTACTTTTCTGGCATGCTTGTTGACAACACAGAATAAAATTACTAATAGCATCACTGGGGTGGGAGGGACCTCACCATATAAGCACAGTCCTTAAATAACACCACAGGTGTCCCTCTTCAGCATAGAGTACATAATTAAGTAGGCAACCAGCTAATGGAAAGAGAGAGAATGACATATTGAGTGTGAAGGCTTTTAAGGCCTAGTACCACAAAATCCTTTGGGTTGAAATTACTGTGTCATGCAGAAATAAGCTGATAAATCCAGTGTTACCTATTAGTTTTTCAGAGGAAATATGCAGCTGTTTTGCAAGTATATTTTCCTCAGTGGTTGTATTGCATCATATCACAGCTTCTGGGTACGAATTATAGTCTGGAATGAAGCCAAGTGGCATCATTAATTAGGGACACACTCAGGTAATTTAGATATGAAATTTAAACATTTGTAGAACAAACAGGTTTTCCAAAAAAACTGAATATTTATGTGAAGTTTTAGCTATTGAAACATTCCCCTGGAGAGTTTGAAATCTGAACATTGCAGCCTGTGCTAGCCTATGAGAACCAGAATATGAACTTGACTGGAAAGAAGAGTGAGATTGACTTGTCTTTTTTAGTTGTTCATGCTAAATGAAGCAGGGCAATATAAATAAACATGACAGCTTTTAATAATGTAAGGTGATCATAGTAGTAATGGGTTTTAATTGTGTCATATTCATCATACCACAATTAAACTTATTTGCTCTAGACTGGCTCCTCTCTGGATTCTGTCATCTTTTATGTAGTACATCAGCAGCACATCCTTTTCTGAGGTGATGTATTGCACTAATATATCTTCAGAGTGAGCTTTGTTTCTAATGATCTATTAGCGAAATGCATCATGTGAGTGAGGATGATGATGATGATATACTGCTCCATGAATGGTGCCATCCACAGGAAAGAAAAGGTCAGACAACAAATTCAGTAGAGTTATTGGATAAAAGTCAGGCAACACATCATCTCTGAAGCTGCTTTCCTAATGCCAAGGAGAAGAGCTGTGCTTTCCTGGAACAATTTCTTTCACCGCAGTGCTAGATCTGAACCGTGAGCTTCAGCAGAATACAGTATTGTGCATCATTTGGACCAAGGGAATATTCAAATATTTTTGTGTTTCGGAACTGCATTTTACAGATAGGGTGTGTGATTCATTGAAAGCATGGATTTTCCCTTCTGTTGTAGCCATGTTTCTGTTTCTGGGTAAAAAATCTCTCTCTCTCTCTCTGTATGGATGTATTTCTCTGTCTTTCTCTCTGTCTATGATTTTAAACTATGTACATCACCATGGCATCTGAACACCCCATTCATTTCAAATGCATTGTTGGGAAAGTTTGGAAATGCATTTTAAGATGATTGCACACACTGCCTCATTTCCATAGCATTCAAGAGCTGCTTAGCTTAGGGAAATTGTGCAGTGTCTCTTCAGAGTGCATCTCTCAAATAATCTTGTACATAGTTATCCATTTCCTCTCTGGTTTATTATTTATTTATTTATTATGGTCATGTTTCAAGGCCCCAATCAAGGATCTGGGCCTCATTTTGCTAGGCACAGGAGACACACATGAATAATGTAAAGATGGTCCTTGCCTCAAATTGCTTACTGCCTACTCACATGTTTACTAAGACCAGAAGAGCACTGATGGATTTATATATCCAGCCCAGGTAGATAAATTGAGTAACACACAATTTGCAGCATGGAGGTCTCTCAGAGGAGACTCTTTAGTCTCTGACAAGGCTTCAAATTGGCATCTAATTTGGTGCCCTCATTTTTGCATTGGCAAATAATTGTGTGTGCAGCTTTGCAGCGCTGATATGTAACACTTAGGAAAGCTGATTGCCTGACTTTGCCTGGTATGGTGGAAATGTTATTAAATGCACCTGCTGTTATTTGTGGTCACAAATTAGAAGTTCACCTTAGAAAACCAGTGAGGAGAACTTAAAAATCACAATTCATTCTGTTCTGCAAGTACAGGAAAAAATTCCAAGAAAGAGTTTACACCATAGTGCTTTCTGCTTTGCTCCAGTTTTGTGTTGTTTGCTAGCTGATTGCTGCCTTGTATCACAGAGCTGGCCATATGTCTCTCAGCTGTGGCATGGGTATATGTACAGATAGTTTAGTATCTGTTGATGAAACAAACCATATCAATGTTTACAGATAGCCTTGTATTTGTTGGGGTTTTAAGTTTTCTTCATATTGTTTAGTGCTAATTGTTTAGCAACTGCCACAATTCATTTTGCTGGAACCTTAACTCGAAGTGAGCAATTGATTTTGGAGAGAGGCTTGAAGAGGCTTCATCCTGTAGTGAGTTGGTTTCCCAAAAATTTAGCCTATTAATAGCTGGAAGCATTATTGGTGGGAAGTGACTATTCTGAAACCTTCAGTTACTCCAGCAGTTGCCTTCTAGTCAGGAGATACTGCACAGAGCACTGAGTGGCAGTTATATTACTGAAGATTTACTGGAATAAAAATATCAAACAGTAAAGTCACAGAAATGTACCAAGCATTAAATAATCCCTGTTGATAGTAGAGTAGAACATGTGGAGTTCCTTCCAATTCTCTTGCTGAATTCCAAACTCCACTTTCTTTCAATTCAAGAGAAGGCTGTTGAGGAACGCTGTGACTTGATCATTTGAAGCCACTTCATTGGATTTAAATGAGACGCCTGTGTATTTTTTGAGCTGCCTAGCAGGGAAGGTTTCTCTGGGTTGAAGTAGGGGAAATAACAGAGCAGAAAAGGTGTCCATGGGGTTAAAGGTTGAGAAATGAAAGAGCTGTAGGTTTGGTTGTGTTATTTTACCTTGAGCAAATTCACGGTAATGATGCTTCAAATGTAGATTCAGAAAACACATAATAATATGGCATTGCTTCATGAAACCACTTTTCAATTATTCCAGGCTTGAGTCTAGTGGAAATAAAGTTGATGATCATTTTTACAGCATATCCTGGCTTGCAAGTCCATGAATCAGTCTGTTAGCCCATAGAGAATTGATCTAAGAGCCCCCTGCTGCTAAACTAAGTTGTCACAACTGTAACTTTAAAAGAGGTATAAATTAATGAAGATATATTGAAGACAATGGAGTGACATCAATTTATGCCAGTTGAGGATCTGGCCCATTTATGTCTGCATTTAGCTGCTGGTGAAAGGAGGGGTGGGCAGGATTTACAGTATTCCCTCTTCTCTGAGGTCATAGCATACATTTTACAATGCCAGGACTAACACAGAATGCATAATTATAAAGACACAAACAGACTTGCTCCATTACCATAGCTCCATAAAGATTTCCCTGGGCATCTTGAAACAAAGACTACTACTGATGAAGGGAACATTATTTGATTAATAATAACATTTCTGCAGAAAATGCAGCCTTTTATACAATTTTTCTCCTTCTGACATATATTTTCACTCTCAGCACAAAGGGCAAATCTGAAAATAACTTGAACATGATCCTATTGACTGCTACTTTCTCCACTGCATCCAAATAATACTAAGCTGGTTTCAATAATTGATGTCAAATCTTTTCTATCCTGACTACTTTCTCATGTGTTCCCTCCAACCCCTTCTCTCCCCAAAAGCTCTGGCACTGAATTTCTATTTAACTGAGTCCTGGACTATCATGTTTAATAGTGGCCTAACAAAGCACTGATTCACTGCAAAGTACCGCTGTATCGTCTTCTCCCAGGCCTGGGTTCATGATCTGCAAAATTAACAAGTTGCACCTGCAGCCTGATTGTGTAATATGATGATCTTTTTTAAAAAAAATCATCTTCTCAGTAATGGCATTTGTGTCATTCTGCAGCTGTGTTTGCTTTGAAGTGAACAGTCAGTGATTTTCGAGTTAGCTAGGTGAAGTGGAAAAATAATGATGGAGTCCATAGTCTTTTGTCACTTTCAGGCCCGATCTTTCCTTGTGTCTGTGTGAATTCTGGCAATGCATTGTCTGCTGGTGGGGAAAAGGAGATTCTGTTGCTGTCCAGGCCTGAAGAAAATCTGGCCTGCTTACTTTCTCATCATTTTTTTTTTTGATGAGTATTAATAAATAACTTTAGGAAACAGCACTCATGATCTTTTATTATCCAAATGAACAACAAAGGAGCTCAAAATGAAGGAGAAACTAATAAAATGTCTAATACCTCATAAACATTCATTGTCTGAAACAATGACTAATGAGGAGATGGAAGCAGATTTTAATAGGAAGATTTGCAGGTTTAAGACCAATGTTGATTAGTTTTTTTTATCTCGGTTTGTTGTAAGGCTGATAACAGCTCTTTTGAGACACGATAATATTGTTCAACAACTGTCTTCATCTGTAAGAATGGGGATGGGACTGGCAAATAGAAGCATTCTGAGCTAGTGCACAGACCATTAGCAGTTTCTCCAAATTATGCTTGTTTAGCTTTTGCAGCAGGAGTACAAAACTGATGCACAAAATATGCAGGTGTTTATATAAAATATGTAAAAAAAAATTCCTAGAAGGGCAGAACGACTACATTAGAGGAAGGATGCTCTTGTAGTTAAGGTACTGGTTTTAAACTTGAGATACCTGGGTCCAGTTCCCAGCTCTGCCCCAGACTTGGACATTTGACTTCACCCCTCTGTATCTTCATTCCATATATGTAATAATCCTTCCTTTCACCTACCCATTCTCTGTCCTGTCTATTTAAACTATAAGATCTTTGGGGGCAGGGATTCTCTCTTATTACGTATAGTGCTTAACATGATGAGGCCTCCGTCTTGACAGAAGCCTCCATCTTGACAGGTGCAGTAATACACCTGTAATTATAATAAAACCATTCATTGCAGTTTTATCTAATTAACCTACCTGTCTAATTAAGTTCTTATTCCGTGTCCATCACTCATGTATCTGGGCATCTTCTGCTACCAAAGTAAGGGCGGTCAGTTAATAATCTGTTCTTCATTCATCTTTGGAGACTTCTTTGCCATGAAGTCCAACTTTGGAGTCAAATCAGTAGGGATGACATATATGGTGTTGGAATTCATAAAACCCTTTTTCTATCAAAAGGAGAGAACTCAGTATTCTGGGATTTGCCATTAGGGCTGATTTTTATAATGGGCAATGTTATTTCAAAAGACTGTGGGGGTGCAGAGGTTCTTATGGGTGGAGAGAAGTAAATGAGGAGCCTAGGGCTGTGCAAACTTACACCTGCCCAGGCCCACCAATGTTCATAGGCCTCTGCTGTTAACTGATGGGCAGGCTAACACTGGACAACTTGACTTTAGGTGGGTTCAGGTAGAAAGGTTTTGGCTGCTGAAAAGAGCCCAGCTGGAGCTGGGTAAGTGCTGGCATGAAATCCAGCTGGTTTGAGGTTTTGTTACAAAATCAGTCCTTGGTCCAGGTTTGCAAATGTCTTGATTAAATCTGGACCCAATTTTGAGAGAAACTGAGCTGATTTAGGCCTTTGCATCAAAACGACATGAAGCCTGTGGTATCTTATGGTTTCAGTGAAAATCTGACAAATTTATACCTTTTGGATCAAGATGTACATGGTGTCATGGAGTGTGGGGGATTCAGGGCCCTGCACCTCCCACTTCCTGTGATTCATCATGACTCTCAGTCACCCAGTAAAACAGAAGGTTTAGTAGACGACAGGAACACAGTCTAAAACAGGGCTTGTAGGTACAGAAAACAGGACCTCTCAGTCAGGTCCATCTTGGGGAGGTGGGAAGTCCAGACCCAAGTTCTGAACCTTCCTCTGTCTCCACAGCCAGCTCCCAGCTCAAATTCTCTAGCCCCTCCTCTGGTCTTTGTCTCTTTCCCTGGCCAGGAGGCCACCTGGTCTCTCTGTTCAACACCTTCAGCTGGCACCTTGCAGGGGAGGGGCCCAGGCCATCAGTTGCCAAGAGACAGGGTGTCGGCCATTCTCTGTGCAGAGGGCAACACGTCTGCAACAATAACACCCCCTTATCCCACCACCTAGATACTTAAAAAATGCATAGGGGAAACTGAGGCACCCACACGGTATTCAGAGAAAACATTAAGAACATTCCCACTTCATCACACATGGAGTATTTGGACTCATTTGAACCCAAAATCTCCTTGGCAAATTTGTATCTCATTTAGCCCTTGCACAACTTCACTGGTGCCAATGGAATTGTGCAGGGTTGGTGGAGAGAAGAATTTACCTCTCAGAGCAAACTAGCTAGGTGTGAGGAAGGAAGGAAGCAAGCGGAACCTTTCTCGGGGCTGCAGTCACTTACTCTTGCCATGGAGCTGGGGAAGAACTTTTATTGGGAGAGCCAATTCCTCCCCTGTGTGCCCCTGGGATGGTACAGCCTGGCACCATGTCCCATATTCAGGGGTAACTTAAAGGCTCCACCCAAGTAACTAGCTTGCACTCTGATACTTGGGCAATGCTTTCTGAGAAGTTTAAAACAGAGAAGCTGGGGATGAGCAGACAAGAGCTGATTATGACAACAGCTTCAGTACTTCATTCACTGAAAAGGGAAATATATGGTGCTACACAGCTGGTACTTTAGGGCCAGTAATGGACATCAGCAAGCAAAGAAAGAGGATTGTGATCAACTGTAACTTTTAACGGTGAGCAGAGCATAATCTTTCTCTCTGTGCAAACTCTATCCTGTAGCTCCTCCTATTAAATTTGATCATGCAAAAGCCTTTACCACTCCTCTTCTGTGACTCATCTGTTTTTTTCCACCCCTCTAGCCCCTACTCAATTGTGTTCAAGGGAATTTTCTTCCTGGCTTGGCTGGCATTAAAAGGAAATACAAGGAGAATGTCCAATCCTGCATGTCCACAGTGGAGCATTTCTGCTGTCCCACACACGAGGGAGAATCCACAGAGACACATGATTAGCAATGATCTTTATCATCAGGCAAGCAATTTCTAAATATTCCATGGAATGGGGCTCTGGACTGCAAAAGCAACAACAAATATTGCAGCAGATTTATCAGTGGCACGTGAAACATTTATATTTTTCAGATGACAGGGCAGATGATGACTGTGTTATGCTAGCAGGCAGGATGAACCTCATTCAAAAAGTGCCTCATAGGTGATGGCTAGATCTGACAGCAAGATGAATTAAGGTCTTCAAGCACCAAGATGGTATGATAGACCCTGGGAATTGAAAACTAAACACCAGTGGTCTGCTTCAGAGAGCAGCTGGGCTTTCTTTGTGTGAGTCAACACACGCTCTTGATAATTGTGGTGCCCTGATGACATTGGCAGGGACTGGATTTTGCTCTCATCTTTTAGCAGAGCAGTTCAACAGAATAAACGTTTAGCACTTCAAGTAAGAGCGGTAGCAAGTGAGAGATTGACAGAGAGCGAGATGCTCATCAGGGATTTTAACTCTGGCAAACAAGCCCTTTGTATGGTTGTAGAGAGAATATGGGCATCCCTCTCTGTTCACCAGTTTGGCTTGCACTAGGCTCATTATTTTAAATAAATAGGTATATTTCCAATTATTATTATTTATCTCCTAGAATTGGAAGGGACATTGAAAGGTCACTGAGTCCAGCCCCCTGCTTTCACTAGCTGGACCAAGTACTGATTTTTGCCCCAGATGGCCCCCTCAGGGATTGAACTCACAACCGTGGGTTTAGCAGGCTCAAACCACTGAGCTACCCCTCCCCCCCCAAAATGGTGCCTTGATTGCTGTTCCTATATTGCAGGAATGCCAGGCCCCTGCTCCTCCTAAAAAAACAATATCAGTGGCACAAAACATTATTATAGCCTGTAGTGTGTTGGACCACTATGCTAACCTACAGTACTTCTTTGTAAGGGGAACTGAATGAGGAGAGCAATGTGTTATTGAATCAGATCTGGCCATTGAGCACTATAGCCCAGGAATAATTAATACAGTAGGTACCCACCCAAATATTTAACTTGGAGAATATTCAGGCTTTTTGCATTTGCCATTGTTAGTTATGCTGACACCGATATCTCATAGGACGAGGGAGATCCCTCAGGGGAATATGGCGGGAGATGGAGCTGGAAATTACACCAGAGGAAAGACTGGCATCTTTTCAAGCAATAGCGGCTGCTCTATCTTTAGTGACCCTCTTCTTGGGCTCGGCAGCTTGGAGTGTATTTTTTGAAAGAAAGGGAGAGAGCTGGCTCTCCAGGTGACATTCTTTCCCAGCTTTCACCGTGTTATTGAGCTTAAAGAGATTTTATTGCAACATCGGAATGAGGTGCTTGCACCTTTTAAAATTTACATGAAGGTGGATGCAAACAGTGCATGAGACAGCAGTCACTCTGACTTACATCCTGGGAACATACCTCCTCTGAAATTTTAATATGTACATCTCACTTGTTTGCCTCTCATGCTTGAAATATTTCAAGCTCAGCCACCTTGTACCAATTGTGAAAGAGGGAGGTCTTTCTTTCTTTCTTTTTCTTTCTTTCTTTCGTGCAGGCAACTGGAGTTCTGCCATTTTCTAGTGAGATCAAAGCAAAAAACTAGGAAAAAAATAAAGCCAATTACTCACATGTCTTTGTAGTATGACTAACACTGTCATACAATATTTTCATCATGTACATCTCATGACTGGGGCCATTCGCAATGGTATCTTTTCTCTGGACCTACTGATCTCTAAGGGCTTGTCTTCGCTGCAGAAGTTCTCTACACTCAAGTTACCTCTCTCAAGTTAGCCTAGCCTGAGTGAGGGTGACCATGCTGCAAAATAACATACAAGTTGTTGTGTCCATACTGGTGCTGTCCTCAGACTTGTGGGGTCACATTTCATTGTTGTCATTGCTCCAGTAAGCTGAAGTGCATTATGATTTCTCTTTAAGTGCATTGTTGGAGTTCCCAGGGGAACTATGGGAAAGCATTGGAGGACTCATGTATCCACATCCATCCTTCTGGAAAATGGATATAATCCTATTCACCTATTTTGCATAGGTGTTGCAAAGATGAATGCATGTTTGTAAAGCATTTTAAATCCTCAGATGAAAGGTGTTATATAAATGCAATAGATTCATTAAGTCACTTAAGAGAATCTCATCTAGAACAGAATACTCCTTGCAACTTGCTTTCAATTTCATATCTGGCACAATGGTTTTTTAATCACTTGTTCTTTCTCTGCTCATGTTATAGTGCTTCTTGCCTGGAGTCTCATGTGCAGCAATGAGTAGATCCCTGCTTCTGCAGATGTCAGAGTGGAATGTGAGTGGTTGTTTTTTGCATTGTGGAATGGGAGAAGTAAATGATCCACTAAGACAGAATCTTCCCAGGTACATTATTTTGCTGGACCAGGCAGTGAATTGAAAGAGCATCTGAAATCTTTGCAAGTTAAAAAGGATCATAAACTAGCGACGAGCAGGAAAATTGGTGTACAGTGAACAAACATGTAAATTAAGACAAAGAAAATGCCTGAAAATGCCAGCAGTCCCTAAAACATTAGGGACTAATTTCTAACAAACCATTAGCTGCATGGGGAATTGTCAAACATTATTAAATGTAATTTGCCACATCTGTTTTATTATCAAATTCATTTGGCACATATGCTATTTATGTTATACATGATTTGGACCTGTGCTGAAGTCATTGTTGTTTTTTAAGCCTAATCTGACACCAGATCATGGTACAGAGAAGCATGTTGGGGATTTGTGACTTCTGCAATAATAAGCTCAGTTTGCACATACACACAAACCCCAAGCAGCTGTGCATGCATGTTTATGCATTACAATCATCATCAGCCCCCTAGTGAGTGGTCTTTCTGGCATCTAATGGTATGAATGCATGTATGGAGGACGCTGCGCTCAGCCTCGGCAAGGATACTGTTACCATCAATATCATCGTGCCATTAATATTTAAATGGAAGTACGCTCTGAATCACATTGGGTTTTTTCTGTCTAATATTCCAGTGGCAGCTGATAGCTCATAAACATCCATATCAACCACATCATCTAGCTGGTGCTGTAATCTTGATCAAAAGTAATAATGTCATCCATAACTCTGTAAAGATTTATTAGTTGTGACAGATCTATACATTAACAAATCACTACACAGGCCTGAATACTAAGTCAACAGAGCTGCTGTCTAAAGGGATGGCAGGACCTTTTGGAAACTCTATTAAAAAGTATTAGATATAGTGAAAAATTGCCTTGCAAATAATGCATGGATAATAAGCATGAAGCATGAGGCATTTTTAGCCCATCAGAGATGGAAGTCTTCCATTCTTCTAAAATGCTTTTCATCAGGAACAAAGATGAGTGGTGAAACTAAGGTATTAAAAACTAAGAAAAAATCCCTACATTATAAGTTGTTTGCACAATGGTTTTCTTCCAGCCCTCATTTTGGATCTTTGTGCAACATTGCATCGGTCTGAAAGCCAGGAAATTCAAAATTTGCATTACAATGAAACATAAATTAATAAACTGCTAAATGCTGGCCAGTGTGGGAAATGCAGAGTTGTCTCCCCCACAGCCTTACCTCTGTGTCCCCACTGCCTGGCATACCCTCCACTTTTGTCAGACTAAGGTGTTAATGGTCCCCTGGAAAGGAAGGGTAGATGGGCCATTGTGTGGGGCATAACCAGAGCCATTATATACCTATGACAGCTGTATGTCTATGGCCTGGTCTACACTGGGGGGGGTGGGAGAGATTGATCTAAGTTACGCAACTTCAGCTACATGAATAGCATAGTTGAAGTCGACGTACTTAGATCTACTCACTGCTGTGTCTTCACTGCAGTGAGTCAAATGCTGCCGCTTCTCCGTCGACTCTGCCTGCGCCTCTCACAGTGGTGGAGTACAGGAATTGACGGGAGAGCATTCGGGGGTCGATTTATCGCGTCTAGACTAGGTGCGATAAATTGACCCCCACTGGATCGATTGCTGCCTGCCTACACAGCAGGTAGTATAGACATACCCTATAAGAGGAGTGGCCAAATTTGCTGACCCTCCAAGTTGCAGGGGCAGGGGGCAGAGGTGCCTGAGAGTAGCCCCCGGTATGTGTCCCACCCTGCGGGGTGCCCTGCCCAGGGCAGGCTTAAGGTCTGGGGCTCCCCACAGTGGCCCAGGCTCCCTGGGCAGCTCTTACCATGTCCTGGTTCTGGCTTCTAACCTGGACAGGGAGTGGGACCTTGAAGGAAAGCGGAGGAGCAGGGGCACTGACAGGGACTTGCCTCATGGCAAAGGAGGACCTAAGGCCCACCTCAGCCCACTCACTGGGAAGAGATGAGGGAGCTGATCACCTTATCAGCTCCTCAGCCACGAAGTGCAGCCCCTACTAGCGCTACTCCATACTTACACTTTGGGGGGGCACCCTGCCCCCCAAACTACACCCGACACCCATCTCTTCAACTCACTCCTTGATTACTACAACCTCCTTCTCTCTGGCCCTGACAAATGAATCTTGCCGCACTCATATCCCTCCAGAATACTGCTGCAATGGGCATTTTCCTAGCTTGTTGCTCTGACCATGTCACTCCTGTCTTTGTAACCCTCTGGCTCCCCCTTTTCTATTGCATCAAACATAAGCTGTTTGTCTTCATTTTCCTGGCCATTCAGATCTTATCCTTCCCACCCTATCTGCCAATTCTCATTCACAATTGTGATGTCAGCCCCCACCTCTGATCAGCCCATGATTCCTGCCTCTATTGTCCACCTGTTAAATTTTCAAACAAGCATCTTCGTGCTTTCTCCAGTGCTGCCCTTCATGTTTGGGAGGAACTCCCTAACGACATATACAAAACTACCTCATAACCCTCCTTCAAAACCTTTCTTCTAACTATCCTTTTCTGTGACACCTTCAAAACAACCTGCAGTTATGCTGGTGATATGCTGAGATCACTGCCCATCATGCTGATCAATATTGTCTCACTTTTGTCTTGGCTTTTTAGAATAATAGCAATGAAGGGCTGGAAGGGACTTTGAGAGCTCAGCTAGTCCAGCCTCCTGCACTAAGACAGGATCAAATAAACCTGAACCAACCCTGACAGATGGTTGTCTAATCTGTTCTTGAAGACCTCCAATCATGGGAATTCCACAACCTCCCTTGGAAGCCTATTTCAGCTCTTAACTATCCTTGTACACCGGACCCCCACTAGAATGCAGGGTTTTGGATCCATGCGCGGTCCCGCGTTAACACGGGGAATGCATTATAACAGGGACTGCATTACCATGGATTCCAATTAAGGTAATTAAATTTGGGATCCATGCACGGTCCTGCGCTATAACCGAATTCGTGCTATAAAGAGGTGGGTTCTAGCGAGGGTCTGCAGTAGTTAGAAAGTTATTTCTGAATATCTAACCTAAATCTCCTTTGCTGCAGATTACCCATTACTACTTCTACTTTCAGAGGACATGGAGAATAACTGATTACTGATCACCATCCTCTTTATAACAGCCCTCAACATATGTGAGGACTTTTACCAGATCCACCTCAGTCTTCTTTTCTTAATGGCAAACATGCCCAGGCTTTTTAACCTTTCCTTTTAGGTCAGGTTTTCTAACCCTTGAATTATTAACCTTTGTTGCTCTGCTCTGGACTCTCTCCCATTTGCCCACATCTTTCTTAAGTGTGGCAACCAGAACTGGACACAATACTCCAACTGAGGTCTCATCAGTGCTGAGTACAGAAGGACAATTACCATACATACGACACTCCTGTTAATATGCCCCAGAATGATATTAGCCTTTTTTGCAATTGCATCACAGTGTTAATTCGTATTCAATTTGCAATCCACTATAGCTCCCAGATCCTTTTCTCAAGTACTACTGCCTTGCCAGTTACTCTCTGTTTTTATGGGTGTATTTGATTTTTCCTTCCTAAATGTAGTACTTTGCTCTTGTCATTATTGAATTTTATCTAGTTGATTTCAGACCAATTCGCCTGTGTATCAAAGTCTTTTTGTCCCATTCAGGGCAGGTAAAAATTCAAAATCTCTAAAATTCTAGCAGACCAGAAAACCATTTCCTGCCCAGTCCTACTCTACATTCTCAGTGTTGCTATAAAAATAAGAGCAAATGAATTATTAACTTTTTAAAAAAAACTGGCTACAGTCTACAGCACCAATAATTATTCTTGTGGTGCTGTTTATACCTGTGGCAACATTATGGTGATTCCTTTCCCAGGTCAGTGTAACATAACACAAGTATCAGTATTTACAGGCTAGACCGTTGACCCCCTCATCAGAATGTTTTCTGTTGTGGAGACAATGATAAAGGCTTGTAAATGCAGATGGAATTCTAACAGTCAAAGTCATATATTAGATACAACATGTCTGGGCTTTAGGAAGACATTTACTGTCTATCTTAGGTACTTACGTGGACCCCCTTACAATGCTGTCTGAGCACTTCAAAATATTTATCCTATAGCATGCCTATGAAGTAGGGCAGCTCTATTATCCCTATTTTACAGAGGGGAAACTGAGGCACACAGCAGCCATGTGACTTTCCCAGAATCACACAGGAAATCTGTGACAAAGCAGAGAACTGAATCCAGGTCTCTCGAGTCCCATGCTAGTGCTCTAACCACTAGGAAATCCTTCCTCTGCGTGTTTTAGAAGGTGATATTTGATAATGCATTTCAAGTGTATTTGGTTATGCGCCCTTCATCTGAGCTGGTAACTTGCTTAAGGACCATACACAAAAATTAATAACTGGCACATTATCAAGTTGGCATGAATCCAGTGGGATGCTGCTAGGATACATATGAGGAGGCCTGGGTGTCTTAAACAGCTTTATTAATGATCTATAAGAAAGAGTGAAGAGCACATTAATTACATTCATAGATATTACTAATTGGGAGTTGTTGCAAACACCATTGAGGAAAGAGAACTATTGCAATAGGGAGCCAGAGGGGTTAGGAACATGGGCAGAAAGTAGACAAATGAGATTAAGGGTGAATTATGTCAGTGGAATTGTGAAAAAGACTAGGGGAAACTAGCTATCTCTACCTAAATACAAGTGACTAGCATCGATATGAGCCTATTATCTATCCCCCCAAAAAACCCTTCTAGGACTGGGAAATGTGGCATTCCTACCTGAAGAGACAGCAGGCACCAGCAGTTACCTGGCAACCATGCAACAGGGTTACTGCTTGAACAAGGCAAGCAGGATGCTATCCAATTTATGCATAACTAAATTGTCTTTGTTTTTGCTCCTTACAAACGTCAGCCCAAACACAGACAGGGAAACACTGGAAACCTCTGAGTGTTTTTCTCAGCTGGTTTTTTTTTTTTTTTTTGGTCTGAATCCCATGTTGGGCTTATCATCATTCCAGCTAAGTCATCTCTTCTGAATTATTTGGAGGGGTTGCTACAGAGTGATGGGGTATAATGCTGTGTTCTCCCTGTACACTGGGGTTTACCACATTGTCTCTGCAACCCGCCCAATCCCTGCTAGCAGACCAAGATTAAGTGGTATCCTCCATGTGGCAGCATCTATGACTAGACCATCAAATCGGTCACTGACCTACTACTGGTTGAAGAGTCATCAATATATCTCTATAGTGAGATCTCTGGCAAAGACAATTTTGGGAAAGACACAGGCATGATGCAAAGTTACAAACGGTGTTTTCCTTATAGTGTAAATGCTGTTTGATATTTTGCAAACAGGGCTTTTAGCTAAACACATTGTGGATATATTTGCCCTTTAATGTGTATCGCTTTCTCTCATTTATATGGGATCGATAATGACTAGTGATAAGATGCAACCAAACAACTAAGTGCTTTGGTGGGAGGATGGATGTTGATACTCAGTCTGGATCCAGACAGACAATTCATGGTGTCTATATATCTCTGTAATGGGCTGAATTAAAGTACAGGCTAGTCTCATCTTACGCGCATTTAACATGTGCGAATTTCGCTTTGCGCAGTTGGCAAAAACAACAAAAAAAGAGAAAAATAACAATTTAAATACTGTTCCTGTAGTGCGGGCGATTCCGCCCCCCATTACACTCAATGTAATTTTGACTATACGCGTTTTTTGCTTTATGCGCTAACAGCGGACTGTAACCGCAGCGTAAGATGAGACTTGCCTGCATTCCATTCCAAACACTGAAGACTTTATTGTGAGGAGATGGTTGATATCCAGGTCTGAATTCCTCAGTCTGAACCCACCTCAGATAATTACAGTGACTTTTCTGGATCTCGTATTAATAGACATACCAATGACTTGATCCAGCTCTCATTTTATTTACTTTCAGGTCTGTCCACATTAGTACATAACTTTAAAAAAAAAATTCTAGAGCTATTTACTGTAGTATTTGGGAGTTCTGAAAAATTACCTGCCACCAGAGGTTATTCAAATTCTGGACTTGATTTATTAGCCTAGACAGTTTTAAAGCCATATCTACAGCAGATAGTTAGCCATAGTGCTGAACTGACATTTTTTTAAATGAACTACAAAGAATAGCCTTTCGTGGCTAGCTTGCTTTATTTACAGCATTTTCAAATTGTGTGAACATTAAAAATTTACAAAGTAATATTGATTTGCAGCTCTATCAAGCCATTTCCACCCAAACTAAGTGTTCCAAAAAGATCTAGTGTTTAAATGATTATCTTTATGTTGCTTGGAAGTCTGATCAGTGGAAAGGCAACTATAAATCCTGTTGCAGACAGAAAGTTAAAGGAAAGGATCAAAAATAAAATTAAATAAAATAAAAAAGCAATAAACCAGTCCAGCTAATGCTCATGTATCACATGAACTAAAGCATATTGGTATTGATGACAGACATTTAATTTATCTGTCTCCTTTCTTAGGCTACATTCAATTTTTATTCTCTGGGCTATTTTTTAATATCCTGGCACAGAGGAACACAAGATGGCACTGTTGTCAACTGTTCTGGTAACTGCAGAATACCACCACCCTCCCCTTTTAATCTAATATGGCAGGATGTTTTTGTAATTCTATAACTGCAGAGATAAAAGCTAACAAATTTGAATGGACATAAAGCCAAATGATGCCAGGCAATGCCATGCTGCTTCACAATGGTATTTCCACCGGACAAGTGGATTAGAAAGAAGGAAACACTGTAGAGGTCTACTGAGGGCCAACTGAATTTTTAAAAAAGGAAACAAAAACTGTGAGTTGGCAGCAAAGATGTCCTTTTCAATCCTGTTAATGTGAACTTAATTAGGCATAAAATTTATAAAAGGCATTGGAACCTGACCTTTTTCCCCATTAAGAAAATTGACCTCTTTGGTGTCTGTGGGAGAACTGGGTGAAAGTCCTTAGGTAGAAAGATACAATTCCCATAAGGAAAAATACATGAAACATCTGGCAGGGTTCTCGGGCCAACTATGTGCATTTCACTTTTATTTATTTGTTTTCTCTCTCTGGTTTTCTGTATTGTGAAGGCTCAGAAGTAACTTGTATTTTCTGCCAAAGAACAACTAGAGCAGGGGTAGGCAACCTATGGCATATGTGCCAAAGGCGGCACATGAGCTGATTTTCAGTGGCACTCTGTAGCAGGGCAGTTACCCCGCTCCTAGAAAAAAGGTTGGGCTTATTGGGGAAGCAACCGCAGCTGGGGCCATGCCCAAATCAGGCCACACCTGGCCCTGTTATAAGGGCTCAGGGAGGAGCTGGATCAGTCTCTCTCTAGCAGTGGAGAAAGAAGGACTGGGCTGCCTGGGAGCTGAGTAGGGTACCTGAGGCTGACCAGGACTGGGGAAAGGCAAAGGAGTCGGGGAGCTCCACCCTGGCAACTCCCCAGGCTGCAAGCCTTGGTAAAGGCCCAAAGCAGGTACTGGGGTTTCAGAGGTGCAGCCCAGGGTTAGGAAAGGCAGCAGATCTAAACCCTCCTTGCGAGTGATGAGTGGATTACAGACTGCAGTCTACCCCAGTGAGTGGGGGCTAGATGATGACTGGCAGTAGCCACTGAGGCAAGGTGGGAATAGAGGGTTGGGGGTTCCCCTGGGTGGGGAGACCCAGATTGTGAGTTACTGCCAGAGACAGAACCCTGATGTGGAGAGACATGGGGGCCAAAGGCAGGTGAGACACAAGCCTGCAGAGGGCGCTCCAGGCTGGAAAAGCTTATTCACAGGATGACCATCAGGAGGCATCGCACTGGTGAGTCATTGCCTGGCTACACACTCACACTGCCCAGGTCCTGGCCACTGGTCTGGAGTGGGGGGCTCTGCATTTTAATTTAATTTTAAATGAAGCTTTTTAAACATTTTAAAAACCTTATTTACTTTATATACAATAATAATGTAGTTATATATTATAGACTTATAGAAAGAGCCCTTCTAAAAATGTTAAAATGTATTACTGGCACACAAAACCTTAAATTCGAGTGAATAAATGAAGACTCGGCACAGCATTTCTGAAAAGTTGCTGACCCCTGAACTAGAGACTCTATGGATCAGATTTTCAAAATTGCTCAGTACTGACAATCAGGGACAGACTTTCAAGAGAGTTCCCAGTTAGGCACCAGCATAAGTGGCAGATTTTCAAAAGAGTCAACATATTAGATGTTGAGCTGTTTTGAAAATTGGGCCTCAGTAGTGAGTGCTGATACTTGAAAATTAGGCCCTGAGCTCCACTGAAACTATTGGCTTGACTCTGCTCTCATTACACCAGATTTACATGGGTGTAACTCCATGGCTCCAGTGGAATTCTTTCAAATTTATACCAATGGAAGTTACAGCAAGCCCCAGTATATGGTGAAATGTGTAATTGAGTCAACAGAATTTACATAACTAGCGTAATAGAGGCCACCAGTTCATATTAACTGATAGTGAACTAGCTGACTGGAGAAGGAAATAAAGACAGAATTAGCAGCTTATCCAAAGACCTGGCAACATCAAGCCAAATACAGTGCTTGTGAAACCAAGTGAAACTCAAATTGAAGTCTCTGCATCAAAGTCATAGAAGCGATAAATAATGGTGCAAGTTACTGAGCAGGCACGAGAGGGTTAGAAAATGGATGTCAGTGCTAAAGGAATACAAATTGTATGGATATTGTATTCCATGGGTAAACAAGATGAGAGCAACTCGAACACCTAGGGCCTGATTCTCCAAGGTGCGAGACCACAGTTATGCTGGTGTGACTATGGAGGCCTTTTGGTGTCATACTAGTGTAATGCAGAGGAGGGCTGAAGAATGCAATGTAGAATTAAATGAACATTAAGGAAGGAGTAAGTTTCAACAGAAGTTCCTCTGTCTTACACTGTTGTGTTAGTAATTTTCCTGTTTAGAGTCCTTTCTTGTGTGTCCCCAGTGCATAAGTTACACTCAGTTTATCCAGGTAAGTATTTTTCTGACTCATTTACATCACTATTTACATCACTATTTACATCACTTCTGAATTTAGCCCACTGGCCTCATGATTCATTAAATGATTCTACTATGTCTCATATGTTTTAATGTTTCGATTGGTACGGTCCAGATTCTCTCACCAATGGGTACAGTAAGAGGGAGCCAATCTCATCACTCTTCAGCGACTTCTTTGGGCAGCCCAGGGCAGTACCAGCATGCTCAGAAGGAAGCAGCTTCTCTGCCAAAAGACAGCCGGCCCTATTGAGAGGCTTTCAAGGTGGATGGGTAGGTGGGGGAGTAAAGGATGTACTGTATATACTTGAGCATAAGCCGCTTTGTTTATAAGCTGACCCCCCGCCCCAAGATGGATAAGTAAAAATGGAGAATTTTTATGACCCATTCATAAGCAGACCCTATAAAATTCAGGGGTCAGCAAACTTTGGCTCCCAGGCCATCAGGATATGTCACTGGTGGGCCAAGATGGTTTGTTTACCTTGAGCATCCACAGGCACAGAGTAAACAAAGTGTCCCTGCATGCCAGCTGCTTACCCTGCTTACCCTGACAGCAACTGGTGGGGAAATTTTTTTGGGAGGAGAACCTGGGGGTCAGGAGAGTAACCCATGTGAAACCCCCTGCATGACCCCACCCCTAGCTGGGGACCCGCCCTGCTCTCCCCATCCCATCCCTTCCCATCTTATCTGGGGAGGGCCAGGGGAGGATGTCTCTGGCCTGGCTGGAGCTTCTTCGCCAGACGGGGCAGCGCGGCCACAGCCTGCTCTGGCGGGCCAAGTGAGGCGGGGCAGCACAGCTGCAGCCTGCTCTGGGAGTGGGGCCGAGTGGTGTGGCTGCAGCCTGCCAGCTGCTTTGGAGGCTGAGGGGAGAGCAGCGTGGCCAGAAATGGAGACACTCTGGCCCTGCCTCTTCCCTTCTGTCTCTGCTGGTTGTGCTGCTTCTCCTTGCTCCCTCTGTTGGGCGGGCAGGGGCTGTGTCCCACCTCTCCCTCTCTATACCTGTTCATGAGCCAACTCCCTTCTCTGGTGCTTCCATTTTTTGCTAAAAAAATTCTGCTTATGAATGAGTACATACGGTATATTGGATGACAGAATGGTCAGGGGACTCAGGAGCTTCAGAGTAAGAAATATAAGGACAACTATTGCTTTGATTTTTTTTCCCTTAAATTCACATTTATTTTAGGCTGAGATTTTCAATAAGCATCTGAGGGCTTGTCTGTATGGAGAGTTAGTGTGTGGCAAGCAAAGGGGTAAATAAACAGAAAGAGAGAGTGCCTGAGGGAAATTTAGTGCGGAGCAGCAGGGTCCAGCATGGACAGGGAGTGAGCAGCAAGCTACAGATCTGTAGATCTACACCCCAGCTTGCAGTGCACAAACTCTCTGTATAGATGTGCCTAAGGGAGTTAGGTCTCAAAATCCCATTGGAATTTAATGGGAGTTGGGCAGCTAAATCCTTTAGGTCTCTTTTGAAAATGCCAGCCTTTAGAAATGACACAGGAAAGATATGCATGTGGAAAAGGTGGAATGATCAAGGGGAAGGAGAGAGAGACCAATAGCATATCTAAGATAAGTGTGTAAGAGTTCTGAGACTGTGGCTGGTGCAGTATGCTTGCGGTATGGGTTTACAGAGTTGGGCTGGAGTTAAGACCCAATATGCTGAGAGATGGTAACACACCTTTGAGAGCACGGGAGGAAAGAGGAGGATGTCAGTGAGAGCACGTGGCTGCTTTAGCTGGTCCAGTGCACAGCCTAGAGTGTTATTCATTACTTGTAAAGGTTTGTATAAGGTTTACTGTAAGGTGAAGTCTCTGATCTATACACCTCAAGGAAGGGGTGGGCATGATGGTGCTCTCTCTTAAAGTGGTGTAAATCGAGATTGTGCTCCACTGCCTTCAGTGCAGTTTATCGGTGTAAAAACAGTGCAGTACCTGAACCAATCCCCGTGTGTTTCAGTGTGTACATTGAACCCAAAGGCATCACACCAGAAAAATCCAAATACCAGCACTCAGCACCTGAGCCTGCTGCCACTGAAGTTATGGGAAAACTCCCAGTGACTTCAAACCAGTATAGGATGAGTTCATTATGGTGGTACTATTTTAAATACAGAGGTCCCAGTTTTGTTCTCATGCCAGTGTAAACCAGAGGCTATTCCACTGAAATCTGTGGTGTTACACCAGTATATAAATGGGATCTGAATCAGGCTCAGAGACTAATTATATCTCCATACATATTCTTTGTAATGGAGCATTCTCCTGCTACCTTGCTGTGTAACATGACCCCACTGCTCCCAAAGCCAATTCATTCCAGAGAAGTCCACCAGTGAGGTATTTAGGTTTTATAAGTAGGCCCATAAATAATACATTTTGCTGTTCGTATTGCAATTGAGGTGCAGCAGAGTCCTCTGGGTTTAAACCTGCAAATATTTCCACTGCTCCAGGTCATTGCCACGTTGCTTTGAACAAATAGCATGTTGCATCCACCTCCGCATACGTGTATTTTTGCATGCTTCAGTGGGTTTCTTGTAAAGGCAACACACGGTGCATTGTACCTCTCTCATACTTGTCCTTAGAATTTGCTAAGTGCATACTTCTGTGGATTAGCTGAAGAGCCCAAATCACGTTGTAATTTAGGATTTTATGCCTGAATGCTCGATGTTATTCTAATAGGTGAGAAAAATAAAAAGGAAATAAATAAAATTTTGTTTTCTGGGCGGCTTATGCCACCATTTCATTCTACTGTGTTATCCTCATGCAGTTAGCACAGAATTATTTGGAAGAAGAAAAGCTACAATGGCAGTAAAAGATTCAGTTAATATAACTAAACAGGTTATTGTAGATGATTTTTTGTTGTAAAGATAATCACCATTTTCCCAACATAATCATAAATATTGGCAAGGACAAGGGGTAGATGGGCAGTTCTTTGGGCTCATCTACTCCAATTTGCATTACCAGTCACTCCAGTAGATTTCCCCCTTTCTTGTTACTATTCAACAGTTTATGGTAGCACACAGAGATCCCTACCAAGATAAAAGCCCTATTATGCGAAGTGTTATGCAAATACACAGTAGGAGACAACCCCTGCCCTGAAGAGTTTACAGGCTAAATAGATCAGACCAACCCAGGGTGGAAGAAAGAAAATATTATTATCCTCATTTTACAGGTGGGAACCTGAGACACAGAGAGATTAAGTGATTGTGCAAAATCATACAGGGAATCAATGGCAGAGAGGGGACTTGAAACCACATCTTCTGAATCCCTCCAGTGTCCTAACTACAAGCTAACTCCTGATTTATAACACTGAAGCAAGAGAAGAATCAGACCTGTAGCTTTTTACCTGTGGAAGTCTGTCTTCAGATATCATGCTATAGGTCACAATGAACCTTGTTTCAGGTTCTCATGAACATTTGCGGGGGGGGGGGGGGGGAGTTTTTTCTGATGAACGTTTTCAAGTTTTTGGTTCTCTGATGAAAAGCAGATACCTCTTGTCAAAACCTTATTTGCTTGTTGAGAAAAAATTTCAACAGAAAATCCCTAACCAGCCTAAGCCCTCATGTGGGAGAAGGTTCTTTATCCACATTAAACAGTGGGCAAAACTGTCTGACAATCAGCATGTGCTCAGAGAAAGGCTAGGCTAGGATAGCAGGGAATAAGGGGCCAGATCTTCAGCTGTCGTAAACTAGTGTAGTTCCATTGCCTTCAGTGGGGCTATGCCAGTTCCACCAACTGAGGATCTGGCCCCTTGTGTTATGCCCTAGCAAAACTGAAACCATGGTGGCTTTCTTGAGTCAGTGCTCCGAAACTCTTTTTCACACACACAAACTCACTAAATACACACACCCATATACCAGCAGGTGCATGGACAGCCCTGTCATTTGGCTCTCCTTTGAAAGGCTTTATTGATGCTTCCTTTTATTCCCTTGCTCAGATTCTGCTGTAGATACGTGGAGTGGACTGACACAGACTGAAAGGTACAGTGCAATGACATGCTACTGCCCAACAGGGGAAGGGGACTTCCAATCAAATTAAAAGCACTTCCCCCTTTCTCCCATCATCACCCCATCACATCAGCCTTTAGAGAACAACTTCTTCCTCAAAGAAATGGTTTCTCCTAAAATGCATTAACTCCAGCTTTCTCCCGCATCGCTGCTCTAACTGAAACTTAATGTATTTATCTCTCTGCTTTTTGTCTCCCTCCCGTCCCCTATCCTCTATTGATATACAGTAATAGCGTTCATAAGCATATACCCCTTTTCTTCATATATCAAACCAGCAGAGTGCTGCCAATAGCACCTATCATTAAATCCAGTGGCACATTCTAGATCATTAGCGCAAGATGTCTGTAGATCGCCTTCGATACGGGTAACTTCCATTGTATAAGTCTCGCTCACAAAAAGATGGCATAGGTGCTTATGCTAATTGTGAGATTTAATTATACAGCAGTGAAGTGGTAATTTTCCCACCTAATTAACAAGAAAAGCTTTGACTCAGAAAAGGATGTTATTAAGAAATACCTTTCAGTTCATCACTAAAAATTCTTGCATATAACTCTCATTATGGTATGTGCCCTTCCTTATTATAGCACCTTTATGAGAATGAATTAAGCTTAGGCAAGGGCCAAGAAGTCCACAGCCAGATATTTCCAAGCATGAGGTGTTTGGAGACTGATAGGCGGGTGGGGAATTGTAGTTATCATGAAAATACTGGGTGCCGAGCCTATGTTGGGGGGTCTCTTTCTTCAAACGCACAACCTGTTGAGATGGGCCTGAATCACAGAATTTCAGTCTGAACTTTTCCAAAATTTGGATCTGGGGTTTTGTTCAAGTTCCTATCTGCTTCCCAGGAACCATGTTATAGCATTAGACAGCAACCAGAAACTTGTCTAGAAACAGTGCTGCTTCCTCATTTAAAATGATCTCTCTATCCATTTGTCCTCATGACCTAATATTTAGAGTAGCTGGGAACAGCTGCTGATGATATTGGCTGGTAATCTGGTTTGATTCATCTTCATGTAAGTTTTTTGTACCATTTTCCACTTCTTGCAACATCCTGACACTGGCTACATTTGTGTGACCTCTGTTCACACTGCCAAACTGCTTGGCTTTTGAATCCCTTACATTTGGAGGACGGCAGCACTTTCTCTGTGCTGAGATTCCTCACATTCTTTCTTTTAAGAGTCTTTTTGAACCCATGAAGAAAGCACAAATGGAGATACTGAACTAGAGTCAAACCAGCCTACAAGCTTCTGAGGCAAAATGTCCACCCAGACGGGAGCTCTGAAGGTGCAGGGTGGCCCACTGTAAGCGGTGCTAATTGTGGAAAGCCCCTTGGCAAGCATCAGGGCCTGCAGCAAAGCCAGCCTTCAGGCAACCTAAGGAGCATAGCTCGCCTGTAGTAGGCAGCCTCAATAGCGACACCTCCTGATTGGTTGCAAGAGCCAGCAGGCCGGCTCTTAAACAACTGCAGCAGCAGCAGTTCAGTGGCTGCTCCCCAGCTGTGATTGCTCCTATGCCTGCTTGTTCTTAGACTTGCTCTTGCCTCATTCCAGTGCTGCTGCTGCTGCCTTGTTCCACCCTTGCCCCCTGCCTTGTCCCACTCTAGGTAAATCTTGGCTTTAATGCTTGAATTCTGTTTTTGGCTCTGACCCTTGGCTGTGGCCTCTCACCTGGGTCTGACCCTGGGCTCCTGATTCCTGTCTCTGGCATCCGGCTTCAGAGTCTAGCTCTGACCTGGGCTCCAATTCCTGGCTACTGACTCCTGTTCAGACCACTAGGCCTGACAGCTACTTAGACCACCCCCTACGTCCCAGACACTGACATCTGACCACAGCAGCTGGGGAATATAAGGAATCAGCAGATAATATGGTTTCTGTGGCTCCTGACTACAGTGTAAATCTCTCTTTCCCTAGGGCAGTCTCTAAAGGATGTAAGCAGCACAAACGAAGGGGTGAGGGCACTGCCTCCTCTCCCAGGGATGAGGGCACTGCCTCCTCTCCCAGGGATGGTTCTCTCTAGAAGACAGCTGCTCCTCTCAGAACCTCAGTGAGGTAAAACCTACACCTTTCTGAGCCAGTGTGTGTAAATGAAGCCAACTCTCCTAATCCCTCCTTGTCTCAAGTTAAGAAATGAAGCATAACTTTAAACTCATATTCTCATGCTGCTGTTTCTTGTTCTTCTTTCTGATTTTCTTATTCTTTCCAGCATATATTCATTGTATAATTTACTTGTACTAATATTTTTTTTCAGATAGAAAACCTCTTTTGTATTATGCATGCTTTTTACTCTATTGCACTTAGAGCTCATGGAAACTTGGAATGTCCCTTCAGTGAGAAATTTCAACATTTTGAAATTTCCCATGAAATAAAATTTTTGAAAACAAAATGGTTTGGGTCATTTGAAACAATCAGTTTTGATAAAATTTAAATGCTTCCTTCTGCTGATGACTTTATAAAAAGGTACATTATCATTTATAGTATAATATAAAATCTTGAAATAAAAAGTCATTTCAAAACAAAACATTGCAATGTTCCATTTTGACTCTATTGAAACGCGCTTTTTTTTTTTCAGAATGAAATTTTGTCAAGTTTCAATATTGATGAAATGGAAAAACATTCTGTTGGAAAATTTTCCACCACCTTTGGTTATAACAGCTGATATTGGAATTCCATGTGTGTTTCCTTTCATGAAAACTGTAAAAAGATACACGTCAGTGCTACCAGAATACAAGTAATGAGTAATCATTATCAACTATGAACTTAAGTGAGTAGCAAAAGAACATTGCATGCAACAGAATGCAAAACCGGACACATTTACAGTGAGATAATTGATTATTAGGGCCCTGAAGTTGCATCCAGTACTCAGATTGAGTAGTACCTAATGACTAGTGATTTCAGGGTGCATTCTACTGGGCAAAATATAATTTGCCTATGTGCATAACTTCCATAACATCACAATATTTTTAGTCTAAGATGCCACCGGGTGTAAGTGACGAAGACAAACTTTTGTAGCTAAATGAGGCCCAGTGCAGCAGAGACAAAAAGGGTTCCTCTGCACCGAAAAGAAAGGTCCTCAGGGTTGAAGAACCACATGATGTAGCTTTAAAGATTAAGTGGAATTATCGCTCATCAGTTCAACAGAGAAATGCCATGTCAAGACCCGTGGGTGACACAATTAGTTTGTGGCTTCCTGCAACTCTATCAGATGTTGCAATGGCTCTGTGGCCATTAAAAGACAAGAACCTGTGAGCTTAAGGTGATTCTGGAAACAGTGGGCTAAATCATCAGCTGGGTTTGAGCGGATCTTGGCACAGTGGAGTAGCAAATCAGCTTTCCTCGTCCCTAGTCTTGTGGCAGGCAGCTGAGCCAGCTCTCAGCACAAGTTAGGGAAGCTTAATGGCTGCTGTAACTTGTATTGGCTTGTAATGACCCCCCAAAGGGTCATTTAGGTAAGTGATTTTTTGATTAATGGGCCATAAGTTCATAGGAATAGAGCATGCATACAAGGATGAGCAAGCATCGCCTCAGAGGCTGGTTCATTTTCTTTCTGTCATACTGGTCCCTGAAGTGCATTGTTACTATTATTGTTTGTTAAGCAGCTACAGTGCTCCAAGGACTACAGAAACACAGTGGAAGACCAGGCACCTATCCCAGCTTACACTGAAATATACAGATAAAGCAATGCAGCTGGAGCTGCAGGATGATTTTCTGTTGTAGCGTGAAAAGCAGGTATCAGGGTTAGGTACTAACCTGGGATTCAGGCAATCTAGGTTCAATTCCCACCACTGCCCCACACTTTCTGTGTGAACTTGTGCAAGTCACTTTTATTCTCTCTGCACCTCAGTTCCCCCGCTATAAAATGGGGACAATGACGCTCCCTCTCTCCTACACTTTGTCTGTCACTTGCAGCCATTGCTCATTTGTTAAACTTTACTACAGAGAGAAGACAACGCGCTGGACAAAAAACAACCAATTCCCATTTCTGTTCTACTTGTGAGGCCTACTGCCTGGTTCCTGAGAGTACTAACATCCCTTGCCATTATATACTGCCATGTCCTCTATTGTATTTGGCTCTACCAGATCGCAGGCAAGATAAAACATTCATACTCTGACAAAACCTGACAGCAAGGCATGCCTCACACATTGAAACCAGCTGCTTTGTTCAGCAGTAGATACCATCTTTGCTAGTTAACAAACCACTCTCAGTAGTTTGAAGCTGCCTTGTATATACTAATGCAGTTTCCTGATGTATTAAGCCAATATACAAGCTCATTAACCGCACTTCTTCCATGAAGCCTATGTAACACCAACAGGCCCTGGTTGTTGTGATGGAACCTGGGGCCTCTGGAGCTTAGTGCATGAGCCTCTATGGCATGAGCTAAAAGCCACGTGGCTCTTAACTATGGCTGTAGTGCAGACTCATAATCTTTCCCTAAGTGGGCTCAGTGCCACTAGATGGGCCAGAACACCACACCCAAGTGTGTGGGTTATACCTACTGTAGTACGGTGGGACCGGGGCTCAACCCTCCTACACGGAGGGTGGAGGGGAGCCGCACCGGCTCACCGCATCCGTCGGCCTGGGGCCCGCTCCTTGCTGGGGGTGCTGAGGGAACTGGCAACAGTTAGTAGAAGGCCCCGGCCCTGTCAGTCGGGCTCGGCACGAAGCCAGGAGTCTATATAAGCCCAGGCCCTTGGGCAGGGTGGGGCAACACACACAGTTAGGCTCAGGCCTTGCAGCAGGGCTGAGCGGGAGACAACAGTATATATAAGCCCAGGCCCTTGGGCAGGGTGGGGCAACACACACAGTTAGGCTCAGGCCTTGCAGCAGGGCTGAGCGATAAGGCAACCACTGTAGATGGTCTCCTCAGGCAAAAGGGAGGGGGAGTCTGCCACCCTTAAAGGGGTGGCAGGGGGAACGCAGGCCCTCCCACTCCACTGCGTTCCAGCCCGGGGCCCTAGCCGCGGTCAGCGCCGCTGACGGTCAGTGGGGGATCCTGACCGAAACACACTGACATGGGCTTAGGCGAGTCTGCAGCCAGACAGGAGTCGGCTGCCCCTGGGCCACTTCCAACCTCCCCCTCACTGGGTACCTGCCCTTCGCCAGCAGGTCCCAAACCATGGGTTCCTCAGCAGGTTCGGCGGCGGGAGGTCCAATCCACTGCTCAGGGTACCGGGGTTCAGGCGGTCCGGTCCAGTCCTCAGGGTACCGGGTGCGGGTGGTCCGGTCCAGTCCTCAGGGTACCGGGTGCGGGTGGTCCGGTCCAGTCCTCAGGGTACCGGGTGCGGGTGGTCCGGTCCAGTCCTCAGGGTACCGGGTGCGGGTGGTCCGGTCCAGTCCTCAGGGTACCGGGTGCGGGTGGTCCGGTCCAGTCCTCAGGGTACCGGGTGCGGGTGGTCCGGTCCAGTCCTCAGGGTACCGGGTGCGGGTGGTCCGGTCCAGTCCTCAGGGTACCGGGTGCGGGTGGTCCGGTCCAGTCCTCCACAGGCCGAGCGTCAGAGAGCTCAGCCGGCTTCTCTGGGTACTGGCTCCAGGGGAGGTCAGGCCAGTACCCCTCCAGATACCAGGCGCGGGGTAAGCCGGGCCCAGCAAGAGCTCAGGCCTCAGCATCTGCCTTCTCTGGCAGCCTCCTCCTAACTGAGGGCTGGGGCCGGGCTTTTGTACTTCCTGTCCTGTCCCTTGACTTCCTGGGGGTGGGGACAGGCAGAGGGGGCCTTGGACTTCTGGTCCCGCCCCTTGACTTCCGGGGGGCGGGGATAGGCGGCAAGGCCTCCGCCCGGGGCCACTGCTTCTCTAGCCTATTCCCTTCAGGAGCGTGGTGGAGGGGGCCCCCTCGCTACACCTACCCTTGTCAAAGTGCTGTCACACGGCTAGCTAACAAAGAGACACGCTCTCTTTTCTTTTTTTATTATTATTATTAGTAGTAGTAGTAGAATTCCAGCAGTGCCTACAGGACTCAGCCAAGATCAGGGCCTCCTTATGCTAGATACACACAGTGAGAAACGGTTCTTGCCCCATGACGCTCCACAGAAATCTATTCAAGCTGGTTGCTCTTTGGTTGCATTGAGATTCATATCTTCAGTATCACTGCTGCAGTTGGGAGATCTCTTCCAGCTGGTGGCAGCAAGAGCAGAGTCACATTACCAAGATTAGTGGGCTGTGGAAACTAGTGTCTGTGCAACACGAGGGCATTGTCCATTTTCTCACCAATGATTTGTGTATTATGTAATTCACCTTCTGCTGATGCCAGTATTGACTGATAACTATGGATATGTTGTTCTATTCTAGTACACATGGGGCAAAATCCTCAGCAGATCTACACTGGGATCACTCCACTGACTTTGAGGATCTGGACCATCTATTTATTCTGTGCTCATCATCCTCGGAATAATGCTCACATAAACAGCCCAGACTAGAAATAACCAGTATACCATACAGTATTAGAATGATGGTAACATTAATCTGAACATGAGGTAACGAGGGGTTTATCCAAAGCCCAATGAAGTTAATGGGTTTCTTGGGTTGACTTCTGGGGGCTATGGATCAGACCCAAAGAGAACAAATATCCAGAATTCCATACTGCAGCCCAGATCATTTGAATGATGGCAATAAGCATCTCTTGAACTGAGTGAAATAATGAGTCACTATATCTATTTTTGATGGTCACATGATGTCCATCTTGATCATCAAGAGCAATGTTATATAGCAGGCATTTTATCTGTCCTGCTTATTTATTCTTTCGGGTGACCACACTCTAAACTCATGCCTCATTTTAGACTTCTTTTTCAGCAAAGAGGAGCTCACTCAGAGCTAGATCATGGATGCACTCCCAGAGTCATGAATATAGGAAAGATCAACTTAATGGTAATAAGTATCAGAGGGGTAGCCGTGTTAGTCTGGAGCTGTAAAAAGAAACAAAGAGTCCTGTGGCACCTTGTAGACTAACAGAAGTATTGGAGCATGAGCTTTCGTGGGTGAATACCCACTTCGTCGGATGCATGTTTGTATCTGACGAAGTGGGTATTCACCCATGAAAGCTCATGCTCCAATACTTCTGTTAGTCTATAAGGTGCCACAGAACTCTTGCTTTTTTTAACAGTAATGTTAGGTTTATGGCTTTTCTGGTCACTTTTCAGTGCCCAGATGAGTGTGAATATCTCTGGGGATGAACAAAAACAAAGAAACACAAAAAGAGCCTGACCTAAAGAGACTAAGTGAAACACTACTATACTGTAAGACGGCACTGGGTAATAATCACTAGACATCTGAGTTTAGATGTGGTTTAGGTCACAAGTGCAAAAACGTATCTTGTTAATATTTAAAGATGCTTAGCAAAAAAGCATGCATAATTAAACAGTGCATCAGAGCTGATAATTCAGAACAATTTGTCGTCTTCAAAGGGATTTTGTAATTTGTTATATTGTTTTGAAACTTGCAGCCTAACAGCAGGAGTGTTCACATTGTAAAATGAACATGAATGGTTTTTAAAAGTGTATGCCATGTGCATTCCTTGCTCTCCTTTCAGTAGGAGAAGTGAAAAGGTCTGGAGTGGCATTTGATAGATATGGCTCTGGCATCTTAGAAAGTGCTGCATCCGCTTCCTAGGTGTATTTACAGTCCTTCGTAATGGAAAAATATATTACTGCCAGGTGTCTCTCTCTCTTCCTCTTAGAGTATTTTCATATTCAGGGAGGAACTCATTAATAACCATGTATTTCTTTAGATAACTCAATGGGAAAGGATTGCCTGTAATAGGAATGATCACTTCCCCTTGAATTGTCCCGGAGACTATGAGTTAACTACTTATGCTAAGCAATCTGTTCCCCCTTGTATTTAGCTGTGACTGTAGGTACCTTTCCCAGACCTGAAGAAGAGCTCTGTGTAGCTCAAATTCTTGTCTCTCTCACCAACCGAAGTTGGTCCAATAAAAGATATTATCTCACTTGCCTTGTCTCTGTAATAGTCACGATCTATTAATTACTGAAACAAGAAACTGATATCAAAATTAGTAGTGTCAGGTACAAGATACAATATACTGTAAGATTTTAATTACATCCAAAAAGCTATCTGAAAACATTTTCTATCTGGATGCTAAAAGTCTATGAAAATATTCCTAAACAAACAAACAAACCAACAAAAAAGGTGAGTGACAATCCATTGTGAATCATGCTTTTCAGAAGTGCAAAAATATAAACTGAAGTTGGACCACAGATATTCTTTAATTTAATATCATATTGAAGATTAAATGGTCACTGTTCTGGGAACTATCAGATCATTGAGCATTCAGCTGAGATATTTACATAATTGAGCATAATTTACAGGCTTAAGAAAGTTGATTCTAGGTATGCCTAGTGTGTCAGTGTATTTTTTCTAGTAAAGGAAGTACTGTGAGACAGACTCTCAGCTGATGTAAACCAAGATGGAAAAACATTGACTTCATTCGAACTATGTTAATTTTTACCAGCTGAGTATCAGGCTAAGTCTAACCTCTTCATAGTGACACATTTTTCTGTTTGACAATTGTATTTCTATTCGTTTAATCCTGTAATGTATTTATTTTTCATTTCATTAGAAGTTTCTAGTTCTATGGCGTGGACTTCCTCTTTATTATTAATAAAAGTCTTAACCAGGGCTCTCTGATGCTAAATGTTGTTTGTACACATTATAAGAATCAGTCCCTGCCCTGATCAGCTTCTTATCTAAATGAGTGGAAGAAAGGAAAACATTATTAATCCCATTTTACAGATGGAGAAGTGGAGTTCAGAGAGATTAAAGTGATTTGTCCAGTGTCACAAAGGAAGCCTGCAGCAGAACAGAGATTGACCCTAGATCATTTGAATTCCAGTATATTGCATTAAACACAAGACCTGCCTTAGTTTTGTTACCTACTTTTCCAGTCCAAGATGCAGAACTCACCTCATGGAAAAAAAAATCGGAATGTTATGTTGTCTAGAAGGGAGACTCAGGGCTTTCCCATCTAGCCAGCCTGTGTATAATTCCCAGCTTCTTGCCTCAGGCAGCTATTTATACCCATAAAGTCTGGTGCCGAGGCAAGACACTGAATAGCATGACTGTAAATAAGACCCCACAAACTGGCCATTAGGGGATAATCAAGAGCAGTGTAATACAGCATGCACTTCCTTCTCAAAACTGGTAATGTTCCTCTGCTAGCCCAGGGAGCAGAATCTCAGAATGATGATAGTGCTGTTAGTGAGGCCACCAGGCTGCCTTACTTGACAACAATTTCTAGTTTCCTAAGGCACATGTGCCTGTAATATTTGCGTGCTGTGCGTTACGTACTATTGACTGTATATACAAATAGAGAGACCGAAGCTGTCCTGCTCTCCTCTGTTTCTTTGTGAGTACTAGAAATCAGTCCTACCACCAATGGGCTAGATTGTGTCCTTGGCAGTCTCAGGTGTGCTAAATGGGGCTCTCCGGGGCAGGCTACAGTCAGATTCCACAACAGGAATTCTTGCTGAATCAGCCAGAATTCTTCATGAGAGATGCACACCCTGGCCCAGCCGTTCCACCACTCTTGCAATGGTTTGCAACACACTTCAAGCGAGTTCTCTTAGCCAGCCCAGAGAAGGTGGAGTCATGTGTCCCCTCTCATCCCACTCCCTTTCAGACAAATAGTGCCTATGATTTGGGGGAGAGGAGGGCTAGGAGGGAGCAGGGACTACACTTTGTAGTCACATGGTGGTGAAAGACTGAAAAGAGAGTATTTTGCCCTTTGTAATCTTGTGTCTGTACCCAGCAGTTGTCCATTGTCTGGCCCAAACTGTGAATCTCAGTTCAGATTCACAGTTCAGCTCTGGGGGCTTAGTTTGGCTCATTATAAGTAGACAGGCCAGCCACAAGGTTTAGCTCTAGATTCTAGAGTCTAGGTGGAGATTTCTCAAAAGGTTCAGATCCATCACCCGTGGGAACCACTATGAACATAGATCTCTGGATCCTGGCTACATTACTATGAGTCAGAGACCTGCATTCCATAGAAATAAGTTAAATTCATTATTATTATTATTATTCAGCAGTTTCTCCTTCAGCACTGATACAAACTATGTTCCCACGTTCTTACATTATATTAACACAAGACCATAAGAAGGACATGGAATATATGGTTCCAAGCCTGGAAATCTAGATTACCTCCCATACCTACTTTTTTCTCCTCCATTCTATTCTCTTGGACAAATCCTTTGACTAGCATGCTGGACAACTGGAGTGCTCCATCATGAGTATGGGGAGGCCACAGAGTAGCAGTGGAGCAATTAACTTGACAACTGCTGTTGCAGCCTCAGTGATGTACCTCTGCTTTCTGTGTGCCTCTGTCTATGCTGCCCTGTGCGTGGCAGGACCTTCAGACCCTATCCAGCTTCTGATTCAATTTCCTCCTAAAGATTCATTTCTTCAGTGGGCCCCAGGCATGGTGAAAATAAAAACTAATACATTACGTGATAAAAATCTATCAGTTGACCTTTTCCTCTGGATTTTCCAATGTGTTTTTCCTTTCTAGGTCTGTCTTCCATATTCTGAGCTATCTACATTTTGTGCAGCACCGAGCACATTTGCCCCTAAAATAATATTAAATAACATGTTCTGGCCAAGCAAATCAGAAGTCACAGTCTCAAAGAACTTATAATTTAATTAACAATAAATAATAGTTCATTGGCCCAAGTTATCTTCACATCAGCCATTTCTCCCTTGCATGCTGGAGGCCAGCGATTCATTGAGTTTAAGACTAGTAGGGACCATTTGAACGTCAAGTCTGATCTGTTTAACCCAGGCCATTACATTTCACTCAGTTACACTTGGACTGAGTCCACTAACTTGTGTTTGGCTAAAGCATATGTTCCAGAATGGCATCCACGCTTAATCCGAAGACATCAAAAGATGGACAATCCACCACGTCCCTTGATAGTTTGTTCCAATGATTAATTACCTGCAAAGCTGAGCTGGCAGAGTACAGGTAGCCTGGACCTTGAACATAGGACCACAAAGCCTATTTCCCAGCAGAAAAACCACACGGATTCCATTGAGTGAGGGCCTTGTTCATTTACAGGACTGGCGGGATTTACCTCTCTGTGCGTAAGAGGGTGTGCTTGTGATATGAATGCAAAACAGTCCTGAGATGTTACTGCTAGTCCCATAACTTATTGCAGTATACTTGGACCATAGTTCTGAGTGGTGTCCTAGCATGCAACGTATAGCTCTTTCTTTAGCAATTTTCTTCTACTCTAGGAACGAAACTATTGGCTCAGCTTCCAGTATCCAAGCAAAAATCTACAATACATTTCAACCAGTGGGTTGCAAAAAGCTGAGCATCAAGCATATGTTTCTATTTGTATTATGCTGACATTTTTGCATGTTATTGGTTGGCAAACTGTTAAGGGACAATAAAAGTACAGGTCTGCAGAGATCTATTCCACCTCTCTTCCACAGTTTACCTTTCTAAAATGATTAAGACAAACATAACTTCAAAGACTTCACATCTTGGAGGGAAAAAAGACGGGGGGTTCTTCAAAGCTTTCATGTTGATCAGACTCACTTTCAGATTGATGAAGGCTTGTTCCCACTGGAGAATTTTACACTGCTAGCATGTCCCCCTTCAAAGATTTTCATTGTTGGCATTTCTCATTTGAAAATTTCCAAGTCACTGATGTGTTCGCTTTCATAAATGTTCATATCGCTGGGGTCTAGCTTCAAAGCCATTTATGCCACCCCTCCTGACTACCTCCTTATAAGGAGAGCTGTGCATCCATTTCCCATATATAAGCTCATTAAAGTGGGATTCTATGTAATTAGTATCCTGGCTGAAAAAGCTGCTAATTTCTGGAAGAACCTTTCATTATTGGGAGTTGTCTTATAGATTCATAAATTCATAGATTCTAGTACTGGAAGGGATCTCGAGAGGCCATCAAGTCCAGTCCCTTGCCCTTATGGCAGAACCAAGTACTGTCTAGACCATCTCTGATAGACATTTATCTAGCCTCTTATCTCCAGAGATGGAAATTCCACAATTTCCCTAGGCAATTTATTCCAGTGTTTAACCACTCTGACAGTTAGGAATTTTTTTCTAATGTCCAACCTAAACCTCCCTTGCTGCAGTTTAAGCCCATTGCTTCTTGTTCTATCCTTAGAGGCTAAGGTGAACAAGTTTTCTCCCTCCTCCTTATGACATTTTAGATACCTGAAAACTGCTATCATGTCCCCTCTCAGTCTTCTCTTTCCAAACTAAATAAACCCAATTCTTTCAGCCTTCCTTCATAGTCATGTTCTCAAGACCTTTAATCATTCTGTTGCTCTTCTCTGGACCCTCTCCAATTTCTCCACATCTTTCTTGAAATGCGGTGCCCAGAACTGGACACAATACTCCAGTTGAGGCCTAACCAGTGCAGAGTAGAGCGGAAGAATGACTTCTCGTGTCTTGCTCACAACACACCTGTTAATGCATCCCAGAATCACGTTTGCTTTTTTTGCAACAGTATCACACTGTTGAACTCATATTTAGCTTGTGGTCCACTATAACCCTAGATCCCTTCTGCCATACTCAACTTCCTAGACAGTCTCTTCCCATTCTGTATGTGTGAAACTGATTGTTCCTTCCTAAGTGGAGCACTTTGCATTTGTCTTTGTATTTGAACTTCATCTCGGTTTACCTCAGACCATTTCTCCAATTTGTCCAGATCCATTTTGAATTTTGACCCTGTCCTCCAAAGCAGTTGCAATCCCTCCCAGTTTGGTATCATCTGCAAACTTAATAAGCGTAAAAACTTTCTATGCCAATATCTAAGTCGTTGATGAAGATTATTGAACAGAGCCGGTCCCAAAACAGACCCCTGCGGAACCCACTTATTATACCTTTCCAGCAGGATTGGGAACCATTAATAACTACTCTCTGAGTAGCAGTTTATCCAGCCAGTTATGCACCCACCTTATAGTAAGCCCCATCTAAATTGTATTTGCCTAGTTTATCGATAAGAATATCATGCGAGACCATATCAAATGCCTTACTAAAGTCTAGGCTATACCACATCCACCGCTTCTCCCTTATCACAAACTTCGTTATCCTATCAAAGAAAGCTATCAGATTGGTTTGACATGATTTGTTCTTTACAAATCCATGCTGGCTATTCCCTATCACCTTACCACCTTCCAAGTGTTTGCAGATGATTTCCTTAATTACTTGCTCCAATATCTTCCCTACAGAAGTTAAACTAACTGGTCTGTACTTTCCTGGGTTGTTTTTATTTCCCTTTTTATAGATGGGCACTATATTTGCCCTTTTCCAGTCTTCTTGATTTGCCATAGCTTTGCTTTCAGAGTGGGTTTCAGATTAAATGCTGCACAGTGATCAGGTCTTCTGCAAACCAGTTCATGAAGGACCTAAAAGGCACTTGAATCAAAGAAGCACTCTTTCACATACAGTAACTCCCCACTTAACGTCCTCTCGCTTAACGTTGTTTCAATCTTACATCCCTGCTCAGTTCAAACATGCTCCTTTTAAAGTTGTGCAATGTTTTGCTATAATGTCATTTGGCTGCCTGCTTTGTCCACATCTGGCAGCCCCCTATCAGCTCCCCTACGCCCCCTCCCAGTGCCTCCCACTCACCAGCAGACCCCACAGATCAGCGCCTTCCCCCTCCCCCTGCCTGTGGCAATCAGCTGGCTTGCAGAGTTCAGGAGGGAGTGAAGAGGAGCGATAACTCGGCATGCAGGCTCTCCCTCCCTTCCCTGCCTCTTGAACACGGCAAACCAGCTGAGTACCCCAGGCAGGAGGCGGGGAGGGGAAGGAGGGAGGCACCTATGCGCCAAGTCCTTGCTCCTTCCCCCTCCCTCCTGCCCTCTGAATGTCGCAAGCCAGTTGATTGCTGCGGGTGGTGGTGGGGGGGGGAGGAGCGAGGATGTGGCTCACCTCTCCCCTCCCCTGCCTCCTGCTTGCAGCAGTCAGCTGGCTTGTGGTGGGGAGGAGCAAGGCTGCGACGTGCTAAGTAAAGGGAGGGGGGAAGAAGAGGCAGGTTAAGAGGGCTTGGTGGAATGGGTGGCGTGGATGGGCCAAGGGTTGAGCCCCCTCCCCGCCGGTGCTTGTAGAGTAGGGGAAGCTGCCTCTGCTGCTGTGCAACATGCTTCTCCTAGCCTACAGCACCTTCAGCCTCCTTGCCTGCCTCACTGTCTCCAATGCCAGTGGGCTGTGCCTGTGGGGGTAAGTAAGGGGCACCTCCCAACTATTGTACTGTACTGCATGGCAAAAAAAAATTCCCTGGAACCTAAACCCCTCATTTACATTCATTCTTATGGGAAAATTGGATTCACTTAGTACTGTTTCCCTTAAAGTCGCATTTTTCAGGAACATAACTACAATGTTAAGTGAGGAGTTACTGTACTTTATAAGTTTAAAAGACTTTAAAGACAGAAGCATGTTACAGTACCAGAACTACAACATTTTAATTTCACAAGTATTATTAATCAATGGGCTATGTTTGCCACTTGGGAAGACTAATACTTATAGAAGTAAAGAGAAAATAACACAAGCAACTTCCTCAGTGTCTGTCAAAGGAGAAGAAATAAAACATATTAACTTACGCAATTTAGGTTAACAAGTTTGCAAAGATAGCAAAATTTATAGCTGCTTTATTTCCAACTCTAGGTTCTATCTATATGGCTTAAAGCTGACCACAGAAAGATATACTTCTTCTTATGGTTCAATCAATTTATGAACACCACTTTGACTCCCATTTTTGTCCAATGTATAATAAACTGTTAATTAATATATGTCAAAAAGTATGGTAAAATACTGTGGCGTAGATAAAAAAGAAGCCATTTTTGACACTGTATCTAAATCTGAGCAAATGTCAGAGCTGCAATTCATAGCTGTGATTCAAAAGCACTTTCAGAGGTGTCCACAGTCCAAATAAACAGTAGTAACTCTATTGTTTTGCATGTCTATTCTTTCTAGGTGCCCTTTGTTTTGCCCACTGATTGCATTCATCAACTCTTCATGGCTCAGTAATTCCTGAAATTTTCTTTCCATTAAAAATAAATACCCCATTTTATATCCTTGAGATGGTCCCCATATTTGATTGTCTTTTCTATAGCAGTAGATATTGAAAACTATAAAATTATAATACAACTATTAATCCTCTGTATCTGCTTGTACCTAATTTTTATTAAAAATGTATTGTGCTCCAGCTGGCTCGTAAATTACAGTGCGGTTGAAAAGGCTCCAGTTGGATTACTTCTGAAGGCGAACATATTGAAATAAAGAAAGGCTTACTGATTAATATTTTGACTTTATATACAGTGTTACTAAGGTAGCAGTTTGATTACCAGGGAACAGAATCTGTAGCTATGTTGCAGCTCTAGTGAAAGTAGCAATATGAGACACTCAGAAAGCAGCATTTACTGAAGAAATCACAAGATCATCACTAAACAAATATTTCATGTCATCAACTCCATTTTATGAATGGCATAAAAAACCCCACTTTGTTTCTACAGTAAATTGATATGTTTATCTGAAGGTGTCAGAATCTAGTATCACAAGCACCATCTGTTCCCCATCCCTCAAACTCTAACAGTGAAGAATGTTGATAGTCCTTCAAAAATGCTTGGAGATAGCTCAAATGGCTTGATCTTTACTTTTAACCTCCACTCCATTTTGTTAAGAGAAACAAATCTGTAGTTCGCCCTGCTCATGTGCCAAGCTGGGAAGTAACAAGGTCAGTTTCAGAGTAGGGATTGATAATAGTGATTTAGAAAATGTGGGGACCCCTACCTTCATATTTGCCATTTGCCTATGTCTACAGGTGCATTCAAACTAAACCCTTTCCATGGAAATTTTTGATTTTTTTTTTAAAATACCAAACACCCAGAATTGAAGTATTTCAGTTTTCACCAAGTATTTTGGTTTTCAGCAGAAATACTTCAATTTGGATAGGCTGCTGCACTACCTCATGCAAATTGTTTCTTCTCTTTGGCCCAGGCTCCCCAGCTAGACTATCTCTCCCATGATGCATTACCCCCTTTCACCAAAATGCAAGACTGTGGTGCATCTTGGGTCTGACCAGGAGCACAGTCTATGGAGGAGAAAGACAGCAATAGGCACCCGACCTAAAATTCCCATGAAGCATTGCAGCAGCATTTCCATATTGAAATATTTCAGTTTTCAGTCAAAATATTCAAGTTTATTATTTTCTTTGAAGAGTCAAAATTATCTGTGGAATCCCCTCTTCCCCAGGTTTTCTGACCAGCTCTCTCTCTCTCCATTTCTCTCTCACACAGCAATACAATACTACTCTTTAATACATAGATTGATAGAAATTATGGACTTTCTTTTGCCTTTGTGAGTTTAAATGATAATACAGTCCCTTTCCTGTACGCTTTTTTTTCTTGTAGTCTTTCCAACAATTACATTGATTTTCGTAGATGTCTGGCATTGGAGATGTTATCATGGTGTCAGACCATACACTAAGATGTAGGAATTCAAAAGATTTTAATTTTGAAGTCCCTTGTCTTTTTCCTTTTGGTCAGCCAAAGACTTATGAGAATGGCATCAAGCAAATAACTAGAAACTAGTATTAGAAACAACAGCAACCGCAGCTGGATGGGAGGAAAAAAGGCCTTCCACCTTTTTTCTGGGCTAACTGCACAAGGGAATTTACATATGCTCTCTGAAGATGTCAGTGTAAGAACATAAGCATTATCACTGATGCTCCATAATGCAGACAGTCAAGATGTATACTGACAAAACTGGTTTAGAGTGATATTCCTTTATTCACAGGTATGTAGAGTTTGATGTAAAGCTTAGTTCATTTTTTACTGTATCTGACAGCAAAAAAGGCAGGACATGGGATTCAACACAGGTAATTATCAATTAAGTGAAATACACTAACATAACCACAACTCTCTCTGGGGCATTGCAATACACAACCCTTCAGGTTTATTAGATAGGCCCATATAGACTATGAGCAATATCCCTAGCCTAGCTGGTATAAACCAATGGTATAAATCACTCCAGCAGAGCTACAGAGGCTCCAAATTGGGTCCCCCTATCAATTCTGCCGCTGAAAATCTTTTTTTTTTTTTTAGTCAAGACTTTTGTCCTTTTTCTGTCTCCTTGTACTCTCCTATTGGTCTGTCTGTATTCATCTGTTGTCACTTGTCTTTTACTTAGATTGTAAACTTTTGGGGGGCAGAGGGTCTCTTTCTGTTCTGTGGTTGTAAAGCAGCTAGTCCATGACAGGGGCTCCCATGTGCTATGGTAACACAAACTAATAACTAAAAACTCATACGTTTATCATTATTTTCAAAGAATCTGAAAGAAATGTTTGGGCCTGGTTTTCAGCACTTCTATCCAAGAGTATCTGCAAACCTACGCTTCATGAACACTGCTGTATATACCTGTGCAAATCTCTGTCTAGTCATAAGTATATATACTTTGAAAATCTGCATGCAGTTAATACAAGATGCAGGCACTGTTGCATATTCGGCGTGGAAATGTGTGTTCTCACGTGTGTTGTTATCAGGACTGACAGTCAAGCTTAGAGGTGATTGAAAAACTACATGAACTATTTCAAGTGAACCAAAATTTTTTCATTTCATTCACAATTTTTCACAGATTAATGTTTTATTAAATGAAATCCATTTTGATAGTGTTTGGTTTTATGGACTGTCCTCTCTTTCTCTCCCTTCCCTCCCCTTTTCCTACTAGAAAATGAAGAGAAAGAAAAAAGAAAAGAAGGAAAAGTTATAGAGCTCAGGGTGCGATCAAATGTGTAACTGAAGGGTGACACCGAACAGAGAACCCCAGGCAATTCCACTACAGAATCAGAAAATTCTGTGGATGGCTCCAAGTGGAATTCCATCCTAATGTGTTGATAGAGGAAAGTAAAGAATAAGAGCCACTCAGTCTCATAAACCTCCTAATGCTACAGATCAGATCCCCTTGAAATTTCCAGAAGAGGAGGTCTTTGTGAACCAGTTTCCACCTCCAGCGCTAGGAGGTTCTTGAACTTAGTGTGAGAGGTGCCAAGCTGACAACTCTGGAGACTGAACTCTATTTATCCAAAGAACGTCAGAGCAGTGGCAAAACAAGCTTCTCCACCTCTCAGCTGAGACTAATGACAAAGTGCTAGTTTGGGCCAGGGATCGTGTAGACTCTTGTACTCTGGAAAGTGGACATTTCTGTTTTAGATGTTCGTAGACAAGGTCCTGTGTTCAATTCCTTTTCTATACTCCTTTTGGTTAAAAATATGAAAAAATCCACACTCCAAATGAAAAATGAGGGCTGGATGCCCTCAGGTATTTGTAGCAATATTAAAAAGGCTGAAATATTTAACAGAGGAAAGCAGCTATTTGGTATGTACATTAATTACCTGTTTACTAAAAGCAGCAGAGAATCCTGTGGCACCTTATAGACTAACAGATGTTTTGGATCATGAGCTTTCGTGGGTCAATACCCACTTCGTCAGATGAATGTAGTGAATACCCACTTCGTCAGATGAATGTAGTGAAAATTTCCACTACATTCATCTGACGAAGTGGGTATTCACCCACGAAAGCTCATGATCCAAAACGTCTGTTAGTCTATAAGGTGCTACAGGATTCTCTGCTGCTTTTATAGATTCAGACTAACACGGCTACCCTTCTGATACTGTTTACTAAAAACATCCCAAGGATTTTAAGCACTCTGGGTTACTGCACATGCACAGCTCTGTGGACTAAATGATCCCTAACCACACACTGATGTGACTAAAGTCTTGTGATCTGTTGTGTCAATGATTCATAAAATGCATACTGACTTGATTGACCCACACAAGCAGTAAAGGAGCCTACTGTGTATATGATCTGCAAATAATGGGTCTCTAGGAGATTTTTGAACTGTATCTTTTAATTCATTCTCTTGAGCTTCTAAGATGCACAGAGGTTCCTTACACTTAGATAAACCTCAAAACACCTTGGGCACTGTCTTATACACTTCAATTGATTGAGCTATTAAGACCTCAATGGATGAACAATAATGATTCCATTTGGACCGATTCAATTTCATTGACATTGTCTCATAGACTTCCATTAAAATTGGAGCTGTTACAACCTCAGTGATAGATTACTTCTTTAAAAAATAGGAAAAGGAAATTAACACAATATATTGAATTGCACTAAATTGACACAATAAATAATGAAATGTACCAGACAGCAACCTCTCTCTTCTGAATTTTTGTGAGGAAAAATAGACATATTTACCACATAGCTGATGACATATATAGCACTTAGGTTAAATTATATGGCAAAGCCTTTATCACATGGTGGTAGTATTACAAAATTGACTAGATCCCATATTCCCAAGTATAACTTCAAGTGTGGACTGGAATCTAATTAATCTAATCTAATATGGCATCACCATATTCCGGAGCAAAACACACTAATAGGTGTTTTCAAAGGGCCAAATTTTCAGAGGATATAATGGGGGTGTGGCACATAGTGTATGCACCACCAAACCCCACATTTGCACGCTCAGATTGGTATTTGAATGCACAGATGAGATAATTTCACACACAAGTACATGTCTGTATATGTGACCAGAAGCCCAGCCCTTTCCCAACTGGCTCTGGGCCCCCAGCAGAGCTGGAGTTGTATGAGTTTAGGTTAGCACATAATATAACTCTTGCATTTCAATACTAATTGCGTTGTTGTCAAGATTCTCACTATGGGTCACATTCTGCCACCCTTCTTCAAATTAGACAAAACTCTCTAGTGGTGAGAATTGGCATAATTCCATTTAAGTCAACAGTCCTGGGCCAAATTGCACCATCAGAAAGTTGCTCCATGAACTGTCCCATTGAAATCTGCATGAGGAGAAAGAACAGAATTTAGTTCTAAAATAATGAATACTTTTAGGTGTCCGCTGCCTGAAACTGCATTTCTCACATGTTAAAACCCAGTGCAGGGACAATTACTGGGATACAATAAGGCTGTATGCTAAGACAAGTTCACCCCTCCCAGGACCGGCGCTAGGGTTTCTGGCGCCCTAGGCGCCGGGCTATTTCGCCGCCCCGCGCGCGGGTCTCGTGGCTCCGGCGGAGCTGCCGCAGGCATGCCTGCGGCAGGTCCACCGGAGCCGCGGCCGGGACCGGCAGACCGCTCCACAGATACGACTGCGTCAGCTCCACCGGAGCAAACGCCTGCCACCCCCCCGTCCCAAAATGCTGCCCCCCCCAATGCTGCGTGCCCCAGGGAAACGCTCGCCCTGGGCGGGTCCCCTGACCGGGCAGGGCCCGGGGCTGCCGCGGTTGCCGCGGCGGCTCCCTGACCCGGGGAGGCGGAACGCCCTGGTCAGGTCTGCCGGGGTCCGGCGGTGGCTCCCTTACCCCGGCGGCTCGCTGACCCGAGTGGGGGAGTGCCTGGGCTGTCCGAGGTTGCAGCGCGCGGTGCTGCTTTGCCTGACCGGGCTCCCTGCGGAGGGGGCGCCCTGGGCTGCCGCGACGCCCGGCCCTGAACCCGGGGAACCTTGGGCGGCCGGCTGCAGGCAGCTCAAGCCCCTCAAGCAGCAGTGAGCTGTGCAACCATTTAAAAAAATTTGGGGTGCCACTATGGCGCCCCAAATCTTGGCGCCCTAGGCAACCACCTAGTTGGCCTAAATGGTTGCACCGGCCCTGACCCCTCCCCATTCACAGTATTGTTCACCTGTTGGTACTAGCTGACTTGAGGAGGTTACACAGAGATCTACAAATGCCCTGCTGGATGCATTTCTGCATTTCGCTTGTTGCACCCTCCTTTGAAAATGTTATCCTAAGTATTTTTCTTCGATAAACACAAGAGCAGATATCCGGGCAAAAATTTCAGACAAGATGAGTGAAGTGATATCTTTCATTGGACCAACTTCTACAGGTGAAAGAGACAAGCTTACAGGCTACACAGAGTTCATCTTCTGTAAAATATATTACTTCACCTACCTTGTGTCTCTAATATCCTGGGACCAACATGGCTACAACACTGCATGAAAAAATGTCAGCCATTCATAGGCATGATGGACAATTCATGTGCATCTCTGCTCAGGTGGTTTAATTTGCAAAGTGTTTAATAATCATATAGTGAGTTTGGAAAATACTGACATATCAGATTATGGAAGTTATTCAGTTGATTGTATTATTGCTTAACACTGTCCTTTTCAAAAGCCAAGAGAACATTTTTTGACATCCATTCTCTCCAACCTTAGTCAAATCTTCCCTATTTGGAAAGCATTAGGCTCTATTACGCTGCTCTGCATATCGGTTTGATGATTTGAACGGAGTTACTTTGTACATTAAATAATCCTAAATAAATAAAACGGAGCCTCGATTTTCAGAATGATGAGTGCTCAATTGCCACGATTGCTCATGCAATTACAATTATTACAGATGAAAACTGTGTGTGGTGCCTTTTTGCACCACATATGTCTGAAAATCTGGGCCTTTGTGTATTAAGGTCAGTGATTTAGATGATGCTTGTATATTTCACAACAGCTTTTTAAAGCTTCCTCTAAAGAGCTATTTTCAGATATTTTATATACATTCAAATCAATTTTAATGAGCATGGTTAATTTTGGGAGATTGATCCAAGGAATGTGGCTGTTTAGTATGAGCACAGCTAGATAAGGGTAGGCAAAACCCTTGTGTTAGCTGCAACTTTAATAATGCATAACCACTATCCATTGAATGCCCTTAGACAACTAGGTAGTCGTTACGAGATATATGGAAAAGGGGCATGGCCTATATTGGCCTCCTGTGCTGTACTGTTATAAAGGAATCCCCTGGTCCTGCCCCAGTAAATTTTATCAGCGTACTTACAATCTCTGTGGCCCAAAACTCATGCTAAAAGATGAGGCTTTCAGGGGACAAATCCCCAATAAATCCCAGCAGTTGGCAGGAAGGGTGCACAAGGGTTAATTGATAGCCCCTCATCCCCAGCATATATCTCACAATCAAAGAGCAAAAAGGAGCAGCATTGTAGTAAATGGTACGGCACAGCCCCACAGGACAAACCCAGTTTAGCTCAAAGTGAGTGGATGGCCAGCCTTGGACATGGGAGGGGGATGAAGAGAAGTTCCTCTGTCATGTGTACAGGGGCTCAGCATTTATGACTTTCCGGATAGAGAGTAGGCCAACAAATAGGGTGCCCACTCACGGCGAAAGTGCTAGCGAAATCTATCCTGATGTGAAGCCATCTGAAATCAAAATGATGGCCTTGTGGTTGACCTCTTCAAGGCTCAGCTTAGACAAGAATGGCCCCATGGCAAAGCCAAACCAAATTAAGCCCATCTATGAACATTTAAATTAATGTTAATTGTATATTTCAGGAATGAAATGCAGGTTTCTTCTCGATGTAGCCTGGTATCTGGTTCTGGGAAGAAATTCAACCAACCAGATTCTTCTGTGTACCATTGCACTGTTGCTTGTTTGCTTGACTAGAAGAACAGCAAGAAGCAGGGTCACCATTCACCACAGCTGAGGGTGAGGAAAGTGAAGAAGATGGGGCAGAGGAGAGAGACTGAATCGCTGTCAGCACAGCTCAGAACTCGGACAAGAATGTGGGGGAATGATTCTCTTCTCTCTTTACACTAGTTTGACACTTGTTTGCAGAAAGTAATTGTATTATCCACAGTGGTCTTGTGGTTGTTGTGCATTCATCTCATCAATTTCCCTTTTTAAGGCCCTGAAGGATTTGCTATTGTGCTCCTGTGAAACCATTTGCGCCTATGGTCCCAGTTTGGTGCCTTCTGATCCTCCTAATGCTCTTCCTCACCCACCGCCCCAACCCAAACCTTAGAGCAGTTAAAATAAGTAAATCCTGGATCTCGTGATTTGTTTCACATACATATCTGGTATGAAGAAGAAGAAGAAGAAGAAAAAGAAGAAAGGGCTTACTGATGTTTTCGCTTGTCTGAATTTACCTTACCATGTTAGAACATGCCCACGCCAATTTCCATTTTTAAATGACTCTCTCTTGATTATAATCTTACTGTAGCTGCATTTACACTCCATTCAGCTTTTCACAGTGATGAAACAGCTGCACACATACTGGAAATGCCTCTGTTTTAAACTGAATCAGTCTAGCTAGCTTCAACCTTAAGTAAGGAGACACAACTTGTTCTTGCACAATCACACATGCCTAATTCTGTGCATGACTGTCTGCACCCACACATGTATATTCATTTTTCTTTGGTTTATTTTTTAAATGCATATACAGCATACACTATTATAGAATTGTAGCCTTAATTGTTTGCATAAATTTGATGGGTCAAGTATTTAGCCTTTCAGGGTGTGTCTACTCTGCACCTGGAAGCATGCTTCCCAGCCTGAGTAGACAGACACATGTTAGCTCTGCTTGAGCTACTCTGCTAAAAGTCATGGCATGAACATTGCAGGCTTGCTGTGGCCCAGGCTAGCTGTCCAAGTACAAGCCTGCCTGACTCCCTGGGTCTGAGCTTGGATGGCTAGCCTGAGCTGCCACTTGCGTTGCAGTATCTGCACTGCTGTTTTTAGTGCCCTAGTTGGAGTGGAGCTAGCATGTGTCTCTCTACTTGGGCTAGGAGGCATGTGCCCAGCTGCAGTACAGACATACCCACAGGCACCACAATGAAACACGCAAGCTGTCCTTAAGGCACAGTGCTGGATTCCACTGGTGGAGGGGAATGTCAAAGTGGCATGTAGCCAGCATAGCTAGTTCTGTTTCACCCCCATTTCTTGCTTCCATGTAGGGGGCATGTTGGACAGGAGGGGTAAGTAGGGGGGAATGGTGGGAGTGGCAGGGGCATAGCCAGACCAACTCTGCTAGCCAAGCAGTCCAAAATGCATGATTTGAGTAATTAATGTATGTTATGCCAAATCCAAGTTTGGCTTCTGGTCAGCCTCAGAATAAGTGGCTTAGAACCACATTTCCCACCACAGGTGTGCCAAACAGAGCTTGGCTGCTGCTGTCGATCTAGCCCTGCATCTGGAACTGTTTATAAGGGTTTAAAATACTATTGTTTTTCTGAACCAGTGACCATGGGGGAAGTTTATCTGGTCAAACTAATGCAAACCATAGAATGTTCTGTAAAAATATCATCCATCAAATCACAGTAGCCAAGTGGAGCGTCAGAGAAGACTTTGACCTGAATTTTATTTTATCTAATCTAATCTACAGTATTTGTAACAGGAGTAACTAATGGACACTTTCCGCTCTATACTCGAGCACATACGCGGCAAAACAGTTTGAGGAGTATGGATCAACTGGATATCAGGCCAATTTTATTATGGATGAGAAAGAGATCTCTGTTGGCTTTACAAGACAATCAAACTGAAGTTTGAAATCCCATTAGATTTTGTAGAGAATGTTTCTTTATTTCTCAATATAGATTGGTGTAACTGTTCTCTTGGTTAACATAATCTATGGGAATTTTAGCTGCTATCACTTCCTTTAGATAGCTGAGTGAGGTGTTCAGATTAGGAGTTACATTACAGTTTGGCAAAGTTCCATCTGACAAGAATTTCACAGAATGGTTGTGTATGATGTATTTGTATATGATTTTTATCCATAACATTTGAGTCAATTTCATGAAAATTTGGAAATTACTGGAACACTTGTGAGTTACTGTTCTCATCCTACTGGATCTCGGCTCTAGATGGATTTTCTCATTTGGAATGCAGGAGTGTCACAATCACATGCAGATCTAGCCCAGTTGTAAGTCTGCATGTCCTTTGAGAAAGAGAGCACTTTGTCTTACTCATTTTTTATATTCACAACTTGTATTGGTTTTCTGAGTTCTGAGTTTCTATGACTTATTCTTCATTTTCTTTTTGCAGAAAACATTTCACAATAACTACTGTAAACAGAAACTGTGGAGTTTGTGGTTAGAAAATATAGAAGCAGATTAGTTAAAAACAAAGGACTCTTCTTTTTGCATAGATTCATAGATTTTAAGGTCAGAAGGGATCATGAGGGACCTATTTAAGCCATTTATATTTTCTGAGAAGATGTTTCTCATCCATGAATTCACACAGCTGGAAGAGTTTTGTAAGATGGAAGTTGCTACGTTTCATTTTTGTGGGCCATAGAAACAAAAATTGTCCTTAGTTTGTGGGTCTTACACCTGCTCTTGAGAGCTATTAACAGTAAGTAGGTACCACTATGTATTTATTTATACTTATCGCAAGGAGATGTGCTGGACCAGTGCAGCTTCTTGGTAATGGTAGTTTGCAAATGTACACCACTCACTCTTGTATTTGTATAACACTTATTTATGATAAAGAACAGTGGATTAGTTAAAAGAACAGAAGTTACAGAAACGTTTTTGTTTCCTGGATTAGCTGACTAATTTGCATAATCTTTTTTGCATTTAAAGGTTCAGGAAATAGCACTGAACAAGTATGATGATTAAACTAAAAAAAAAAAAAAAAAAAAAAAGGTCACAGGCTGTGTTCAGTCCAGCAGGAATCTCTGGGAATTCTTGCCTTAAAAAAAATCAGTATCTTCAGCTTTCTCTTATGATCTGAACCAATCTGCTTCACAACAGCGTATTCTCCCTTTCAAACTCTCCAAGTACAGTCTAATGTGTCCAAAGCACTTCAATGTGTTTATTTGTTGTCTTCACTTCCTTTCATACATCACTTTGATTTCAAAGCATGTTTTGTAAAAAATGAAAGCATTTAGCATCAGATTTTGATATAATAAGAATTACATTTTCTTGTAAATTACTTTAGAAGGAAAAACTTTATAAGTGTATCTAATTAACTTGGGGGTTGAGAGAGAAAGAGAAAGAGAGAGAAAGTAAAGTAGACTTTATGGCTAGTTATGTATTCAAACATGGAAGAAAACGGAAAATAACCAGTTACATTCCTTTTTATATCAGGTTCCATCAGCATTCCCTAGCAGTTTAAAATTTGATCCTTGTTTTTCCACTTAACATGAAAATTGGCTAATTCTTTTATGTGGATTGCTAATGATCTACATTCCTCTGATCTAAATATTTCTCACAAAGAAATTACTTCAGCATCTTGGAGAAAAAAAACAACCAAACAAACAAAAACCAAAAAAAACCAGGCATGCACAACATATAACGAGTTTCCCTGTGGTCTCAGTATGTCTTTGTAAATTTTAGACTTGTATAAACTCATTTAAATGAAAAAAGTATTAAAAACAAAAAATCTTCAAGTCTTAAAGAGGCACACAGACATAAAAACTTATTCCCCATGGAAATTGTGCCTTTAAATGACATTGTGCTTTTATGAACAGTTTTATTACAAAATAGATTTCCTGCAGCTAATTTAATCAGTTGTCCCACTCTGTTGCTACTTTCCACTGCCTTTCTAACTTCTTGTTATTCAAGTGAAGGCACGTTAATTGCTATATGATGTAAGAGAGTTGGCTGCATGCCAAAGCTTGGTGACATTGTGCCTAGCAGAGCTTGGAGAAGATGCCTGAACCCATCTGACAGTGGTAGAAGTATTTAAGCAATATTTCCATTTGATAGATTAAGAGTCATTGATGGATGTTGGGAATGGTATCTCCTGAGTGTCATTTTAACAAGACGTATGTGTTGTTAGACGTATTTCACAAGTCTGTGTAATAATGCATTAGTCTCCCTGAGAAGGAATAAGTGATTAGTAGCACTAATTAGAAAGTTCTCTGAGACAGACTCTGGTTGATAAAATGTGGCACAAGCTCTCCGACATTAGCAATAATACAATGAGCTCAAGGTAGAATCAATCTATGGCTGATTGCAGAGATGGCATTAAAATTATACATTCCTTACTAATATATTTATTTGAGTTCTAAATTAAATGATAGAGTTTAATAAGAAGAGAGAATGAAGGGGATTTTCATGCTGTATTTGCCATGTGAGTAATGTGTAGTTCTCTATCAGTCTGGCAACTTTAATCTTCACTTATCTGCAGCTAGCCCTTCATTTATGAAAAAAAAAGTTACCTAGTGCCTGGGAAAGCTTGTTTCCTTGGTTTTGGTGGGATGAGGGAGTCCTTCACAAATGTTTTCAGTTATGTCTTTTTTTTATATGTGGCAAAAGCACAGAAGAAGTCAATTTCTCATGCTGCAATTTCCATTTCCAGTTATCAAAGCCGGATGGACTCAGAGATGGAAGATATTTATGTGTTCATTCAAACTGTTCACACATCTGGTCCGCTTGTTACATGGAAGGTGACCCTGGAACTAGGATGTCAGAAGGTCAAATGCCCATGCCGTGCAGGGCCTGAGTCAATAAGCTTTGCACAGGTATCTCTGCTCCTTTCACAACTCTGTGAGTTGGTGTGGAGTGGCTGTCTCATTGCTTTCCATTATAACAATCCATTAGCTGTAGCAGTAGCTAGGGCCTCAATGTGCCTCATCATTGTGTGGGGGGGAGATGGGGGTGTGGATTCATACAGTTGCAAAGCAGCTTGTTACACTCCTATGTATCCTGTAGTTCACTTGTGTTGTGCCCCAAATGCCCATTGTACTATTGCAGAAAGAGATGCCATGGAGTGGAGTTCCTGTCATTGAAGGGGTTGTGTTGTAACCCTGGTCTGCTGCTCTACCATTCCCAGCCCATCAATCCTAGGGCAGTAAAACTGCACCAGTTCTTCTGTGTTAGGTCTTTTTGGATTCCTAGTGAGAGAGGCTAGGGTAGCAGGCAGAGGCGATAAGTTGGCTCAAAGCCTCTACTGAAGAATGTTGATTGAAATGGTGTGTTGAATAGAAAATGCATCAGGCTACCTGGATATGGGGATGCTTCACAAATGTGCATTGCATCATGGAGTTACTTACTAGCACATCTACAGAGCTAAATTGTGAAACACACCCAGCTCATTACCCACAAAAGGCCAGACAACTGACACTCTTAATTATCCCTGGTTAGTCGCTATAGCAGAGCGGCCTTCAGTTATAAGCAGAAATTTTGCTCAAACCTTTCTTTTGATCACTGCACCTGAATGATCACCTTACAAAGTTGCTTAGAGGGTATCCACATCATTGAGGTTAGGGGATGGTGTTTTGCCACAGCCCTCGGTAAAGGGTGCTGTGAAACCACATTGTCCACAAGGGAGCTCCAGGAGGGGTCCTGCCCTCAGCTATCCAGTTTGCAGAGAGAGTGCAGACTTAGGAATGGTATGGTCTGTTCTCCTCTAATGTGCCCAGACAGCTCGACGGGCCAATGTACACAGGGAATGGGACCCTGATTCTGCCTCTCCTCATGCCCATTGAGCAATTTGCACCCCAGAGATGCTCAGAAGAAGGATCCCTGTATGCCACTGAGGGAAGGGATTGTGATTGTCCTTAGTCCTTTCATGGGATGCACAAGCTAGTTGGCTTTTAGCTCACGCAGTAGAAGCTCATGCTTTAAGCTCCAGAGGCCCCAGGTTTGATCCCACCCACTGATGACTGGGGTCTGTCGGTGTTACCCTAAGACAGATCATTTCTCTGATAGTTAACTAATGAGAACTCCCACATTCTTTACCTACATCTGAGCAACACTGGGAAAGGTGTGAATTTCCATTCGGTCTTTGCAAACATCAAGTAAAACATAGGGATAATTCAATCCTAATAAGTGAATCAGCATCAGCAAAGGCAAACGCATCAGCATTAGCACTGGCCTTTTACAGGGACATTCACCCTCAGATCTCAAAGCTTATAATGACTATCTGGTAGTGGTGTGTGCCCCATTTTTCCTTTTGGTTATAGTTACTTTAATTTTATACATTACATGTGTAGTCTGACTCTGAATCTGGTGTCTATTCCTGAAACAGAAGGTGAGTTTATCTGCTGCTGCTCTCTTCTGATAGCAGTGGTCACTCAGTCATTGCTCAGGCAAAATTCACATTAGACTGCATGTCAATTTTAAGAAGTAGGTTCTGCTGGGTGAGCTGATTTAAGCCTTAACTTGGTAATCTTCACTCCTGGTCGAAGTGTGGTGTATATATCCCCCCTGTAGCAAATTTAAAAATGCTTCCTGTAGGTAGCAAAAACAGTGGGAAGGGAGCCTCGCTGGAGACCAAGCAGGGATGTTGATATAACTTTGTGCATGCTACTGTTACTGTTGTACTAGTGACATGTTCATCTGCCAGCATCTTCCATCAAACGGGGACGGTTGACAGGGAATACAGAACTTGGCACTTTAGGTTCAGAGCCAGATGCATTTCTTGGTATGAGTTTGATGGATGCCTGCTGTGTGGTTTGCAAAAATTCCACGCCACAGTTGGTGCATTTAGTACTGCCAGCCCCATTCCTCACTTAAAGGAAAGCACACATTTTCATGGGAAATGCCTCTTAGAGAGTCATTCCCAGAGATTCAGCTACATTCACTTCATTGCCCCTGATTTGGTATTTATTTCAGTTCTCATGTTTCTGGTAGGGATGTACTTTGCGTTTATCAAGAGAAGACAAGATGGGTTTGTATGGACTTCTAAATTGCTAGATGTGCCAGCGTACAATTCAAGTAACCAGCCAACAGGTCAGTGCAACCCACACCCACTCTGCCCTTCTCTGCTGGTGCCTGGGCCATATACAGAGGTGGCAAGTATCAGAGGGGTAGCTGCGTTAGTCTGGATCTGTAAAAGCAGCAAAGAGTCCTGTGGCACCTTATAGACTAACAGACGTATTGGAGCATGAGCTTTCATGGGTGAATACCTATTTTGTTGGATGCATGAGGTGGATGAGCCTGGTAGTAGAGCTGTGTCTTGTAGCTCAGGCAATAGAAGCTCATGCTTTAAGATGCAATGGTCCCAGGTCTGACGGCTGACAGCCTTCCTAGGAGCAGGGCATGACACCAGCAGGGCACTTTCGGTGCTGTGGAGAAATTTACCTTTTGGGGCTAGGGCAGTTCTTAGGCAATCTAAATCACATCCGGCTGCACAGTGTACTATATAGCAGCTACTATTGCAACAAACTCTGGGGAATCTCAGGGTAACACAACACAGTTGGGGTAGCAAAAGGGGACACAGCAGTGTGGGGAATGCAAGAAATGCACAGATCTGAAGCCAGACCTTTAAAAGAGAAGAATAGATTTTTAGGAGGTGCTGGGGTTTGATTTTGGCTCACTTCCTAGAGAACTGTATTGACAATTAGCAAGATGGGCATGAGAAACCTGCTCTGCCAATGGGTGCTTTCTGAAGTTTTTGATGAGCTATTCAATATCTTTTTAGACAAGACTTCAAAAAAAAAAAAAAAAGAGTAAAAAAATAACAAGCAGATGGTTTCTGTAGCTGGCAAAAAAAAAAAAAATCAAACCTCTGCTCAGTGATTTGCATGAGAGTTTATGCAGTCTGTCCCTAGAGTTCATATTGTAGAGTATGCACATTTCTTTGTTTGATGTTGGAGTGATGCAGAAAGTTATGGCAATCGCAGGTCAGCAAGGTTTAGAAATTCATTCCCCATGAGCTCAGGGAAAAATCACAGAAGATAGGACACTATGATATGGAAGCACCACCAGGATCGGTAACACTTGGAAAGTCCTGTTAAGAAGGCTCAGTAAGAAAGGAAAACCTCTTTTTAATCAACAGATTTCTCCAAAGGTGCATTATGTTGCCCTGCAGACTAGAGATAAGTAAACATGTTCATGGGGATTTAAAATTGGAATGCTATTAAGCTTGGATGCAAGCCCGTGCATAACATTAGGCAGACATTTGAAGCACATTGTCAGAAGTTTCTGTGGCGAGATCAGTAGTGTCATTTACAAGACCACAAGTGCATAGCAGGCCTCACTAAAGGAAGAAGAAGATCTTTTAATAAGGCTTTGATGTAGCAAGGAGGAAGAGCATGACTGTGGAGGAAACCTGTAGGAACTGTAAACAGCTTTATGGAGAACATAAAGAAGTTATGGCCTTGTTTAGAGCTAATGGATGCTGGTAAGGAGACGTACTCTGAAAATCTGTAGTAGATGGAATTGCACAGTAAATGTATTTGTTTAGTGGGGTTACTCTTCTATAATCACTTAAGGGAGGTTCACAAGATTGTGGCTAGAAATGGACACAGTTCCTGTCAATGGAACAATCTTGGGGTTTGTTAAATTACAAACCAGTGAACGAGAAAGGAATAAAACTTTAATAAAACAAACTGGAGAGCATCGCTGGTGAACTGCTGCATACAACCATGTGGTGTTCCCAACCCCTTCCTCCAGGGCACATTTCCAAATTCCTATGTTCATAATGTTGTCTCTTATGAGGGAGTGTCTCTAAATTGTAATCTTCTACAAACATATCTGTACAGTAAAAGTTGCTGATCTTCACAATCCGTGAAACACTGAAATAATCTCTAGGAGGTGAGGTGAGGCTGTTAGGAAGAATGACATTACATTGTAAGCCAGTCAGCACTCCTGACACTGCAAAGTCAGGGGCTGTTCATACATTATGTAACACACTAGGGGGTGTTAGGTCCTTAATTTTTCAAGTTTGTTTCAGTATTCACTGAGTGTGCCCATCTCAACTAGCAGTTTTCAGTTTTCTGGGTGGTATGGGCTCTTTTTGGAAAATATATTTATTTCCAGTGAATAGTCATGTTGACATTCCAAAAAATACAAGATTGCAAGTTTCTTTTAGACTGACACATGCGAAAATATTAGCTTTGAAAAGATGGAGAGATAGAGACTAAGTCTCTCCCTTCAATGTTTAATAAAAGGAGTTAGCAACTTGTACTTTTTAATGAAAGGATCGTCTGACAAATAACGAATGCATAGACAGTGATTTACCTTCTGCGTGTGTAAGTGTGGTCAGAGGCATGTTTTAAATAACATCAGGTGCATCCCCATGGTAGATGGAATTTCACATGGAGATAGATTCCCTTCTCTCAGTACTAAGTGGAGAGGTCATGTAAGTACTGAATAGAGTTTTGAGCATTTGGGTCTGGATCCTTTATTTGGATTCAGACTTTCCCAAAGCTTGGAGATTTTCAGACTTGGGATTTTGGCTGATCTCTAACAATATGTAGTGACAGGTGAATCACAAGAAGTCCAGAAGATAAGCACCTGGAAATCTCTGGAGATTGCCATATAAGGCTAGAAAAGTTATGAGACTGGGCTTTTCTTGTTGCATTTCAGCTCCTCCACGTCCCTGCTTAGCCAGGATCAGAAAGAGAAAATGAAAGTAAATAAGGAAAAAGATATCTTAACATTTTGATCCTTAAAGATGGCTTGGTTTGAGATTTCATTGTCATTTGGAAAGCAGGTATCTGCTCTTCAGTTGTTGAACCCAGTTACCCATCTATCCCTGAGGGGGAAAAAAGGCTGCTTTTTTATATATATGCAGGGTTGTTGTAGCTGTGCTGACCCCAGGATATTAGAGAGACAAGGTGTCCAAGGCAATATGTTTAATTGGATCAACTTCAGTTTGTGGAGAGAGACAAGCTTTCGAGCTTACATAGAGCTGAAGACCTGAAGAAGAGCTCTGTGTAAGCTCAAAAGCTCGGCTCTCTCACCAACAGAAGTTGGTCCAATAAAGGGTATTACCTCACCCACCTGCTGTCTCTCCTTTTTTCATTTAATGAGCACAACATAGTGTCTTGAAATGTGCCTGCATGTGACAAATGACTAGGAGCAACAGCAAAAGAATATGGGGGTAGGTATAGTGTAATCCATCTCTACGTTTAGAGAATCCCTTTAAGGAAAAGAATTTTGGATCTACTTTGTGGAAAGGACTAACTTGGAAAAGAATGAGCTGTGCACAAGGCCCTGTGCATGTGTGTGTAGGTAGAGCTGCCTTTGTACATGTGATTACACAAGTCATTCTTTTCTACTAAAATAATTTCTTCTAGGCCATCAGGCTGAATTTCATGAAACTCAGCAGTTTTACCTGTTTGTTTATGGTAATATCAAACAGCGGACAGTCTCATTACAGTCTGTAAATACCCAGCATCTTGTCCTTGATAGGTGAAATATTATAGCACTGGGTGAAGCGAAGTGTCTATCTGTTATTCCTGGAAGACTATAAAATACACAGTAAATAATTACCTTTTAAAAGTTGATTTGATTATATTGTTCTTTACAGATCAGGTATTTACCATGTCCTGCCTGTCCATCACACTGTCTTCTCTATCCTGTCAAACGCAGTTTGAAGATACTATCATGATGTGACAGCACCTTAGAAGATTATGGTTCCATGTGTCCATATGTAAATTTTCTCCCAGAATTCTAAGCAGAGCAGAATGAAATCACTGAATTCAACCTCAGAAGTAAAATGCTGTATGAAGGGAACAAAGCAGATTTTGCAAGTGAAATTTGTTCTTTACCAGCTTGACACTCATCCTTTAACCCCAATTCCTTCTAGTGAATGTCCCAAAGACTTACTTTAGTTCCAGTTATTCATGGATGAGGGATTTCATAACATGAGCTTCAGAATGCCACTCCATTATTGTTCGATTTCTCTGTGAAAGCTGGTGAGCCAGTTTGCAGTTCTGGCCCTTTAAAAATGACTTCTGGGTCTTACAGTGGCTTTCTTGCCCTGCAGGGTGAATTCCACTGCATAGCACTGAGTTCCCGTTTTAAAAAAAGTCATTTCCTTTCCTGCGGTAGAGGGGGGATTTTAAAGGGCCAGGTTAAAGGGAATATATTTGGTTTGATTTGATTTCCATGGGACTGCTTGTGCAGTAAGGTACTGCTCCACATACTCAAGGATGTTGCCTTAAATGTTCTTCTCCAACTTTTCTCTTCATTCAATGACACTGTTGTGAATCCAAGTACTGAATATATTGTCCATAAGGTAATAGGTGTCTTATAGCAGGAATTCAATTTGAGCATTAACTGCCAAACTGTCACATTAACAGTTCGCAGGCTACTAAGCTCACTCTGTGAGTCATAAGTAGGCATTGAATCTACTCTCTATCTGCCTATCTGTCTGTCCATCTAAGTTTGTAAACCACTCACCACAATAGTTTCCCTTACCCTTTGTCGTTTGCTTCTAGAAATGACATTTCAGTGCTAGAAATACTAATTTGCAGACCAGTGCTGAAATACTGCTTCTGTCTGAGACATCCCCTGCTGTATGGATGAGTGAGGTCTAGGGATGAGGTAGATAGACAGAGAGAAATAAATCAAATGATGGAAGTGTTTTCAGCAATTCTGCACCTGCATGGTTAGGGATAGGAGGTCCCTTCTGCCCCCACATCCCCTGGAGGATAATTAGTATTTTGCGTGATGCTTGGATAAAACAGCTATTCTCATCATCAGAGGTACCTGACTATTTGCAGGTTTACCTGTAGCTAGTGTCTCACTTGTAATACCTCTCTGAACACTGGATCATAGAATCATAGAATCATAGAATCAAAAGGTTGGAAGGGACCTCATGAGGTCATCTAGTCCAACCCCCTGCTAAAGGCAGGACCACTTTCCCTAAATAATCCCAGCCAGGGTGCAGTCTAGCCGGACCTTAAATATCTCTAAAGATGGAGATTCTACACCCCTCCCTAGGTCCGCATTCCAATACTTCACCACTTCCCTAGTCAGAAAGTTTTTCTAATATCCAGCCTTGACTTTCGCAACTGCAGCTTCAAACCATTGCCTTGTTCTGTCCTCCGTCACCACTGAGAACAGCTAGCTCCCTCCTCCTTGGAGCACCCCTTCAAGTAGTTGAAGTTGCTATCAAATCCCCCTTAGTCTTCCTTCTGCAGCTAAATAAGCCTAGTTCTTCCAGTCCTCTCTTCATAAGTCATGTGAACAAACTTATCAAACACAGGCCATCTTACAAAATCACCCTCTCTTTATAGAGATCATAGAATCATGGACTTTAAGGTCAGAAGGACTATATGATCATCTAGTCTGACCTCCTGCACAATGCAGGCCACAGAATCTCACACACTCACTCCTGTATCAAACCTGTGTCTGAGCCATTGAAGTTCTTAAATCATGATTTAAAGACTTCAGGGTGCAGAGAACCTTCCAGCAAGTGACCTGTGCCCCACGCTACAGAGGAAGGTGAAAAACCCCCAGGGCTTCTGCCAATCTGCCCTGAAGGAAAATTTCTTTCCGGTCCCAAATATGGTGACCAGCTAAACCCTGAGCATGTGGGCAATACTCACCAGCCAGACACCCAGGAAAGAATTCTCTGCAGTAACTCAGATCCCACCCCATCTAACATCACATCACAAGCTATTGGGCATATTTACCACTAGTAGTCAAAGACGAATTAATTGCCAAAATTAGACTATCCCATTATATCATCCCCTCCCTAAACTTAACTTATTCTTGAAACCAGATATGTATTTTGCCCCCACTACTCCCCTTGGAAGGCTGTTCCAGAACTTCACCACTCCTGTGATAGTTAGAAACCTTCATCTAATTTCAAATCTAAATGTGAAAATCTAGATGTGAAAATTGTTTATCTTTTTCTGTCTTTCTTGGCTCCTTTCTCTCTATTTTTGTTCTCGGTTAGCTGTTCTCACACAGTGATATACACTAAGTGTTCCCTTCAGCATGTGAATGTCAAGATAACCTGAGGTTAAATGATAGCTTGCTAGAGAGGGGCCTTGAACCATGTGATGTTAAACTTCCATTTTCTTTCTTACTCTTGGGGTTTTAATGACAGCATGGGGCACAATGTCCAGATTCCAGTTCGAGATTTTGTTCTTTCATTCACACTCTTCATTTAAGGTGCCCGCCATGCCAGCGCCAACATCTGAAGAAGTTGGAATACATTAGCATTTTAAGTAATATGAAAATATACAGGTCACCATCTGGGACTGTGCAAGTTGTAATCAGAAGAAACAAGTTGTATTTAAAAGCTGCACTCAGTGTTTGGAATAAAATCTATGTTTTATCAACTGATTGGTAAGAACTCTCCAAAACAAAACTGCTGCTGCTTCTGCCTGTGGTGGCCTTATGCTATGTAAAGGGGAAAAGGTAACAGATGAAAAGGTGATCCCTCAGAAGACTGGTGGCATTTTTTATTTATTTGCTTTCTTTTACATCTTGGAGGAAATAATACACATCAACAAGGTCACACTGTGCTTGGAAAAGTCTTGTCATTGACAGGAACTAGTTGCCTGGAAATGACTTGTTTTCACTATCTGTTTTTTGAGTTAGAATTTTTATAACTAAGGAAGGACCTGCTTTACCCTGTCCCAAAGGGTCCTCATTAGACATTTTGAGAATGCAGTATTGTCTAGTGGATAGTGCACTGCTCTGTGCAAGTCACTTCACCTCTTTTGCCAGTGATTGAATTATATGTCCCAGTTTTTCTACCTGGAAAATGAGGATTGTGATACTTTCCTTCCATTGTAGAGTGGTTTGAGATCTATGGGTGGGAAGTGGTTTATAAGAGGAGATGATGATGATGATGATTGAAAATTAATTATATTAACCAAAAAGCTGCCCATTTTAGTAATTTTCGCATAGGCTCCGTTAACATTGTAGTTGGGATGGGATTTAGTGGACCGCATCCTTTAACTTGACTGGGTCCCAAATCTAGGTGAATTGATCGAAGATGATAAGTGCTATGCCCAAATTAACTGAGCAGAGACTATTGTATTCATGATATTACACTTACATATGATATTAGATTTATATATGATAGGATTAGGAGTAACTGGAATATGTTGGGAGGTACTTGTGTGACACTGCACATTATGAGCCTAGTATCAGAGGGGTAGCCTTGTTAGTCTGGATCTGTAAAAGCAGCAAAGAGTTCTGTGACACCTTATAGACTAACAGACATATTGGAGCATGAGCTTTCGTGGGTGAATACCCACTTTGTCAGCTGGATTATGAGCCTAATTCTCCTTTCACTTACAATGGAGAAAATCAGGAAGAACTCCTGAATATCTTCAATGGGACTTAGGCATGTGCTTAAAGTTATTATTTTTATTATATGGAGATATGCCTATCTTGTAGAACTAGAAGGGACCTTGAAAGGTCATTGATTCTAGTCCTTTGCCTTCACAGCAGGACCAAGTACTATCACTGACAGATTTTTGCCCCAGATTCCTAAATGGCACCCTCAAGGATTGAATTTACAACCCTGGGTTTAGCAGGCCAAATCTCAAACCACTGATCTATCTCTCTCCTCACTAAGTCAGTGGGGTAGAATGGAAGTTTTATTGGCACTCCGCTGGGACGACCTGCATGAGATTAACAGCTTCAGTTATCCTGAACTCATGCTACCATTATGATATGCCACATCGTCATCAGGAAAGCTCCATGTAAGCAGCAAGCAGCCATGACCTCAGTGGCTTTGGAGGGTCTCCTAGACAGTGGAAGTGGTGTAATTCTACTTTGCCAAGGGTAAGGGCTGGTTTCCAGAGACCTACCCAGGGTGGGGCACTTTCCAGAACAGTGCTGTGCTGCAGTCTACAGAAGCTACTTGCATGGCAGCTTGCCGGAGGTGGGAAGGAGCAGGGCATGGACAGTTTGGATCCAAAGATTTGCCCCAAAGTGCTCTACTTTCTCTGTGGCAGGGCTGCATTGGGCATGCACAAAGACTGAGTTAGCTGGAACCTCTCTGGGGTTCTCTACAGGCTTACCTGAGGATGCCTCCCCACTGTGTGGAGAAGCCTGTTGTGAGAGGACGTGGGATGTAGCATCTCTATTTTGGAAGATAAGGTTTGGGATTGCAGGCAGCAGACAAGATGGCAGTAGGATGCAATTTACACAGGCTCTGTTTTCTTTTTACCGCAAATATTGAATTGATATAAGATAATTGTTAAATGCAAGAGTTAATTGCTTTAAAGTAGTGACCAATCATCCATGATACTCTGCATTGTACAAATGCTAAATCATAGATAATGAGAGTAAGATTATTTAGCAAGTAAAACACAGTACAGCATGGTTAAATGTCAATTTTAAAAATTTGTACACCATACACATCTCCTCTTGGAAATAATATTTACCTTAACACACATTCATGAAAAAAAATGGGAATAGGATCTATAATTACGGTAATGCATTTAAAAAGGATCAATATGCATCGTTGTATCTACTGAGTCAAAAAAAGTCTGTTAAACTCTGTCCCCTAAAAGTGGCTGTAGCCTTCAGGCAAAATAAATACAAGAAATTTTACTATGAACATTCATTAAGGGCTCATCAAGTGTAACGTGAGTGACAGCAGAGCTTCAAGACACACAAATCATTCTCATGTATCCTCCCATCAGATCATTCATTTAAATATGTACTTGTCTCTCCCTTTTATTTTTAATGATGCCTTTTCTCTTGCAATAAGAGATGGCTGATTGCTCTTTGCAGGTACAATTTTTTTACTCCCCTTTTAAAAATCACGAACATAATGGAAGAGAGTGACATTTTTCCATTTAAGTGTGGCGCAAACAAGAAACAGAACATTTTCAAAATCATTTATGCTCTTGTTCTCTTAATGGAAAGAAGTTAAAAGACTTTTGTTTTTTTCCCCCAAGATAAACTTATCTTACAAGGAAAATTTGAATATAAATGAACTCTTAAATTAGAGTCTGGAGAGAGTGAAGAAAACAGGATAAATTGAATGAAAATTGACTATTAAAGGAAATTAGGAGCATAAACCTCTTTTTTGAAAGGGCTCAAACATTATCTATAAGCCTATTCAATTGGCTGACTGTTGGAGGAAGAATGAAATGAAGAAGGCATGATATGCATAAAGCAGATTCCAAATGCATTATTATTTTCAAGAAATGCAATTTGAGTGGGATGTGAAGGATTATTTTGCAAGGAAAATTAGACAGGGATGAAGATGTAAATTGTCCAAAGTGGGGGGAAATATACTACAAAATCCACTTAGAGATCATTTTTCATTGGCTCAAACTCAGCAGCTCTGTAATGGAGAGTTGATAATCCTAGCTCAGACTTTCCAGATGCTATTCCATTAGATGGACAAGCCAAGGCCCATTGTGTTGTACCAGATATACACAAAGGGAAGAGACTTTTCTCAGAAATAAGAGCACTTGGTGGGATATAATGTTCCTTTGGAGGTTCTGTAAGATACACAGGGAAGATGGACCTTGTTTACTATTAGTGAATACGGAGTCATGGTGTGGACCCTGTGACTAATGAACGCCACATTACGGAGTTTGTAATAAATGTGGGTGAGGGGAGGAGCTCCTTTTTGTGGACACCCAGCCAGCCAGTTAGCTATAGAACCCCTCCTAGTAGCTGTTCTCTACTCGCTTTATCTGTAAAGGGTTAAAAAGTCTCCCTGCATAAGTAAAGGAAAGTGAGTGGGCACCTGACCAAGAAAGCCAATGGGAGGACTAGAACTTTTTAAAATTGGGAAAAAACTTTCCCTTTGTCTGTCTGTCCTTCTCCAGAGTGAGAAAGGACAGAGCAGAGACAGGGACAAGACTATGCTGTAAAAAGTTTTTTGTTAGATATTGAAATCATCAGATCATACCTAAAACTCCTTATTTGAAACCCCAGATATGTAAGTAGATCAGGAAATGTCTAGGAAGATGTGATTAGGGTTATTTCTTCTATTTCTTATTGGCTTGTCAACTCCTCTGTGCTAACCCCAAATGCTTTTGGTTTGCTTGTAACCTTTAAGCTGGACCTCAAGAAAGTTATTCTTGATGTTTTATTTTTGTAAGTGCGTTTTTTAAACTTAGCAAATTCCTAAGTTCCAGATATATTTTCTTTCTTTTTGTTTTTAATAAAATTTACCTTTGCTAAGAACAGAATTGGATTTTTGGTGTCCTAAGAAGTTCGTGCATGTTGTTTAATTAGCTGGTGACAATAGCTGTTTTCCTTTGTTTTCTTTCTCAGCTCTTCCCCGGAGCAGGGGTGAAAGGACTTGAGGGTACCCCACAGGAAGAAATTCCCAAGTACTCCTTCCTGGGTTCTCAAAAGGTTTTTTTTCCTTGCACTTGGGTGGTGGCAGTGTCTACCCATACAAGGTCAGAGAGAAGCTGTGACCTTGGGAGTTTAATACAAGCCTGGAGTGGACAGTATTAATTTTTAGAATTCTTGCGGGCCCCCACCTTCTGCACTTAAAGTGACAGATTGGGGAATCAGCCTTGACAGCGTTATTTAAAGACAGAGATCCTGACCCTCAGTTTAGAAGCAGTGAGAGTGCAAAGAGGGTCGTTGAGGTCCTTTGATGTGTCCCACCTATTCCCATCTTGTCCAGAATTAAAGTCAAAGGAGCTTCAGAGTTGCTTATGCCAGCTGCTAAAGACCTCCATGGAGCCATTCTAGTTACTAAGAATCGTTGGACATAGGAACATGGTATTTCCCCTGGCCAGGACTCCTGCCTGGGGTAAAGGGCACCTGAGTATTTCTGTACATTGGGGTAATCCAGAAAAAGCCAGTTAAGCCTGCTATGCAGTTGCTTTGCACCTCTGGGACAGTACACTGCATCCAGAACTAGCCCAAAGGTTTTGTAGTAGATGGAGGGAATATAAGCCTTGCTAGATTTAGGTACAAGTATGAGTGCAATCCTTGAGGACACACTATGGCTAAAAGAATGACAACAGTGTGTCAGCTGTCTATGCCTTCCTGATCTTTGGGGTTGTACCTGTGCAAGATCAGTGTAAGTGAAAGGAGACTCAGGCCTAGAATATTATATATTGTTACACACAGAGACACAACCACTCACATATTGTTGACCTCTGATATACTCAATCACACACACACACACAAGTCTGAACAAAAATTGTACAAAACAACAGTGGTCTGAACAGGTGTTTTGTTGGTTGAGAGGGAGACATCTAACTGTTCCTCTAAGAAATGATGTTTTATAATTAGAAACCAGCTGGCTCCATCCATCCTGAGCAGCTAATATGATGTAACAGCAATTCCAGTTGGTTCAGAAATAGCTAGCAGTCTAAGCTGTGATGTGAGAACCAAAGCTGCCTGGCTTGCTAACTGATCCAAATTTTTTCTTGCAGTCTGAGCTGGAGCTTAAATTGATTTTCTTGTCCCTTCCTCCCCCTCGTTAATGCTGGCCATGACTGAGAGGCCAAAATGCCTTCCATTTGCATTATTACCTGGTTGACATCATTTATCGATACAATTTATCAATTCAGATACATATCATTATAATTAAATTATAATTTACTCCCCTCTCTTAAATAAGTCTCATCTTTCTGTCTACAACAGTAAACTTCTGTGATCTCTCCCCTCCCTGCTCCTATCATCTCTGTTCCTATAATCGCTCACACTCAAAGTCAAGGAAGAGATGAAAGATGGTCCAACAATTGGGGCACTCGTATAGGACCTGGGAGACCTGCGTTAGAACCCCTCTTCTAAACAGCTGTGTTCTGTGTCAAGTCACTTGGGCTTCTCTACAATGCCTCCCAGTTTGGCCTATGGGATCAGTGCTCATCAAAGTGCTGGGGTGCAACTCCCCTATGTGGGTGTGAACTAAAAGATTCCTAGTTCATGTTAGCGTCATCTTCAACCAGGACGATGTTAAAGAAGAACCTTTTAGTTCACACTCACGGCATACACATAGGTGAGTTAAAGTGCAGCACTATGGTGTGCATTTTTATTCCCACCCCATAGACTGAACAATGGGTACCATAGACATAGCCTTAATCTTCTGTGTCACCATTTCCCATCTGCACAATGAGAATAATTGCACTGCCCAGCCCCATTATGAGGATAAATACATAGAAGATTGTGATGTATTCAGATACTATGGTAATGGGGCCATACCAGTGTGTCAGATAGTTCTAATTATGAGATTTACTAAGAAGAGGGTCTTGTAGCAAGTGGTGGATTTAAGCATTTTCCCCACCGATTCCATGAAAACACCTTGGAACTTTCCTGTGGATCCTGCCTGTTTAGGATGCTAAACAAATTTATGACCTTGCTGTACAGTGAGAAATATTACAGCGGTGGCGGTAAGAAAATCTTTTAAGTGGACTTTCCTAGAGTTGGCTAATTTTTTTTCCCTTGAGTGATGATGTGTCCCACAAACATGTTGATAAAAAAGATTTATTGATCTTGGTTTATCTTTTTTCATCTCCCATCTGCATTACCTGCCACACAGCTCAAGAACAAAGATTTGTGTCACTCTGGTACCTAGACTTATTACACTGGTGCCTAGATCTGCACTTTTACACACTGGCAAGGAATCAATATGTACAAGCCACCCGGCTAGTTGTTCTACAGCTTATAATAACCCTACAGACCAATAAACCAGGAAGCTGTTTGATTTCATTGTTTACTTAGACACCAGACAACATCCTTACTTTGCCCATTAATTAAATAATAGCAGTTTTTTTGGGACAAGATGAGCAGATGAGTCAGATTGGCTCTTGTGCTATTTTCTTGCAGCTGGGCTAAGAAATGATATGGCAGAGTGGCTCAGAACAGTTTAGAGCTGATACACCATAACCCTCCACAAGACTCTGCTTCCTTTGCTAACCACAATCATATCGTGCTACCTGGTGCATCCCTTCTGCTTGCTGTATAAATCTATTGTCTCTTGTCATATATTTTGTTCCTGATTCATCATCTGACAGCATGAAGGGCAGACTGCTGTGCTTATGCAGAGACTTGAAGTCAAGCATGAGAGCTCAGCAGTTCGTCTGCATGCTATCCATTGCTGGATCAGGGCCAAAAATGGTAAGTTCTTTGGGTCAGGGACCATCTTTTTGTTGTATGTATGATCAGGGCCTAGCACAATGCAGCCCTGGCACATTCTATCACTGTCATAAATAGATAGCTAAGGGTTAATGTTTTTTTTACCTGTAAAGGGTTAACAAAGGGGACCAAACACCTGACAAGAGGACCAGTCAGGAAACCGGATTTTTTAAAAGCTTAAGGGAGGGAATTTGTGGGTCTTCTTTGTCTTGGGTCTGTGTCTTTTGTCTGTCTCTCAGCTATGAGAATGTTCTTTCTATCTTCTAATCTTCTGTTTCCAACTTGTAAGTACAGGTAGAAAAACAATATAGGCTTTTATGTTGTTTTGGGTGTATTTACATGTGTGTAACTTGCTGGAATGTTTAAATTGTATCTCTTTTGAATAAGGTTGTTTATTCATTTTTTTCTTTTAAGCAATTGATCCTGTATTATTGTCATCTTGATACAGAGAAATTTTGATGTCTTTTTTCTTTCTTTTTTTTATATAAAGTTTTCTTTTTAAGACTTGTTTGAGTTTTCTCTCTGGGTAGGCTAAGGAACAAGGGGAGGGAATTCTCTTTGTGTTAGATCTACGGAGGATAAGCTCTGCAGCACCAGGGAATTGGTGGGAGGGGGAAAGAGAGAGAGAATCAATTCTGTTTCCTTGTATTTGGGGTTTGTCTCTTTGTGGAATAGAGGAGATATGCTTCTTGGTATTGTGATGTAAAGAGATTGCATCAATACTCTCAGGTTAGCCCAGAGAGGAAAGTCTGGGTGGGAGAGGGAGGGGGAAGGGAAGTGGAGTATTTCCCTTGCCGGTAAGACTCAGAGCTTCTGGGTCTTGGGGTCCCTCCAGAGAAAGTTGGGGGACCAGAGCGAGGCAGGCGCTGTAATTTCTGTCTGGTGGCAGTGAGATAAGATCCAAGCTGGTAATTAAGCTTGGAGGTTCATGCTAAGCACCCAGATTTTGGACGCTAAGGTCCAGATTTGGGAGAAAGGCTTATGATATCGTGGCAGGGCCTAGCACAATGCAGCCCTGGCACATTCTAGCACCTACTGCATCTGGGACCTAATGATAATAATAGAGTTGATTATTTAGGCAAGGAATAATTATTTGCTAATGATCAGTGATACAAAAATTAGAATATATTAACAAGATCTCATTTAAACTGTAAATCATTATGATTTCTTCTTTTGAAAATCATTTATAGAACTAACAGACTTCATGCTACTAGACGGAATTCAATCAAGAGCTTACTGATTATTGACGGCAACTTGGTATTGCAGATGGATTTAAAAATGAAACAGTTAGGAAACACAAAACATAAAACACTGACATTCTTCAAAGGCTTGTGTGAGTTAGATGAAAGGGTCAGTTTGACCTATATGGTCCCTCAGATTTCTTTTTGAAGGGCAAGGAAGAGAGGGATTGGTAAGGCAGAGTTCTTTGCCATACATATAAATAGCATGGCTTGCTTGTGCTTTACAAGGGATAACAACACTTGGAGTGCAAAGATGAAAATCAAAAAAGCCAATAGAAGCAATAGCAGAACACACTGCATTAAAATATCAAAAGCCATTGACAAGTAAGGTGTAGTTCAGTGCCTTCCTGGTCCCTTGATGTACTATAATTATCATGCATTGGAAGATGAAAGCATTTCCTGGTGGTACTGAAACAAATGTCTATGAGACAAAAGAGGAAAGTTTTCTAATAGCGGGCCAATTCTCTGCTGATGTAACTGGATGAAACTCCAGTGAAATCAATGGATGTCCACCCATTTACACCAGTGAATATTTGGTCCACAGCCTTTCCATTGTAAACTGCTCACGCATGCGCACACGCACACACACACAATCTGATTCTCTTCCCCATTGTGCCATATTGATAACTGAAGCTCCACACAGTATAAGGCATTCTGTACCATAGGCCTGGTCTACACTACGCGTTTAAACCGATTTTAGCAGCGTTAAACTGATTTAACGCCGCACCCGTCCACACTATGAGGCCCTTTATATCGATATAAAGGGCTCTTTAAATCGGTTTCTGTACTCCTCACCGACAAGAGGAGTAGCACTAAAATCGGTATTACCATATCAGATTAGGGTTAGTGTGGCCGCAAATCAATGGTATTGGCCGCCGGGCGGTATCCCACAGTGCACCACTGTGACCGCTCTGGACAGCAATCTGAACTGGGATGCACTGGCCAGGTAGACAGGAAAAGCCCCTTGAACTTTTGAATTGCATTTCCTGTTTGCCCAGCATGGAGCTCTGGGAGATGCAGTCCCAAATCCAAAAAGAGCTCCAGCATGGACCGTACGGGAGATACTGGATCTGATTGCTGTATGGGGAGACAAATCTGTTCTATCACAGCTCCGTTACAGAAGACGAAATGCCAAAGCATTGAAAAATCTCGACAGGTCTACCAACAGTGCTATGAGTGAAAGTGTAACGGAAGAGGCGTAGAACGCAAATGGATACTCATGGAGGGAGGGAGGGGGTACTGAGGACTCCATCTATTCCCACAGTCACAGCAAGTCTGCCGAAGTATTTGCATTCTTGGCCTGAGCTCCAATACCTGTAGGTCAAAAAACACATTGTCCGTGTCGGTGGTTTCAGGGTAGCAGCTCATCAATTACTCCCTCACCCCTCCCACGGTGAAAGAAAGGGAAAATTCATTCTGACTTTTTTTATGTCACCCTATGATTCTACTGAATGCTGCTGGTAGATGCGATGCTTGCGCCAGTAAAAGAGCATATCTGCTCCTCTTCCTTCCTGGTGGCAGACAGTCACATATACTTGAATTAGCTGCTGAGTGCTCCCGGTTGGCCTCAGATGAGGCTGGCGGGCACCTGGGTAAAATAGGAATGCATTCCCTCTTCCCAGTAGATGGTACAGAATGCTGGTAAACATCTTCATCATAGCACTAGGGGCTGACTCCAAGCCCCTCCTCTTTCCTGTGTCATAGGAAAAGATTCTGTATTGCCTGGACTATCATCAGCAGGATCTGGGCTCCTCTCCCCCAGACCAACTTATTCCTGCTGGACTATCATAGCAGCTGGTCTCCCCTCATTTTATCTCATCTACAAGTCACTTTTATTCCTGCATTCTTTTATAACTTCATGCACACAATAGGGGGACATGCCACAGTAGTCCCCGCAGAGGTGTGGAGGAACGGAGAGAAGCAATGGGTGGGTTATTGCAGGGCACCCCCCATGGTAATTGGCATGGCTCACCATTCTGCAGGATCTGCACGGTTAGACAGCCTGTGCTGTCTGAGTTCTTGATACCTGGTTACTCTAGTACACTTGCCCCACTTTCCAGCAGGATTGACTCTATTTTTAAATACATAAAGGAGGTTGTCGGGAATCTTCCTTCATTTTTTGTCTGCCCCCCGCGACCTCAGCCAGGCCATGACACAGCAGCGGTACAGAATACAGAAACCATCATCTACATTGCCATTTACAATGGCGCAGATGTCAGAATAGATGCTAACCATTTTGCTATCATGCAACGCACAATGAAATGCTGCTGTGTGCAGCTGCAGTAATCGCTCTGTCCACAAGATCCAAGTACACATCACGGTGACAGTGACAAAGGCAAACAGGCTCATGGTTGCCTGCTATCGCGTCTGCCAGGCAATCCAGGAAAAAAGGGCTTGAAATGATGTTGCCGTTGCTTTCCCGGAGGAAGGAAGGAATGACGACATTTACCAGAACAACCAGCGACATGATTTTTGCCCATCAGGCCACTGGGATCTCAACCCAGAATTCCAATGGGTGGGGGAGACTGTGGGAACTATGGGATAGCTATGGAATAGCTACCCACAGTGCAACACTCCAGAAATCGATGCTAGCCTCGGTACATGGATGCACACCGCCAAATTAACGTGCTTAGTGTGGCCGCGTGCACTCGACTTTATACAATCTGTTTTACAAAACTGGTTTATGTAAAATCGGAATAATCCTGTAGTGTAGACGTACCCATAGGGATGGGTGCTGATATTAAAAGATAGATAGCTATGAATCTTGTGAGGTTCTTTATTGGCTTAAAGTCTAAATAATTTGTCGGCAATCCCTCAAGGTCGAGGATGATCTCTTTCACAGTTTATTTTTTATGGGTCCTTTTGATGACTGAGGAGTCCAATTCTTGAGCCACGGGCTCGTTAGCAGATGTGGCAGGCTGTGTTGGAAGGCAGAGTTGGGCAGTGATTGCTGCGTGACAGTCGTCTGTCTTTTCTGGCATTTTTCTGCGACCAGGGCAAGGCAATTCTCCTCAAAAATGGTCATTCTCTCTCTGACAAGTCTTTGCCAGTTATCCCTATCCTGGGCTACTGTCTCCCAGTGTGTGACATCTCTTGATGTTTATCTTGAGGGCATCTTTAAAGCATTTCTTTTGGTCTCCCTGTTTCCTTTCTCCTTTGGTGAGCTGGGTGGACAGCCTTTTTAAACTACTAACATGCAGGTTTCTCACAGAAAAAAGTCTGAATAAACAGATCAAAAAGAGAAAAGCTTCTAATTATTAATTGTTATTTTGTAACTGTAGTCAAAAAAGAAAATATGAAGTTGTTTCTATTTTGCAGCGTTCGAAACTGATCCATTTTTAGCTTTTGAAAATTTTTGTAAAAATTTTCACTGACTTTTTTATGGGGATAAAAGTATGAGGTTTATTGTTTGAACTGAAGAGCCAAGGTTCTAGAGCCTCGGCTTAAACAGATTCCTGCCCTCTGTGGATTGGCTACAGAGAGGGACCTATAACACTCACTCACTAGTGGGCTACACAGCATCATCCTTCTTGGCTCACTCTGGCAGTAAAGGCTTCTTCTTTTTTAGTCTCCATCACTCTGAAAGATTAGTTTAGAAACCTTTTGTATGTGGTTCACTGTTAGCCTGTTAGGTTCCTCATCTTAGCTCCATGCTTGAAGTAGCCGGAAAGGGTCACCGTTTCTGGCATTAATAAGAGATTTGAGGCAGAACTGTTGACATTGATACAATGGAACATGAGATGGTGTCTAGTGTAAGTCTTGGTTTCTGGATTTGTTTTAATAAAAAGCACTGTGCATATGGTGTTTCCCCCATCCCTCCCAAAATGTGAAGGATTATCTTTCCTTGACACATGCTCGGAATTGCTATATGCAGGTCACAGGTGTTGATCATGTACCCGCATGGCCATTTTCGCTAAGGAACAAATGACAAGGGCAACGATGTAACAACAGAAAATGAGATGCCGGAAAGACACAAAACCTGTCACCAGTTCTCTATAACAAAGCTGTACAACAGAGTCAACTCAATTCAGTCTGGATGTTTCTCTTTGTGAATAGATACTGGAAACAGGAATTTTCATGTAAATTGGTGTCAGCAGCATTGAAAATAAGAGGTGCTTATGACAGAAAGAGTGAAGAGCAGACATTTTCAAGGGAAATAAATCCACAGACTGATGGATGAGCTTTTTGGGAATAAATTGCTAAACTTATGAAGATGAAAGTCTTTATTTGGCCAACAAAGTTGTAAGGAGCTTTTTGATCTGAAGGTTTGAATTACGCAACAACTGCAAGCATCTTGCTATGTCTGACTTTTAACAACCTATTTTAAAACAAATGTGAAGCAACATCAATTCAAACCATTTTTGTAATGAAGAGTTGATGTGCCAGGTAAAAACTACAGACCATATTGTGCTATCCATTTTAAACCGAACTTTAATGGGCTTCAGTGACTAGTTCTGCTTCAAAAAGGGATAGAATGGTATGTCTGTATTTTACGAAGGAAAAGGAAACAGCCTGGACAACTGAATAGTGTGTGTGAGTGTTTAGTGTCAAAAGCACAAAGATTATGCTGAGCTGATTAAACAAGCCTGCAGTTGTATTACAGCAGACACTGCAATGAAAGCCAAAATGTGATTGGCAAAATATACATGACATATTGTAAAACAGATAAAATGATAACAGCTTTTTACCGAATAGCAGCTGCTATTCACTTGGGAAATTAGGGTGGAATGCAACTGTTCTTATAAATCATGAAACGGCATTGCCATCATCAAGAATTTCCTTCCTTAATTTTTTAAGTAGGATATTACTGTTGGTCTTGTTTATTTATGAAAGATCTAGGCTCAGACTGGTTGTTTCTGAACATGCTGGGGGGAAAATCCCCAGCCCCCTCCATACACCATGGTGGCAAGGGCAATTTGGATTTTACATTAATACTAAAGCCCCTCAAATCTTTTGTCTGTTGACAGGCATAAGGAATAAGTCTTGTCTGTTGGATAAAATCACTTAACATTTGTGGTTTCTGAAATTATGCAGAGGAACTGCACAAGATGGAAAAGGAAGTCTCTGTTATGTTGAAATTAGCTTAAAATAGGGCTGCTTTCTTTCTCATAGCAATGATTTTCCATTTGTTGCTTCAGAGATAATTGCATGTGCTGACTGCATTCTTCTGTTTGTTTGGACTACAAGGATTAGAACTACTCAGCCAAGGTGGTCAGAGAAACTTTGACAGAACCGTATTCCTTTTAGAATATGTGGTGCTATAGAGACTGAAATGGTTCGCAGAATTGGCTTGATTTTGATGGAATTTTTTTTTTTTGAAGAAAAATGGAAAAAAGTTTTGATTTATTTTTCATTTAATAGGATCATAGAACTGGAAGGGACATCGAGAGGTCATCTAGTCCAGTCCCCAGCACTCATGGCTGGACTAAGTATTATCTATTTCATTTTGAGTATTATCTCATTTTGAACTTTGAATACATATATGGTAATATAATACGACATTTTAAAAAGTCACATGTGGAAACATTTTAATCAACCTAACATTATATATATATATTTATTCTTCCCAATTTTTTTTGAAATTTTCAGCTTTTGCTCCAGTTTGGACCAAAGCCCAATTTCGAAATCTCAGAACCCTTCATGAACCAGAACTTCCATTCACTACACAGCTCTCAGATTCTATGCACTGATCTTTATATACTTTTAAGATGAAAGGTGCACTTTTGAAGTCAAATGAAGAGCCTTTATAGTTAGCCGGTTACTACCCTATCTATGGAATTCTCCCTGAAGAGAATAATGAGTATATGGTGAAATCATCCCTTTTTATTATTATCTATTATAAGGTCTTTGGAAAGAAAAGAAACAAACATAAAGCACCAGTCTTTCGTGAATGTAAATTGACTTAGTTCCATTAACTTCAATAATCATGAGTCAGATCCTCAGCTGGTATAAATCATTGACTTCAACAGGCTGGTCTGATTTGCATGGCCCATGATTACTGAGTTCTGCATTTTCCAGTATCGTAGTAGTACACATGAGAAAGTTTGACTTACACTCCCAATGCTGTTTGTCCTCTACCATCCAATTATATGATGTCATGCCATCCTAAATCCAAGTGCTCCCTGCTTGCCGTGCTGATGTATCCTTGATCCATTCTTGCTGTTCTGTTGCTTGTGTCAGAAGCTAGGCTCCCATTTTCTATTCTAAAGTCTGGAGAAAATATTGGGCTTTGTACAGTCCCTGCCAACCCTGGTCTGTGGCTGTTTGTCTGTCCTGTCTTGCACTATGGCAGTGACAACTCATGAGCTGTCCTGCTGCTGCCTACTTGATGTATTAGATGGTTTAGTTATTACCAATTTACTGTTGCTATGGTTGGGTCAACTCAATACGTGCCCATAGGCATTACAATTTTGCATAATCCGTCCCATATTCTTAATCCTTTTGTATGGTGGTGCCAAGTGAGGTATTAGTAGTGGATGGGAGGTCAGTATTGCAACAATCCATCTGCAAGGCTTTTAACAGATCTGTCTCTCCTCTACTGATTCTGTGGTTCCACCATGACCCAACTCTTCTTACTCACAGAGATGTTTCTTCATTCTTTCTCTTCTCCACTGTGTCTATGCTTGGCTGGCATTAGGGGCGGCTCCAGGCACCAGCTCACCAAGCATGTGCCTGGGGCAGCAAGCTGCGGGGGGGCAGCCTGCCAGTCACCTGCCTTCGAAGGTGTGGGACCAGCGGACCTCCCGAAAGCATGTTGCCAAACCTGCGTTACCAGTGGACCTACCGCAGGCATGATGCTGAAAGCCTCCTGACTGCCGTGCTTGGGGTGGCAAAATACGTAAAGCCGCCCCTTGCTGGGATGCAACTGCAGCTCCTTTCCCAGATTGCCAGCATATTTAAACCTCCTAAACACATGCCAGCAGCCAGTTAGTTCTGACTTAGGATCCATTCTGTCATCTTGGTGTTGCCTCTTCCCTGCCTGCCTACATGGTTGCTTTTCCAGATTTTATGTTGCCACCCAAACTATTGCACCCAAGCCATGGCCATGTGGGCATATTGGTTAGCACTGCCCAGTTGGCTGCTGCCTTCAGTCCCTCTTCTCCCCAAAATTGTCACTGACTTCTGCTTCTGTCTGATTGCTGGGTCCATGTTTCTGCATCTGTTCGGCTACCCCAGTGATGCTGAATTGTGGTCTGATCCTTGACTATCTAAGGTCATATTACGCTGCTGGAATGTGAGAGAATCATACGCTGTCTTACAGCTGTTGTAGGGAGCATGTTAGGAATAGGCTATGGTGCCTTGTGCTCCAACAGTCCCAGTTAACAGAAAGGTCCATAGGGGAATATTGCCTCCAACATAATTCAGTGAAGCTTTTCGCTGCTCTTGGTTACTCCAGGTTCCAAACCCTGATCAGTTGAAAGATCAGAAGAGCAGAAATGTAGCTTAGAGACACATTTCTCCACATCCTGCACTGAGCACAGCTTGGCCAGACACTAGGATCTGACCAGTAGGAATACAGATATATCAATTTTTTTTCTAACATTCTCAAAGGTGAAATCTGGATAAGAGAAAAACAGGTTAAAATTATATTGTACAAGTTTGTGAACTTGCACCCAATTCAGAGCTCACCTTCCTTATTAACAGCACTTAGGCCTGCAATTGGAAGCAAAAAGTGATTCACAACAGAGACTTTGACAGTGTTGTTCTATGACCATAACTGTCCAATATATTCTGAGAAGTTCCATTCTCATCCTCTAGGGAGCTTCCAGGTACTTGATCCCGAACGACCTATTCAATACAAAAAACAAATCCGAAGTCTATTCAAAGACCCCATCTTTCACCTTAGATTTGCAAGCTCCTCTATTCCAGAGCCCCATCCTGCTTTGTTCAATTTACTAAATGCTCCCTGTTCTTCAGAAACCTCCCTTTAGCATTTGATTGCTATGCTGATGTGTTCATCGTCCCATATTAATGTTCTTATTTAAGCAATGGGCTTATGTGGATTGCTCAGATCTGTGATATTTCCTAAAATCCCATAAAACCAATCTTCTCTGCTCACCCAGCACACTCCTATCATATTCCTTCATTGCCTAAAAAAAAATAATCTTTTCTTGCTTCCTACAATTCAAGCAGGTGTCATTGTTTTTCATGCCTGCCATGTGTCCTCTTCTGTGGTAGATCCACTGTGTGTTCCTTAAGCCATCTTGGTTTGGAAAAGCAATATATTCTGCCCTGTGTGTGATGAAGAGCTGGAAGACTGAAGCTTAACTTTAACATAAAATTATCTTTCAGTGCCTCAATGATTGTTCCTGCATAAACAAAAGGCAAGCTTGTGGATTGCTTTTGTCTTATAACTTTTATTACATATTAAAGAGTCCAGGAACAGTCAGTGAGTTGAACTAGACTAATTCTCATCTGTTGTTATGGTTACCAGGAGTAGAAAATAATTTCCTGTAATTTATCTTAAGATCATTTATGTCAGATACAAACACAGATTAAGCTGAATACCATGGCAATTTCTTCTCCAATTGTGTTAGGAACCCTAAGACATTCATTTTTACTTCATAAATAAGGGTTACAGTATGTCATGCTCAGTGAAAGAAGATAAAATGAATCTAATTAAGTGCCATCAGAAGATCACTTTGCTGTTTTTATTGCAGCAATAAAAGTGCCCTTACCTTCTTATTCTTTTAGAAATGACAGAGATTATTATGGAAATAGGATGAGATCAAGTAAGTCTTGCTTGACCTAGACTTGGATAACACAATATCCTTGTGCCAGCGATTGTTTAGAATAAGAAGTTTACAAAAGCTGATGGAATAAAACACATGAGAGATACACTTTATTAAAATGAATGAAACCATATGTAAGCATCACAGAGGTCTTGTATATTGGGTTTTATATTAATAGTGTAAACATGATGTAAGTAGAGTCAGGATGATCTCTACTCTGACATCTGGTGGTGAATTGTGGTGAGTTGTGGAAAAGAACTTCAGAGGCTGATCTTGTTTGCGTAGGCACACCCATCCCACCTAGCATGAGCCCACAGTAGCCCAAATGGTCACTTTGTCTGCTGTGGGACCCCCAGTTTCACTGTTATTGGGGCAGGAAGCATAAAGTGTTGTTACCCTGATTATGTGACTCAAGGACAATGGAACTGTTTTATGACAGAGGGACTCACCATCCACCAAGTAGCACTCGCTAGACAAGGGACATGGGTTCCAAAACCCAGTGAATTGACAGAGGTTGGGGATGGGTATGTGTACCTGATGGTATTGGCCCCTTTTGAGGGCCGAAACACCAATTGCAGCTCCTTCTCTCCCCAATGTGGAATATCAGAGCTAATTTTGAATCCATTAGGAGTCTAGTTAGAGGCTGCTGAGCTGAATTCACTGGGGGCCAATGGTGCACCAGCGCTGAGGCTCCCCTACTACAAGCTGAAATCACTAAAGAGCTAAAATTGCTAAGAACCGAAATTGCTGAGTGCTTTGTGGGGGGCCTGCAGATATATTGCTGAGTGGCTGGCGGAGCAGAGCAGTTTGTGGAATGGCGAGTGGAGCAGAGCAGAGCAGCTGGTGGAGTGAAGCATGTTCATGGGACGGCTGGAGAGGCCCACAGAATGGCTGATGGAGTGCAGCAGCTGGCAGAGCAGTTTGTAAAACACCTGGAGCGGCTCACAGGATGGCTGGTGGAGTGGAGCAGTTGGTGGAGTGGCTCACGGTGAAGACTGCAGCAGAACCCCATGGAGAGGTGGGGCAGTCAGCCTCGGACCACATAAGGTGCCTCTTAACACCCCTGTGCCTCCTCCCCGCCCCATTTCCATCCTGGCTGGGAGGTAAAACTCTGCAGAATAACTTTTGAACTCGGGCTGCACTGGCCAGGGACAGAGACTTTTGGGTTGTTGGACTTTTGGGTTGCTGGACTCAAGAGACTTTTGGGGTGTTGGACTTTTGGGACTTAGGGTGATTTTTTGGGTTACTGGACTTAAGACCCTGAGGGGAAAAGGACACTGACAAAATTACTTGGGGTGGGTCTTTTGCTCATGGTTTGTATTGTGAACCCCGTTTGTGGTGTTTCCCCAACATAATGCCTCATTGTTTCCCTCCATTATTAAAAAGATTTTGCTACACTCAGACTCCATGCTTGTGAGAGGGGAAGTATTGCTTCCTAGAGGTGCCCAGGGGGGTGGTATGTAATTGTCCCAGGTCACTGTGTGGGGGCTCGAGCCAGTTTGCATTGCGTTATTGAAACGGAACCCCTAGATACTGAACCCGGCCCTTGTTGCTGCCATCTCAGATGGGCAGAAGGGTTACAATTAAATTGATCTGTAGTCCTCAGTGGTGATCATGTCAAACTAGGATTACATACATTGATTTAAGGTTTCTATGGGCATTAGGAGATATGACCTCAAATCCTGCATGTACAAGGCAGTGCATCTGTGGAACGAGCCATTTAGCATTACTGGGAATATGTATGCTGGTAGGGCAGCCAGGTTGTTCCAAAGCCTAGGGAAGCTCTACATGGAAGTGAGAACATCGGGAAGCACATGGAAAAGAATAGGTGATATGGCCACACAGGTGTAATTGACACAGAAGACTGTGTAAAACAACAATAACAACAATAGATTTAAGACATTGCCACTGTATTGTCACAGTTCCTAAAAAGCCAGCTCAGGGGCTAACCCAAAACAATGAAAAGAACTTCAATGGTCTTTGGAACAGTCCTGTAGTCACTGAATATAACAGAGAATGCAGTAAGGTTATAGGAGGTATCAGCACCAGGCTTTTCCAGATCATTTCCTGTACCAGGTGCTCAGCAGCAGGCATGGACCATGACCATGACCATAGCCCTGCTGCTGACTGCTATCCATGGCCATAGAGGACTGAAACTGAACTCCTAGACTCTCTCTTCCCTCTCCTCAGCCCCGTATGGTTGCGAGAGAGTGATAGAGAGGAGATGTAGTGCCTCCCCCAACATCTCTAGGCGTAGATCCCACTAGGATCTCCTCAGCCTGGGGAACCAGAGTCAGCTGATGGCTACAAAACCAAAGCTGGTCAGAAAACATCTGAGGCAAGCTTTCTACGGAAAATTTGGACACAAATGAAAAAAAAAAATTTATAGAAATCTCCTGCAGAGAATGCTTGACTACACAGAAAAACCAAAACCAGAAAATTTTCAACAAAAAAAGCCCCACTTTTTTGGGTTGGAAAGGCATCATTTTTTTCAGGTTTTGGGATTTCTGAGAGAAAGCTGAAATTTGCGACATAAAGCAGACACTTTGGAAAACCATTTTTTCCACTGAAAACTGTTTAAATGGAAAATTTCCAACCAGTTAAAGGATTTTTTCAGCTGATTATGTAAGAACATAAGAACGGCCATACCTGGGTCAGAACAAAGGTCCATCTAGCCCAGTATCCTGTCTTCCGATAGTGGCCAGTGCCAGGTGCCCCAGAGGGAATGAACAGAACAGATAATCATCAAGTGATCCATTCCCTGTTGCCCACTCCCATCTTCTGGCAAACACAGGTTAGGGACACCAACCCTGCCCATTCTGGCTATAGTTTCTCCATTCACATAGGGAGAGAACAAAACATCATCATTTTTGCTGGATTAAATTGTAAGAGGTTGACATGAGCCAAATAAGGAAAATTCCTAGTAAATCTTAGGTTTAACCAAAAAAACAAAACAAAAATGGGGAACCATAAAGGGATAGTTTCAATCAGTTATGTAAGCGGTACCAAGTATAATCCTAGTCCCCAGCTAACATAACTTTTCTGTAGAGATACCTTTTTACAGCAAATATTTAAAAATCCTTATTACAACCTTCCTGACCTAGATAGAATTCTTTTGAAACTGTCTCACCTTCTTTGTCACAGATTCTGTCTTTTGGAACAGACACATCCAGGCCTGTATTTATTTGCCGCTCACCTTTTGGCACGTGTATGATGTAACATGCTTTGGCGTGTGGGAGGCGCTTATGTTTCTGTTTTAACAGGTGGTCGGCTGTCAGTCTGCAGGCTCATGAATACTATAATAAATAAAGTCTACAAAATGCAACTGTTAAGTCCCTGGGCATTGTAAAGATGACTAACCCCCACTTCTTCAGTAAATAATCCTAGACAGCTCTTCGCTGTGGGACTTTTCAGTTAAACAGCTTCTGCAGGAAAGAATTAGCTGTGATGATTTGGGGAATCTCTCCATATAATTTATGAATTCTGAGACTGATCAGACTGTAAACTCTATTTTGAATGTGGGAGCTAGTTGTCTTCTGGACTTAGTGGGGTTACTCTGTATCCCAACCCCGTAGGGGGCCAGTCGCATGCCAGGTGAACTGCATCTTGGAGACAAGCACTGTAGAATCATAGAATCATAGGGTTAGAAGAGACCACATGGGTCATCTAGTCTAACCCCCTGCCAAGGTGCAGGTGCTTCAGCAGCTAGGCCTTGTAGGTGCTAGCCCTGATGGGTCCCAGTGACCACTCAGACACATGGCTAAGGAAAAGGTTTTAGGTACAGAGGTGTAAACAGTTACTGTTCAAAGTGAGCGATACTGGTTTTTCTGTGTGTCTCTGGGCAGTCCAACTGAGAAACAGGGTTCTTCAGGCCTAGCGCCCTCTGCAGTCCAGTCTGCATTCAAGCACATAAGCATTTGTGGGTGTCCAAGCCAAGCTCAGATAGCGTCTCTCACTGGGTCACTCTGCACTGGTTCCCTGCCCAGCTGCTGCTGCTCTCCCATAAGTCTATCATAGATCTGAATACAGCTGTAATGTCCAGCACTCTCAGCTTGACCCACATAAGACTCTGTCTACAGTTGCTTGGACTTCTCTCCAGCTCCCAGCTGCCATGTGGTTCCCATTCCCCAAACAGAGACCGGCCACCTCCTAGTTCAGGACCTTTCCACTTATCTGGGTAGGGAAAAGGGAAGTGCAATAGGAGTTGTAGTCCCCTGCTTTGCAGACCCATCACAAGTCTCTGCTGTCTCTTTGCTTCCATTTTGGACTGAAATTCCAAGGTATTGTGATACAGGGCTAACAATAGGGGATTATTAACTTGGGATAGTCCCTTATTCAAATACAAACACCCTAGGCAATAGATTCACTCCCACCCAGAACTACTGGTTTGTCAGCAGAGAGGTCATCTGGCAATAAAGTCACCTGGCAGGAGTTTGGGATTACCTGAAGTGGCTGACTCAGGAGTTCCCTGACAAAGGGAGAGGAAGGTTATAAAAGGGCAGGAATTGATCTGTTTTGGATTTTTGGACATTTTCTCCAGGGCAAGCAGAGAGAAGCTGCTACAGCAGCCTGTTAAGGCAGGAGGGAACCCTGCTTACCTGAGCTTATATGGTCCTCCAATGACTCCCAAGAGAGGAGAGAGCTAGACTGAGGGGCATTGTATTCAGGATGTTTGTTGTTTTCTCTGTGCTTTACCTGTTAAGCGCAGTACAACGGTGGTTTAGAATCTTGTGCAAGGTCTGTCTGTGAGTGTTAAGCATTATACCTAGCATGTGACCGCTGAAGAGGTAAACTAACCCCAGAACACCTCATGGCGGGAGTTCTAAGAGATAGTGTGTTTACAAGCTATGGTCTGAGGAATCAGAACTAGTTCTAGGGGCTGCGCTGGGGGCTAGGTGGTTACAGATCTCAAGAGTAGGTGGTAGACAGAAGATCTGCGCCCTGAGAGTTTGTCTAGGGACCCCAAGACTGGGACTATGCATGGACTTTGTTCAGACTCCACTGGTTTAAAACACATGGGATCAGAGCAATCTGATGACAGACCAGAAGAGGGTGCTCGACTGGACCTATGACCTAGGCATGTCTGTATGGTTGTATTTTCTTGTGGGCTTAGGGCCCCAGCTCAGAATTGACTCTGGAGGATGCTTTTGCCATTTCAGTATTAACCAATCTAGTGGGGACCTACAGCGCCACATAAATCCAGTTATATTAATTTCTTTCATTTCCTGGGCTAGAAATGGTGCAGTACTGAGGAGATAGCTTTCACAAAAAACAATCTGCAAGTAGAGAATCAAAAATATTCCCAAGCAGGGCACTATTTGTATCAGTTCAGGAATTAAAAAATGTAAAATTCAAGCTTCTGAAATCCCAGACATCCTTACATCAGGGACATTTGAGTACTACAAAGTCAGGAAGAAAATGAAGAGGGATTTCTAATTGAAACATGTTTTATGGCAAAATGCTAAGGCCAGATTTTCAGCTGGGGTAAATTCATAGGTGCTGGAACTAGGAGTGCTGCGGATGCTACCGCACCCCCTGGCTTGAAGTGGTCTCCATGATATCCAGGGTTTACAGTTTGGTTCAGTGGCTGTCAGCACCCCCACTATACAAATTGTTCCAGCAGCCCTGTCTAAATTGATAGAGTTCATCAGCTTCAAAACAGATATGCTGATTTAAATGAGGCTGAGGGTCTGGTCCTTTGCATTTTGCCAGCAAACCGAAATTCCTAAGTGCACGTATTAATAAAGGTGAATTAAAAAGTGTTGAGAAATAATTTTTCATTCCATTTTAAAAACTCATTTCCTGCATTGTTATGTCATCTAGTTTTAAAATTATAGTCCAAGTAGAGGAACCAAACTGCTATATTGAGCTTTTAAATCACTGTCTCTCAGGGCAGAAGTACATGACTGACCCTTAGCTATTTGTTAGGTCTTTCCAGACCATTCAACAGAATTGTATGCAGGGGAGTCATATGAAGAGCTATATAACCAGTAAAAGGTATTTGATTGAGAACTATATTATAGTAAATAAATGATGTTGAGATGGCTCAAGCTGTGAAGTTGTAACTGAAGCTTAAATAGCCATTTCTGTTGCCTTGATGTTATTGGTGACCTAACAGAGTTAGCTCTTTGTTGGTAATCTATATCAGCACTAGGTATATGGTACCTTTCAATTCATCGTTTCTCAAAGAGATTTAAAACAGTCATAGAAACATTTTTGTTTTGTACCATATCTCTCTTTGATGCCTGAAGTATTCTCTTCTAAACTCACACTGTGAATTAAATATTACAAATTAAAATAAACTCCCCCACCCTATATAAAATTGCGGCCATGGAGGTGGGCTGGCATAATCTAACACACACACACACACATACACATATATAGATGAAAGGCTAAGATTAATCTCAGTTACAGAGTTAGTAAGTGTGTATGTGTATATACATATAATGAATTTAACTTTAGTATGCCAAGTGGGTGGGGAACATGATACAACTTCTTATGCTTGGAATTATTACTTAATTTCATGGGTTGGGACTGGAAATACTGCTTATGTATGTGTTTGCGGTTATTGGATTGTCAGTAAGGCATTGACTAAAGCAATGCTAAGTTATCAGAAATGAACATTTGGTGAATTGTATTTTATTTTTCTTCTGGGTCAACAGAGAGCCCTATCCAATTTTTGTTGAACATTGTTGCTGCCATTCATAGCTAAGAGGGGGTTATAAAAAGATGACATGAGGTATGAATGTAACGGTGTTACTGAAAGGTCTTATACAACATAAACCTTTGATTTCCTCCTCTACAGCAACATTAATCTAGTTTATTTCCCTATGGAACTAAATCTGATCTAGGACAGGTGGAAATCAGTTGCTTTCTCATTCTGAAATTGGCCTCTTATCAGTATCGCTGACAGCAGACAGGTAGATTTTGGACAAATGGAAATATATCCTGACTTTTTTTCTTTTTGGACTTGCAGGTGTGTCTGCACCCACCACCATCTCACGTGCTCCTCAGAAAATTCCCCTGATTCACAGCTTAGATTCATGGTCTATGAGTTGATCAGTCTGAGTTGAATTGACACTTTGCCGGAGTAATTGGCAGCATGTAGCTCCACTGGTTCAGGAGCAAAACTGGGACTGATTTGAGAGTCAGACTCTCTTTTTCCTATACAGGGAGAGTAAACTGCACACACCATTTTCTTGATGCAGCTAACTTTCCACTCTCTGGCTCAGGTGTTTTAGCTAGTGTGATGCGGGAGCGGAGCGAAGGCTCCATCTACTCCCCGCGTCCAGTGTGGGCAGGCGGAGTGGCAGCTTAGTGTCGACTGCTCTCCCCTGTGCATGGCCTGGGATCTGGGTAGCCCACACAAGGAAGTAAGGGGACACCTAATGCATCTTTAGTCCCAAGGGTACTCATAACTGAGTCCTTTACAGCTGAACAGAAAAGAGCCAGCCCTTCCACCACAACTCAGCCACTGACAATCAAGTTGGTCTCTTCTTCTCACCGGTGAGAGAGGTTCTGTGAACTGAATTGCCCAGACAGACCTGTAGCCTTTGAATAATGCCCTCAGTTATACCTGTATAACCATGTAGCCTGCAACTTAGGCTACGTCTACACTGCACGATTAATTCGAAGTAGTTTAAACCGATATTACAAAACCGATGTTATAAAATCGGGTTTGCGCATCCACAGTGCAATCACAAAATCGATTGCTTGCGTCCCTGGTCCAAGGCTACCATCGATTTAAGGAGCGGTGCACTGTGGGTAGCTG